>NC_086339.1:16910471-17223734 GCF_032445375.1 Bacillus rossius redtenbacheri
CACATCGCTCACGGCCAAATGCTCCACCGATCTGCGCTGCGGTTGCTAGAGGTATAGAAAACTGGGAAAATAGGGAAAAGTCAGGGGAATTAAAATGGTCAGGAAATACTGCAAAAGTTAAGGAAATCACTAATTATTTCTGTAATTTTTTTTTCTTGTAACAGCAAAATTAAACAGAAAATACTATATTTCCACCAACATTTAGGCGCATACAAAACTCCTCAAACTTTACTACTCAAGATATTTGGTTTATTTTCCTTCTCGTGAAAATCTGGTCTTTTTATTGTAAATACAAACGGGATAAATATATTTCCGACTTTGAAATGCATGCAACTGCTCCAGGATCGAACACAGGAGGCAGCCACATGCAGCCAAACGAGCCTTAGGTCGAAAATTTGGGATTCACTGCATATTATTTTATTTATTTATTTATTTATTTATTTAAAATTGTGACATGTCTACCAACAGCTAAGGCCATAGTGGTAGACACCATACATATATACAAAGAGGTTACAAAGACACATGGACAAACATAATACAAACTGGACAACAAAAAAAAAATGGGAAATACATAATACAAAAAAAAAAAAAAAATATATATATATATATATATATATATATATAATACAAATATCACGGAAACTAAAATACAATGAAGTCAAAAAATATAATAAAATATTAGAAGTTAGATAAGATGTTCTTAAGGCAAATTTTTTTGTTGGTTTGATCAAAATGATTAACAAGTTTGTTGTAATTAGAAATCAATCTATATAGTATATGTCTCACAAGTTAAGTTTTCTACTGAACCACATCATAACGCACTCAAATTATGTATCAAGTATCATACACAAGAGTTATATAATTTTCTTATCATTATTATTAGCTAAGGGATTTTTCCCGTAAATCTAATACGAAAGCTCAGTTGCATTAGATGTTGGGCCATAATTTCCCCTCTGAAATATAATTGGTGTTTATAATCGATATTATTTTTCTTTCAGAAAGACCACAACGGTAATAATACTTTAAAAAGACATCATTTTATGATCTTAGAAAAAACAACAAAAATTATATATATACACACCCCCACCCCCACCCCCACCCACACACCCACCCAAACACACACCTATATATTTGTAATTATTGACAGTAAATAAACGTTGAGAAGCAGCCGAGCTCCCGGGCAACGTGCACAGGGCCCGACGCGGGGTACCTGGGACGCGGACGTGAGCAGCGCCTCTGCCAGCTTCTTGTTGCCCCCGCTGCCGCCGGCGGCCACCATGCGGGCCGTCTTGGAGGCCCGGCCCGAGAAGTGCTGCAGCTGCTGGGCCTTGTCCACGAAGTTCTGCTCCCGCCCGGGCGTGCCTGCCACACAGCCGACCGCGGGTCTCCCAGTGTCACACAAACAATTCTTTACATTACATAAATCATTTCACATCCAATTCCACGTTTCAAACAAAATTATTTTGGAAGTGAAACTTCTTTGCTGACGACACAAAAAAATTCCGATCGCATGAGGGGAATAGTTAGGTGGGTGGCGAGAGGAGACAGCAGGGTAAAAACTTCTTTGGGCGTGATGGGGAGTAAAATTCCAAGGATTTAGAATTTTGTCTCGGTTTCTATGTAGTTAAGTGCTTAAACTTACCAAAACTCTCAATACCCAAACAAATAACAGGAACAAATCAAACAGGTGATTATTTGAAATTTGAAGTAAAGTTTTTAAATTACTGTGACATGAAGCTAAAGTGAACTAATATATAATTATTTTTAAGATTAAATTAATGTACTAAAAGGCATGGCTTGTATTTAAAACATAAAAAAAAAACTAAAACTTCTTCTTAGTGCTATTTATTTCCCTTTTCTTAAAATTATCTAAATATGAAAAGAGATGTCCACATGAGGGCCCCTCCTCCCACACCCCCAAAGTAGTTGTAAGAAATTTAATACAAAATTTTCACAAAACATTGTTGTGAAAATTTTCCTTAAGCATAAAAGGGACAGGGAAGACCGAGAATAGGTACTTGGCCAAAGAGCTATTATAGTTGAGGTTTAAATTGCAGAAGAAAGAGTACCTGAGTTACAAGCTCTCTTTTTTATCTTATCACATTTTTTCCCCTGTAATATTTGACTTAAATAATATAATGTATTCCTCAAAAATTTGTATATTACACCTACAATTATTTTAAATGTGCCTCGACTTCAAAAAGTTTGAGAACCACGGTAATAGAGCCCAGACATAAAATTGCACTGACTGGTCTAAAACTGTACCTAGCACATCGAACTTTGGAATCCTCTGAAACTAAAAATGAAATAAGTAAATTTACCTTCAAGAACGTGGACAGCATCAGTGAACTGTTTCAAGGGCGTTGAAATGTCGATGAAATCCTCGACCACACGGTTCACAACAGCGTTTTGGATGCGATCTTTCAGATCATACAGTTTCTGAGACAGCGCCCTGTGGAACATGTATTACCATAATTAATAGTGCAGCATTGTACAGCAACCACTATTACATAAGAGGGATTAAACTCCTTTAAGTCTGTATAAAAAAAAGAGAGTGGCCGTTTCGTGGCAACGGCCACAAATATATATTTTTATCGTCTTAAAATTCAGTGCAAACACAGAGAAAATACATGTTGTGGCTCTTTAAAAATTTGGAGAATCTTTTTGGCTAATATTTGGCTCATCTCACTCAAACGTCTGCTGACCCCTGGGTTAGGGGAACAAAGCTTGTGAATGCAATCACTATGCCATTTTATTTTACTTAAAATTACACATGCTCTTTAGTACTTCACCAATCACACCCACAGCTGCTACTCGGGAGCAAAGCAACGCACACACTACTCAACACTTTTCCTCGGATTGGATGTGTGACCCAGGGACCTACATCAAGTTGGAACGGTGGGTCTCTAACAGAGGTGACCAATTAAATTCATGGTGGGGTTGAACTAGGAATTTTTTTTTTTAAAGTGGGAAATGCATCGGAAGTTTCCACGAGACGGTGGATTTTATGGGTTTCTCTGGATTCTCCTTTCACCTGTTAATTCATATTATAAACCCCTCTCCTCCAACTGTTTCTTAGTAACTCCATCCTTGACGAAACATTAAGTGCTAATTCATTTCTTTGTTCAGTTACCGGGCAATCTCCTGGGCCTGCGGGGTGTTGCCGAGCCCGCGGCGACACAGGTCGTTCAGCTGGCGGGACAAGATGTCCACCTCGTCGCACAGCCCCAGGATCTCCGCCTTGTGGACTCCGGGCAGACCGTCTGCCACCTGGCACATCGGGTCCACGCGTCAGAACAGCACGCACCCACCGTCTCACCCGCAGACTAGTGACAGAGCTGCGCGGCGAGACACTTGTGGCCGCAACACCAAACAACTTATCCACCAACCGAACTGTCGAAAACAAGTGGAATGGCTAGATTTATTTTTAACCTATTTTAATTTTCAAAACGGAAAAGTATGGAATTTTTTTATTTTTTATAATTCTGTTTTGTAATACTTACTCCAACCAAACATTGTAATGCTGACATATTGCAATTTTACAATAAAGTAATTTGTAATAAGTTAGTCAAAAACAGATACATTCTAAACAAATAAATGATAGACCATCTAATAGTTTAAAGTGACTCACTAGTTAATGCACAATTAAAGAAGTTAAATTAATTTTTTTTTACATACATAGGTACTATGGTACAAATTTTGTATGGAAATAATGAAATTCCTTGAATTTCATTATTCAGTTTGCATTTTGGTACTACATATATGGTATATATTAACTTGCATTGCTGTGTTCACGGAGTATTGACCTGTGTTTCGGGTCATTTCGGTTTTATCGTAATCCACCATATAATCTTGTCCCTTGTCATAGCAGACACTGCTGACATATTTTCAAGGTTATAAAATGTTGTAGCATTTTGTCTCAGTTTCAATGTAGTAAGTACTTAAACTTACCAAAACTTTCAATACCCAAATAAATAACAGGAACAAATCAAACAGGTAATTATTTGAAATTTGAAGTAAAGTTTTTAAATTACTGTGACATGAAGCTAAAGTGAACTAATATATAATTATTTTTAAGATTAAATTAATGTACTAAAAGGCATTGCTTGTATTTAAAACATAAAAAAAAAAAAAAAAACTAAAACTTCTTCTAAGTGCTATTTATTTCCCTTTTCTTAACATTATCTAAATATGAAAAGAGATGTCCACATGAGGGCCCCTCCTCCCACACTCTCAAAGTAGTTGTAACTGATGATTTTTATTAGTTAAGGTTACACTTAAAAACCTATATTTAGGTTTTTTTCCTACATAGCAAATGTTACACAATAATACTGGTCTCCATGCTTACATTCACAATCTAGAATGCTTTTCCATTTGCATTATCAAACAAATCATAGTGACAGATGAACTACATCCCAAATAGCCCAATAAGTCAGGAATTCCAACTAGGAAATTTGTGTTAATTAAAACTAAACTACTGACCTTCTTTTGATCCTTTCAAAATTCAGCAATATTTGAAACAAAAACAAATATATGAAATATGATAACAAACACAAAAAACATTTCCACATATACTGTGTGTGTGTGTGTGTGTTTTTGTGTGTGTGTGTGTGTGTGTGTGTATATATATATATATATATTTTTTTAAAATGCAAATTGTGTAATTATTGTTGGTTCACTGTTTTATTTACAAAAAAAACTATTCATAGAAATTATAGAGGGGTCTACATACAAATCACATCTTATGTTTTTTTTAGCACACTTAACACTAATCTATTTCTTTAACCTATAACTAAGCTTAAAATATCATAAAAATATCCATTACGTATTATTTTCAGTATATATTTTACACCAAGAACTAACTACTATCCGAGCCAAATAACTTGGCGGCTAAGCTTTCTGGTTTCTTGTGATTGGTCCCCGGAGCTGTGTTGACTATCGTAGTTTACGATCTTGACAGTTCAACTGTGTACAGACTGTTACAAAAATAGTCTGCAGATCGTCTAGAAAGTTTCCTGTAGAAATACAGAATTTTTGCCTACCAAGACTTTTGGCACGGACAGTATTAACATTATTAAGTGTTAGCCTTTTTCAAACTACCCTGTATTTTTGTAGCACCAAAGCAATGCTGTACCAATTAAATGAAATGCAAGTCAAAACTAGCCCTAACCCAAAGTCTTTCATCCCCCATTTTCGCCACCACTACACTTGAATAAAACAAGTCACAAGCATTCAGCAATGAAAAAAAAAATGGGGACTGTACATATTATTCAGCTGAAATCGATTCACAATGGCTTATGAACTACAGCCATTAAATATGTTTCCCTTTATGATCGCTGTCTTTTTTTGCAACTCGCCTCTAAAAAAAAATGTGCATAAATCACCCTGACAGAAAGTGGCATCAGAAAAATCTGTTAGTAAATGTGATATAAATCAACTAATTTAAATAATTTTTAATTTATGCGTTTTTGAATTGTGGTGTTTTGACCCAATAAAATATTTTTTTATCATAAACTCAAGACAAAAAAAGTTTGGGGTCGCATTACGTTCAGAGTCGCAATGATTTAGGGTAAACACGGTACCACTGTACTGTATATTAAATTTCTTTAGTCTTGTTTCACGTTACAAATAAACTTATAATACGAAACCCCGGACACAGCAGTTTAGCATGTAATTTTTTTTTTAATAACGCCCGAGCGTGATAAAAAAAAAGTTTGCTTTTTCAAATTTAACAAAAACTTTCTAGATGCGAATCACACACTCACACATGTATACTTCCCGCGGCCGCCGCTAGAATTCGCTGCCTGAGTAGCAACCGTCGCTTGCCGTCATTCATGGATAGCAGCACGGAACAGCAGGAAAATTTAATATATTGATGTTTGATGACCGGCACGGCCGAGCGGCCGAGGTCCGGATACCCACATAGCCGAGCGGCCGAGGTCCGGATACCCACACGGCCGAGCGGCCGAGGTCCGGAGACCCACACGGCCGAGCGGCCGAGGTCCGGAGACCCACACGGCCGGGCAGACCCACCTTCTTGCCCTCGTGCACGATGAGCGCGATGGCCTGCTGGCCCAGGCCCTTGTCGTCGCGGTCAGGGTTGTCCAGCCAGCGGCGGGCCTGCTCCAGCCGGCCCGACACGGTGTGCGCTGGCTGCTGGACGCCGGACTTCTCCACGTTCTGCACGGCCCTGTTCACCAGCCCGTGCAGGTCCCTCAGCTTCTCCTGGATGCCGCGCGACAGCGCCTCCGCCTGGGGACCAGCGCAGTCGCACTTAATATAATTTTAAGTAATACTGACAAGAAAAGAAAATATTTCAAAAGTATTTTTTAATACATTCTAAAATATTTTACTACAATTATTTTAGTAGCATATATATATATATATGTATGTATTTCCTGCTACGGGGTTCCGGGTGTGGAGCCTGAGCCAGTATCCACCAACCGGGATTCTGACGTCACGGTTGCCATATTTGATGATCTTGATCTTTCACTCTGACCTTGACCCCGGCGGCTATCGTGGATTCCTACAACTTGGATGATTCTGCCATTATGAGTCATAAAGTCACGTCCGCCTTTTTATTTTCCGCCATTTCGGATTATAGAATTTTCCACCATTTTGAATTATGACATCACCGATGCAAATTTCTTTACGACCACCAACTTGAAAAACCGTAATTATTATCCCTAACATTCAGGAATAATTTTTAAATTTAGAAAAAAAAATTATATAAATAAAATTCAAAGAAAACTTTAATTAAAAACGTCATTACGTCATGGAGTCCGAGTCCTCGGTTCGAAGCCGGTGAGAGAAACTTAAAAATGGCGATGGATCCTACCTTAACGGAGGCCACCAATGGACTGAACACCCACCACCAATATTCAGGAATATATTACGTCAGCCAGTATAACGTGAGTCGCCGTGCTCGCACCAACACGGAGCCTCCCAGAGCAGTTGCGGTACACAGACGTGTAACCGGTTCATGAAACGGATACGTTTCTCTAGAACACAGGCTCTTTCCCGGCGAGAGTCACTGAATAGGTACTGCTTGGCACACAGTGTGACTTATTAAAGGCATGACCAGGACCGCACGTGCGTGCATGCGTCCATTGTGTACAGTACGTACATCAGCTGATTATGTAGGTTCAAGGTCTTTGTGATCTAGTTCTGTATTTGTCTTGAATACTTTTATAACAGCCTCTGATATTTAGTTATTTTATTTTACTCTTAGATTTTTTTAAAAAAAATTATTTTATAACGGTATTCCCACGTGTTCATTTATCTGCAAGTTTTTATTACGTTTATAGAACACTGGGTATTGGTTCGGTAAAAGAAAGGATGAGAGACAAATGCGTGACATTGCGGCACCAAATTTTTGGACAGTTTATCAGTTACCGAGATGTTCTGGTGGTTTCTGTATGTATTCCACAATATGAAAAAAATTAAGTTTTTTTTTTTAAATTCCATGGAAAGCTGTAAATTTATCAGGTTCTTTTGCCAACCACTCAGAAAGAGCTTTGTGATTTGTATGTTTGGTTTCTTACAGAAACATCCAGATGCGAGGGTAATGTATTTTGTGTGGTATTGTGTCCTTGTACGTAAGAACGGTGTTGCGGTTCGTCAGTGAAGTCGCTTAGCTGCATGGCTGTAGACAGTTGCGTAGCCTTGTCAGTTGTTCAAGTACAATGACGAAAGGACATGCAGGGCGGCGACTCTCACAAATCATATGAGCATTTAGATGCGGACAATTTAACATCTGAAGCCAGGGTCACGTCGCAGTAGGTTTAAACTTTCAACTATAAATTTAGGCCCCAGACATGCAGCGCAGGGCCAAAGGTGAACAGTTGGTCCACCGAGATGTAGTTCACTTTGCTCGTACCTAGACGACGAGTTCGCTAGGGATTTTATTTCGTAAAGGCACACGACTGTGAGGAGCAACCGGCAAAAGTGAAAAGTTATTTTTATGTCCGGCGACATCATGGAATCGTGAAACAGACATGTAATTTTGACGGTCGAGAAGAAAAAATTTCAAATTTTTATTTCAGACACTTTTATCCGAAAACAACCATTAACGGTCTAAGGTAAATCAACATCCGTAGAAAAAAAAAAAGATTAAAACCGAAAACGCGCAACATCCAAGTAAACATATTTTACAAGTTTTTTTTTTATGTGCAAGGAATGATCATTGTCTTAAGCGGGCATGATTGTGACTTGTCACAATATATATGTACATGTGAACACTGATATGTAAAATGTATGTATGTGTATGTGTGTATATATATATATTACTGGTAAGAAACTGTGTGCCTACCATTAAAGGCTTTGTCCTGTTAGTTGGCATGTTACAATTAGAAATAAATAAATAACAAAAAAATAAAATTAACAAATAATCAAATTATTTATATATATATATATATATATATATATATATATATATATATATATATATATAAAAGATGTAATATGAAATTAAAAAATATATATATATATATAATGGCATGATGAATATTTTAAAAGTAAGGCCAGCATAAACAGGTAAACCGGCTAGGAGCAGCCGAGGAGCAGCCGAGGAGCGCGACGGTACCTGGGGCGTGGCCCCCTTCTCGTCCTGCCGCAGCTCGCACAGGGCGTCCGTCATGGTGGTAACGTCGCCGCACAGCTTGCGGATGGCCTCCGCGTCGTGCGGGAGGGAGCGCTCCGCCACCTTCAGGGCGTGGCCGACGATCTGGCGCACCGACTTCTCCCCCACTCCGCCCCGCAGCGCCAGCGGGTCCTGTGCAGACAGAGACCACCGGCGATCACGGCCGGACCCTTCCCTTACACACATTTATAGACAGAATAAGAAAATTACACCACCTTACCCACATACAGGGGCGTAACCAGGGGGGGGGGGGGTTAGGGGGTTCAAACCCATTCCCCCCCCCCCCCCCCTTAGCACCAAATCTTTAATTAATTTCTTATTCATCACTCAAACAAATTTCATATTAAAATTAATAAAATTTTTCACCACTACAATATTTGAATTTAAGTACCGAAAACTGCTAAAATTGCACTATTATACACCAAAAATCCTAATTTTCCCCGGGGGAGAATCCCCGGACCCGCCACTTTAATATGGGGGGGGGGGAAACATGCTTCATACACAGAAGCGGCAGGGATTGTGTTTTTTGCAAGAAGTCTGTATTTATGATGGTTTATACTCGTACAAACTTGTCATGTCAGTTTTAGGTATTAAATAACACATGTATATATATATATATATATATATATATATATATATATATATATGTGTATATATATATGTATATGTATGTATATATATATATGTGTGTATATATATGTATATATATGTATATATATATGTATATATATGTATATATATATATATATATATATGTATATATATGTATATATATATATATATATATTTATTTATGACTTGTTTTAACGAAAACGCCAATCATCTTAAAATAACGTATTAAATAAAACCCAACTATAAAATTTTTGGTTTTTTTTTTCTCAAGCAAAATCATTACTTAGCTTTCTATGAGTAAATGTGTAACTGCTAAAAGTCTACCAATCTCCGAGATTTTAATGTACACAATTTTTTTTTATACTCAATCGAAAAGAAAACTTACTCATAAAAAAAAAAATGTTTTAATGGTTAGTCTGAACCCCTCCCTCCCCCCCAGAAAACCCTAGCTACGGCCCTGCACGGGCAGTTGTGTTTCCCGACAGGGTGGGGGGGGGGGGGGGGTGATTATCTCTCCCATAAAACTCTCAGAACTATTTCATTAATTAAAAGAAGGAAAAAACACTGATTTCATAACGTCTTGCATAAAGATAGCCTCTTAAGGATCTATTATTTTTTAAAATTTTGACTTCTATTTTAAACCAAACCCTCCAATGAACCGCTTTCCCCAGAATTCAAAGTTGGTTCCACCACTAGGCCACAGGGAACAACTAAACACTGAAACACCAACTGTACTTCTTACTTGTCAGAACACAGTGGTTGAGTGATAAGGCTAAGTGAGAGCTGGTGGGTTTTGTCGGGGCACTTACGTTCCCTCGCCGATTCATTCCATCAGTATTCCATCCTTATGTTACCACTCTTCATTGTCCCCAATGACCCAGATTTCAACGAGACGTTGAGAACTAATTCATTCGTTCTTTCGAAACACGATTTAATTTCTTGGGCAGGTTTATAATGAAAAAGTTGAAAAAGAGAAGAAAAAGCTAGGGTAGAATATACTTTTCTAAAAACCTAGAAAATGAATTATAAACATAATATGTAATCTTGTGGAAAATTTTAATTGTCTTCAGTGCACAGAATTTTTAAGCCATGTTTTATGCAATGCATCAGCCAATTTGATTTTTAAATTTTGTGATGAAATTTCAACTTGAATAATTAGGGACGAAAAATAAAAATTCCTCAAAAAAAATGTAGTATTAAAAAATTAAAATTAAAAATGAAAAGGCCGTAATGTAAATTACTAATCGCTGAAACACCATGGCCAAATTTTTTTTCTGTGTGTGATAAACTGATGATAATATTTGAACATTAAAATACCACTCTAATGTATTATAACTTGATAAATTATAAATGGGTCACATATTCTAAACACAAGAAATCAATGGCTCAGATTCAACTTGGCGTATTTTAAAGCATTTATCCCCCAGTGGCGAGAGTAAAACATCGAACAACGCATCTCTGCAAGCGGAGTGGGAGCGTGCGGGAATCCCCCCACCTCGAGCCAGTCGTGTGCGGTCCTGATCTTCCCCTCGATCGCGTTGTGCGTCTTCTTCATGACGGTGAGGTTGTCCGCGTCCCACTCCTCCTCGTCGTACGTCGTCAGCTGCAGCACTCGTATGATCTCGTTGATCTCGTCCGTCATGCGCTGGGACAGGTAGTTCCTGTTCTCTGCCGCCTCGTCCACGCCTTTACCCCCTGTCGCATGCCGACCCAATCGATCACACAGTGGCTACAGTTTCAACTACGGCATGAAACCACGCATGTTTCCCATATCTTTTGGAGGAATTAAGAAATTGTTTATAGTGTGTCTCGTACTTAGATTGCAGTACAGAGTAAATGGGTCAAAATAATTTTAAAAAAATTTCTCAACATTATTAAGTCGTGTCTAAAAACTTTTGTGCTCTATGGGGTGTATCTGGCAACGGAGCCCACTGAAACAAGGACAGCACTAAAGGAAATAATCTTGCATTGGAAAGAGAAAATAAACCCCACTAAAATGAACACTGCAATTTAAGGATGAGACATAACTATACCTGGAGACCTAGCCCATTAACAAGGATAGGGTTTCACATGTTAAATACTTTTCGCGCTTGTCAGCCATGATGGCAAAAAAAAACTGCATAAGTCCAAAATTTTTTCATAATAATCCTTGTATTGAATTTTTTGATAAACCTCACCTTGTAATCAACGAACTTAAGGGCATATTGATAATCAACCAAAAAAACGTAGAAACACCAATATAGTGATTCTTGCCATGAGAGCCATTACACACTATTTTAAACTTAAAAGTTGAGTACTAAAATGACCAACATAATTTATTTTTGATGGCGAGACTGTAGTAAAACCAAATAGGTATAAAAATAATTTACGATGCTCAAATTTATATTTAATAAACAGATGACCTTTGTTATAATTTTTTCGGCCCCTTAAAACACACAGCCACAAAACTTGAATCAACAATTACTACATATTCCACAAACATATGAAGCGATACAAAATATCAGTCGTGTGTGTAAGCTGTGTTGTAACACCAACCTTGGCCAATGATGTGTATGAAGATCTTCATGCTGCAGATGAGTATCGGTGCGAGCGTCTTCACCTGGTCGAGGCATCGAACCAGGATCTCCCTGTGGACCTGGTGGGTCAGCTCCTTCTCCCTGGCAGTGACCTCCCGCGACACCTGACCCCACACGGCACACGGCACGTGAGACGGACACGGCAGACACCGTCCGCTGGATTGGTGGCCGGCCACTTTTCCAGAATGGCCACGTGGGACACTTCCGGACAACTCGAGAGACGCGACATGATTTGCCAACGACGAAACCACTAGGGTTTGATGAAACTGAGTTTTGTGAAGCAAATCTTTAAAATTGAAATTTGAATGTATGAAAACAGTAAAAAATTTAGTTTTTAAATCTTTTTTAATACTAAGTACTAACACAGTTTAGAAAATAGGCAATTCATTAAATGTATAAAGGATTTTTTTTGCAGAAAAAATACTTATTTTTTGCACAAAAAAGGTTAATTATGATAACAGTATTTGTATACTATACATAAAAAAAAATACTACATGATTATTACAAAACTGAACAAGGTTGTAACCTTCATGTCTACAAACTCTGGCTTTTATATAGTAAAACTAAAAAAGGTTGTCAATAGTGCTTAGCACAAGGCAGAGATACTATTGGAACTGATCTACACAAATTTTTTCATTGCTGTGAAGTTGGCTACTAGTTAGCGTTGCGCACAATTAACAATCTTTAATGCATGCGAAAGCCAAATTATGTAAACATGAGGGTTAGAAGCCAGTTCAGGATGGCATTTAATTGTACATTCCTCTATTCCTAATACTCAAGAGATCACAAGAATGGTAATAGCCTTAATAAATATACAATTGTGGCTCGATTAACCAAGGTTCCATCTAGTGGAGAGTTACAAGAAAATGGAATGCATAAAAACCTTCTACAAGAAAAAAAATTGGTTGTCTGTAAAGTCAGTGTACGGACGATAGTTTAATGTGACAATGTTATAACAAAACATTGATGAAATGATTACATGCTTTTATGAATAAAATTGAATCATTTTTATTGAATTATCACTATTTTGTATGGATACAAAGAATGAGTGAAATGAAATCTACAATTTAATTGATAAATTTACTTTCATTTGCACTCATTAATTCAAACATGTTTATTACTTTTAACGAAGAGATTATTTTAACTATAACTTTTGTACACGTTTGCTATTTAACTTCTTCCAATCTGTGTTATTCTGTTAAGGATAGCATGATGATAGGAAAAATAAGAAATGGATGGGAGTGTTTCAGTTTAATATGCCTCAAAAAAGTCAAATCGATGGTTGTTCCAATCGAGTGGAAGAGAGATAGATGCGACGCAAGCGTACCATGAGCGTAACGGGACACTTTTTTGTGCGTGCAGCCGGCGTTCATTGATTTATTAGACGTCACATCGAAAACCCTCAGATGTGCCAACACTTAGATAAGTCACAGTTTATCAATCTTGTGTATGCCAACATCCATTATGTGTTGTGTAGATTAAACTATAACTAACCATACAAACTAAGATCAGGGCCATGAACCGAACCGAGACAAGCGAGACAAGCGTCATCGAAAGTAGCAGAGAGGCTGCTGCACCGACCTTGCTGAGGCAGGGGCTGAGGTCCTTGAGGAACTGCACCAGGTCCTCCATGGTCTCGATGACCTCGGCCACGGCCAGGTAGTCCAGCACGCGCTTGCACTCCCGGATGATCTTGCGCACCTCCGACTCGTCGAAGCACAGCAGCAGCGAGGACGTGCCTTGCAGGATGCCCCGCGAGCCCTCGATCAGCTTCTTCCTGCAAGGGGGGGGGGGGGGGGGAGCACTTCACACGTCGCGTTGCCCTTTCCACGTGCGCACTCTTTAAACCAGCTCCCTCCCTTGCATCTCATTTTTTTTTCTCTCGTGTGATTAGCTTTCAAAGTCACATTTTTTTTTAACATATCTAGGGCATACAAATTACATAGGAGAAAGAAACTAATAATCCATACTGAAAAATTTTCATGTTTGAATTCCATTTTATGTACATTGGCTACTTACTCAATGGTAAAACTGAACGTTTAAAAAAAATTCATTTGATTTTTATTGAATGTCAAAGTTATCGAACAGGTCTCTAAAAAGTTCCACATCTCAGGAGAGTTAAAAATTTCCTATGAAATAACTCCCAACCACATCATCAAGTCGCAAGTGGGACTAAATTTAAATCTAAAAAGTTTCAATTCTGTTAAAATAGTGTAAGTTAAAGCAGTATGTTAGGATAAAAAATCATTAATTGCAAACATTACCTCCTTAGTTAGGTAAAATAAAATGTAGCAAAATACAGGTAATTGCACTTTTTTTTCCTCAGTGAAATGTAATTTTTCACAACCAGAAGAGAAATCTTTAGCTAGAATGAGACTATTCATAAATTTATGTTACAACCTGCCAGAGCCTTGTTTATTCATAATTGATGAGTTACGTTCTGTAGTTGTTTTGCTGGTGCCCTCAATGTACAGAAATGTACACATTTGTGTTGAGTAGACAGTACAATGCACCAGATGAAAATTTCTTGGGTGCAATGTTAAAGATACATGATTTCTAGAATTGTTAATGTTTATTTGACCACTTTCCCTTGACTACTGGCACCATTAATGTTCAATTTTGGGACTTTCCCATGATTTCCAGCACCATTAATGTTTATTTTAGGACTTTACCATGACTTCTAGCACCATTAATGCTTATTTCAAGACTTTTTCATGACTTTTGTGACACCTCTTCAGTTGTGATAACTTTTTGTGAGTTTCATGACCTGTAGACACCCTGTATACTTAACAAACAAATTTCAACTTTTCAGTATTGTTACAATGGCTGATCATGCTTATCCCTGGGGAAAACCCGCTGCGACCCAGGTAATGCCAATTCCGCTCCCTTTCCCAGCGCCTTTCCAAACAGTCCTGGTGCCTTACAGGGCAGAATGTCCCAGGTATACGAGACGACGCCAACCTCCGATGACCGAGTGACAGAGGTTTGTGAGAGCAGTGAAGTGAAGAGGGCGAGTGACCCCTTGTGACAGCAGGCGACAGCAACGGACTTCGTGTGTGAAGATAGGTGCATCAGGACCCGAAGCATCTGGGACTGTGTTGTGTGCGCGGCGGATGAGTGAGAAGTGGGAAGCAGCGTGTTTAGACCGAGATGCACAGCAAAAAAAAAAATGAGCAGTAAAAAGAGCCACTGTCGAGACCTTTCCAGTGGGGAGAGTAAACTGTGGACTTGATGAAAGAGTAATTAATTTGTGAACAGATATTTAAAATTTTGTAATTTAATAAATAGTGTAATTAATAGCTAATCAATAAAACTGTACATAATTAATTTGGCTATCCTTTTCGAACCTGTTTTTCCATTCGTAACAGTACCTATTATGACTTAATTAATCTCCCCACAATACTTAAATTATTATACCAACACTTTCTCCTGAGTTTCATGTGGACTGTTGCCAAACGAAGAAAGAATGTCTCATGGCCTTATCAGTGATGTGGTCGGTACCCAACTTATCAGAACAGGAAAAAAAAAACCAGATGGGTAAAACCACATTACTTTCCTTCCTGCGTAGCACTCATTCCATAAACTTGCTCTACACTTACTCATTTTCACTAGAATTTCTTTCTGTTTCATATTTTTTTATGACATACTGTTACGCACAGAGGCTAAGGGGGATGAGCTTCCAAGGTTATCGTGAGCTCCGAGCCACTCGGGTACCAAATCCATGCTTATAAATTTGAGTCGTGCCGGAGTGCTAGGATGGAACCCAGGACCCTGATGCTGTAAAAAATCACTGTCTCAAATTCAGTTTATATTTTGTACTTAGTAATTCTGTAATTTCAGTTGATTAAAATTATACTTTCTTGATTTAAGAAGAAAATACAGTTTTTATGACTGCCATTCCTCGAAGAGGGTACGCTAGGTAACATTGCGCTGGTCGTCAGCCAATCGAAGCCAGCCCGCTCACCTCGCTGGACTACTGTAAGGGTCCACCTTCAACATGGCAGACGCCTCTTCCAGGAGCTTCGACGCCCCTTCCACTCGCACCAAGGCTGCCGGCATGTCCTGCTTCAAGATGGCGTCGTCACTGCTGTTGATGGTCTCACGACCAACCTGTCATCGCGAGTGTACAGCATTAATTACTGCCGCGATCTGAGCGCAGCTATTTTTCAAACGATGGAAGAAACAAAAAATAGTTATAAAAAAAAGGCCGGACATGAAATCAGGAACATAAATAGTTCAAAAAACAATTAAAATATTTTATTATGATGAAAACTTAATTTTTTTTTTCCATTTCATTGAGTTAAACTAAAAACAATGACTGTTCGCGTGGAGCATCGACACTACCTTGACAAGATTGGTGACAGCCCGACTGACGGCCATGACCGGCCGCTCCAAGTCGGGCATAGCGTTGCCATCCTCGGCTTCTTCATGGAGTATGACGAGCCTGGAAACCTGCAAGGATCACTCACGTACAGTTCTCGACATATCGCACAGAGCCACCATCTTTCAAGTATAACAACTCTGAAGTCAAAATGATCTATGATGAACGGTTTCATGTGTGATTAAGGACTCAACACATACAAATCATGTAAGAAACTGCAGTAATCAAATACAGCCGTGTGCAGGTATGTATAAAGCATGTGTGGTAAATGAGAGTGCGGCCAAGCGTATGCAAGTAACCAGAAACATTTTTGAACATCCTCTGTAAGCTTGTTATATGCAATTGTGATGGTCAAACGTAAACATTATGGTCTGATAATACATCACTGTATTTACATCTCAATGGATAAATAATATTGAATTTTTCATTCTTCTAATGTTTCAAATTACCATGTAAATATTGGGAGAAGGACCGGCATTTATAAGACTTTTTTTCTCCAAATTATATACGGAATAATTCATGTGAGTAGAGGTAGCTCAGAGTGAATAATCCTGTAAAAAAATTTACAATATATTTTTTATAGGTACTAACAAAAATTGACTGGCCTAAATTAGATCAGTACAGTACCTATAATAAACTCTGCGTTGTACTTGGGTGAGTGACATTTTCTCTGCAGAAACAGACTGTCCTGGCAGTAACCATTAAAAATCAGTGATTTGACATGCAGAAGGTTCACGGCCAAGATGTTAATCACGATTGGTTCTGGAAGCCACGTGGTTCAGTTCAGTTTCAAACGGCCTGCACAGGACTAATCGCTGGAACGATGCAGTTTGCCACAGCCTTCAAAGACCGCCTCCTCGCTCGTGACTAATCGCTGTGTACGCTGCGGACGCACCACGCTACAGCTATCCCAGGACTGACGGCATGCTGTCCACTTTCTCGCTTCGTCCTTGTATATTTCCGTACCTGCCTTGGCTCTGTTCCCTTCTCTTGTCACCACCATTACCTCACCTCATCATTTTTTACACACATTTTTTTTTCCAAACCTGCTGTTGGCACTGTAGCAGACTCAGCTTTTCAAGGGGGGGGGGGGAGAGAGAGATAAAAGGAGTGTTTAGAGTAGTATGGAACACCTTCAAATTAAATGGAGAGTCCAATACTTCTCAAAAGTTTATTTCAACATATTTTTAACATCTTAAAAAGTGATCAAAAAAACTATGGTTTCATCTAAATGTTTAGAAAATAAAGTTTTAAAAAATTACACAGAGTAGCATTAACAAATGAAAAACAAAATATTTCAACAGACTTCACGGGTCAGGTGAGGCCTGGAGTAAATTTATTTTTTGTTTTAACTTTCCAGTTTTCTGTATTAAAGTTCTAGGGAGGTTATGAGGGGATAACCACCATCCCTCCCCCCCCCCCATAGGACTGCCGCTGTCTTGGGTTCAAACCATCACCTAAATGCAATGGGGCAATTGTAAATTGCTGGAGGAAATACAGTTTTGTAGGCTCTTCAACAAAAATATGTTTATTTAGCATTAAAACACATAACGTATAATTCCTGGAACACTTTTAAAGATTGAAAAAAAAACTTAATAATAAAACAGATTATGAAGTATAAATTTCTTTTACAGCTACTCCCTACATGCAAACTTTTTAAGTGATGTCTACAAAATTTTTAAAAAAAATGTTGAAATGTCACATTTTTCTATATTCAGCTAGTAAACTAAAATAATTTTATTTTTTGTTGATTTGATAACGGTAACTAATTAAATGGATTACCCTGCAGATGATTTAAATTCGATAACTAATGGCTACTTCACAATATAAGTTAAAGTAACTTATTTTTGGTTAAAAATTTTCAAAGAAAATTTTTTAATTTTTAGTTAAATGTTAAAATTCTCAACAATATTGACCTTCAAGTAGCAAAATTAATTTATTTGAAAGAAGAAATTTTTAAAACAACATAAAACAGCCAGTAGCATTGATTTTTAAACACCGAAGGTTTAAATTCTCTATATGTATTTAGTCCTTAACTGTAGGTATGTCCTAAAAATTACAAATTTGACTATGAAAGATTATGCAAAAGCAAAACCATACTAATAAGTATAAACTCCCTTCTTTTTTTATGCTTATAGGCTGATTCAGAGCAGGTTGGGTAACTACTGACTTAACAAGAATGGATTGTAGGATTAATTATAGATTTCCTTGCCTTTCAAAAGATTGACAACAATAAAGGGGGAATTGTTCTCCCCCATGAAGTTAAGGAAATTTTTTACCATTAAAATACTTAAAGCCAGACTGTTTAAGGGAATGAGGATAATACTATTTGAAAGATGGATACAAGAAATAAAATTCATCTTTTGGAACCTTTGGGTACAGAAGTTGCAAAGGTACAGGCCACGTGAATAAAGCCTTAATTTACAACATTAAATGGCCCTCTGAGTGTGTGAATGAGAAACGGGGTAGGGCCTTTGAAAAGTATATAAATATTTATTTAAAATTAACTTTTTTAAGAGGCAATTTACAATTTGATTAGAGGGTCCATTTAGATATAAAGGTATTTTTATTACCATAAAAAATGCCTTTACTTTTAAGTGAATGTAAGTGACAAATATACGGTACATAAGTCTCCTTAGTTCAAGTCAATGGAACTCGAATACGGGCACGGAGTTAGGAGAATACTACACGGGTTTAGACATTCCTATATTAGGTAATGTTGCTACCGAGTATGTGACGTCATTGAGCAGCTGATGCCGCGTACTCCCATTCCTGACGTATCATTATCACGTGACGGTAACACCAACACGATTTGTCAAAAATGCAGACACGCCCATTTATTTCGAATTGAAAGTTTGTTCGGGTTAGTGATCACAATTTACTAAATCATAAAAATTACACACTTCAGTAATTATTTATACTTTGAAATTACGTCAAAAACAATTTTTTCATTAATTATTTCTGTCTTTCTTTTGACAGTAGCATTGTTCATTTAAAAGTAAACAGCGACGAAGTAATTTACCTGCTGAGCTACAGGCTCCAAAATACTCTCGATGGTCTTCGTGTGAAACACAGGCATTGTTAGACACTTGTCAACAACCTAAAATGATTTCACAGACCAAATCGCGAAGCACATTAAATTCAAAACCGAACGCCGACAAACGTTTACATCCACTAACTGCTCGCTAAGAACACCACATTATTCAGACTAAAATTAGCAATTGTGATGGCTGAAGTGACGCTCGCACCATCTCGCGAGAACTTTAGGAAGCTGTAGAGGTCAAACGTAGGCAGCTAGGCATTCTGTGGTAACTGGTGACAACTGACAAGTGGGCGAGCGCCACTAAAAGTGCGTAGGATAAAAATGTGAACGTTGGCGTTAAATCCTTGTTACAAAAAACTTTTACTTGCGTTAACAGTCTCTTTGCTCTGGATTCTGTACAAGCTTCTTGCCGTGACAAATAATGTAAATATATATATATTTTTTAAACTTCGAAGTTAACACTAACTTTATAAATAAAAAAAAATGTATTACGCGCGGTACGTCTTGAATCATTTGACTAATTGTTATTGCAGCTAATTTGCGATCTTCCTAATGATCCGTTATTCAATTAGAAACGAAAATGTACAAAAAAAAAAAGGGGGGGAAATGCTATTCTGTAGCCGAACCATTTTTTATTTTTGCAGTACTGATGTGCACTACACGTGCTATAGAATAACTCTTCGTTCGTCTTTCTTACGTTTTGGCCCTTTGTATAAATTTGCTTCGTATGTTCCATTCCTCTCCCATCTTTGCAATTTAATTTTTGGTAGCTATTTATAGGTTATGTATCAGGATTGGCTGATTTAAACCACATTAGTTTTAATACAGTTTAAACCAAGTGGTTTTTATATGAACTCAATTTTTTAAGTAATGTATTTTTGAATAGAATATCTTAATTTTGTTTAATGAAATCTAATTCCACTCTAATAACAAAAGTTTGCTCCATGTTGCTTGACACACACTAATCAAGACCTTATCATTTAAATTTTCTGAATAAGTTGTAACTTATACCCAAATAAATACTCTTCCAAAATTAAATTGGTGTAAAAAAGGAGGAAATAGATAAATTTATTATTAAAAAAATTCCTACCAGAGAAAACCTACCAGCTGTTTCCCACTTTGGGAAATTTCACATATCAACCTCACCAGGATTAAAACCATAATTGCTGTAGTGAGCAGTAATGATCTGACCCACCAAATACAGGTGATTGACAGTAAAAAACCACGTTTGGTATCACCTTGGTGCTTATAAGCGAGTCATGCCGGGAGGTACCTAGTGTAGAACAAACGACCCTTTTCAAATGAGTACAATGCCTCAGCGATCACTGCCACCATGGACCCACTGCATACTTACCTTTAAGTACTAAAATGTTTTAAATGCTGACTTTTAATAAATAAGTAGTGTTACAACTGTTACACATAAAAAAAATATTAAATACCTTTAATTATAATTTTAAACATGATTAGTATCAGAAATGTACGCAGAAATTAGAATTTTAAATAAATGAAACTATACATGTTCAAAAAAATAATTATACTTTATAAAATGTTTTCCATTAAAAACAAAACAAATAATGTTAATGTCTGAAATCTTTGGGGAAAAAAGTGATTAATTTAGCTCGAATATTAATTTTTATATATTTTTTGTAACATATACTATCAAATTATTAACATATATCATTGCAAAATTTGAAAACCAACTTAGTTCAAATCTATCTCTCCTTCTTAAGTGAGTTTACCTGTATATGCAGCAAGGTGCAGAGATTTTATTATTTATTTCGGAATAATTCAAGCAAAATGTCACCAAATGACCTTCAGTTAGAATTGTAAGTGATATCAATGTTGCCCATTGATTATAAAAAATGTTTGCCTAAAAAACTTGATTCAGAGAATCTTTTTTCCTTCGTATTTCCTCCGTTTAAGTAAACCACCGGAAAGAAAATGAAAAGGAAAAAAATACATCACAATTTGTGTTGATAACCAAATGATGCAGAAATGAGAAGCACCATATGCATTACTGAAATCAACTAATTAATTCTCTTCAGGAAGAGATAATTGAGTTTGCAAAAATTTTTAGTAAAGTCAAGCTTGAGAAGTTGCAAAAGGAATTTTTGTAGAGTATTAAAATAAATAATGCTATAATACTGTGGTCCAAAATAAATAACGCATGTAGAAACGTAACTAGTACAGATTACATTATGGTATGTAATTTGTTTACCATTATCAATGGAACTTAACCGGACAAATTAACAAAATAAATGTTAACCGAGTCTAGGTTTAGCACTGTTTTGCCTAATTTACAAATGTATTAAATAGTTTGATAATTCAGTAGGAGAGTAGCTTCTGGAAAATAAGAGGAATAATAACTCAATTGAATCATTAATTATATACAATATATCTAAGTATTAATTACTATTAAAAATATATTATTAATGTAACTAACCTCTCTCTTACAAACATTAAACTTCAGTTGTTATTCATCTAACTTCTCAGAATTTGTAAGGCTTTCACTATTTAAATAACCTTAAAAAACCTTTTAAATTTGTAGTTGTGTTAAAAACTGTGTTTAAAATTAAACTTACTGAAATGAAAAGTGTAAAAACAACTTGGGACAGGATTTTGCATTTACTTCCGTCATTTTCTGGTTAGCAACGATATGTTCCTCTTAAAAAAATGAATAAACTTAGGCATTTTTTCAATCATATCACGTATTTAAAAAATTGAATTAATTCAATTTTAAATGTTTAACAGTTCTCTCAAAAACAAACAGTAAGTCATTCAACATTTTGAATAGATAATCAAAGATACAAACATACAGTACAAGACATATCACTTTCGGTTTTACTACACTCATTCCAAACATCAATACTATTTATTGAAACTGTTGTAGAAAAAATATACATGTGAAACATTAAAATATTTTCTTTTCAATGTTTTTTTGCTGTGTTCACAAATTAAATGATGGGATACACGTGTTCTGGGTACATATTGTAATTATGTAAAATACACCATACTTGAATAAAACTCAGTGAATACGAAGTTTTACTGTAAAGTGATTGCATGCAAGCTGCACATGTCAAATATGTATACAGTCTCGTCCCGTCAAGAACAATGAACTTGACTCTCGAGCCGAGTCGAGATGAAGCTATTTGCTCGACTCGGCTTGAGTTTTCGAAACTTGGCCCATCTCTCGACGATATCATTTAAGTGTAGCACAATAATATATATGTGTGTGTGTCCGTATTTTCACCTTGCAGCCATCACAACTACCCACCAGAGAGCACTGGTGTTTGTGTGTGGTAGTAACCTCGAGTCTCCCATCATGCACTATGATGATATCATGTCGATAGCTGTGGTGGTGTACGAGATATGGTGGGTGAAAGCGGCCAATCTCCGGAATTTTCATACATTTCGACTAAAGCGTTCTGCAAAATTTTCGGAATCTCCTAAATGTTTTGGAATTTCTCCAGTATGATTGTGTGTGTGTGGGGGGGGGGGGGAGGGGGGGGGGGAGGTTGCAAGTTCACCACTGGCTCCCAACAGCTACCACCGACCACACCTCATTGAATGTATTAGAATGTTCTCGAATGCATTAGAATAAACTGGCCACAGAACAAAAACCATCGATCACCAAACACCTGTCATTGAAGGTATTACAATGAGTGAGAATGTACCAGAATGTTCTCAAATATACTACTAGAATGAACTGGACTGGAATTAACTGCACTGATGAACCAAAAACAAACCCAACAAAGCAGTGTGTCCTCAGCTAGTAATCATATAAAATGTATTTCCAATGAATATATTTTATTATAATATTTTTTAACTAGTATCCAAAACAATGTTACCATATTTAATCATTTCCATGCTAACGGAAAACACTTTTCATGTGGTTACATAAAGGAGAAACTAACACTGTTAACTCACTTTTTATTTAGTTTGAAATTGTACTTTGACTCAGTCCACAAAGTTTCATCAATTACATGTAAAAAAAGTCCATGCCTATCCTGTATCTGCACACAAAATACCAGCCAAGGAATTTTATAGTCAACCACTTTAATGATTCACTTCTTGGCAAATGAAATCTTCATGGCATGAGATGGAGTGATCTTGAATCCTTGCAAAGCATCCTTTGCTGCCCCGGACTGCATTTCATTTTCGAACTCAACGAATGCAATATCGTGACGATTTGGCACCAGACGTACTTCTTTGAATCCAGGAAACCTGAAGGAAAAAAAAATATATATATATATATATAAATCAAATACAATCATAAAAAAACTTCATGCAGTAAAAACACCTACATGGAACAAATATTCAGAAAATAAATAATCCTGCATGAAAGCTTTCTTTAAAGTTGTTTTAAAACTGAGTCGATTATTTTAAAAATATAAATGCAACGATGAACTTAATCCAAAGACATTGTATGGTTAGCCAAATTGTTTTAAAAATGACTACATACAGGTTTATGTTGTTACATGTGGGTTCGCTATCTTTGTGTCACATTTCTGTTCATTGAATTCTTATCCAATTTCATGAAATTACTCCTACCAAATGCCATGTACCAAGAGTTACGATGTTTACACATCAAAAATTTACCTAGCTTAGATACTTTGTTACTGCCTAATATCTACTCGCAGGTTAACACTCTGTAAATATTTTTTTTATTTAAAAAAAACCTTGATTACTCAAAGCAAGACTACAACTGTCATTAAAAACTGAACCAGTTCATAATAGCAAGTATATAAAGTTTGACCATGTGCCATAAAATGCATTACTTAAGTTATATATACCAGAGGCTGTGGATAAATATTTGATGGTTAGGCCTGATCCTGATCCCTCTTGCAAATTTTTTTTACTATTCTCTAAAAGGATTTATCGATCAGTAAATTACTAAGTACATATGTACAAACTTGTTTTGGAGGGAGTTTCTGATATTCTCAAAGGACAGTTGGCTCTGCGGGTCCATTTACAATTTTGCACAACTTACTGCAGAATACTGCTTACATCAGGACAGGAAAAGTGACAGTCCCGGCATTCTATGGTTTGGCACCAATGAAGTCACTCAAACATTCATATTTCTTTGGGTAGGTTCCGTGCTGTTGGCCTTGGACGCCGGTGTTTTAAGTTCGCTTAGAGTTTATCGTTACAGCCACTTTGTATTTCAGTACAATTTTTCTGTTTTCTAGTGACATTAATTAAAAATTCCATAATGTTGGTTTTTGGATTACCACAATTATAAAAACTATGAAAAAAAAAAAATGACAACTATGAATGGGCAAGGTCTGTGTAGATAGAACGTTCTGTAACATAACGTCACGCGAGTACAAGCCTGTCACAATGTACGACAGGCGAGACCTCAAAGACACCTGAAACTTACTGGTTGAACAGCATCGACAACATCATTTCGCTCGTCTCGTCTGGAAGGTTCGTCAAGAACAGGATCTGGTTGGGTGGCTGCTCTGGAACCGCAGACACAGGTCCAACTGGGGACAGACAAGACACGAGTCACTTTCTCCCCACTATACAGTACTCACAAAAAAAGTGACACAAGTATTGTTTTCAAATAATGTTCAAACTGAAGTTGCAGAAGGAAAAGCTTTAAAATTATTTATATTCAAGGAACTGTGTTATTTTGTTACTATCGCATGTTACTAGCCAATACAACAAGCATCAGTAAAGCAACATGATGCTCATCTTTAAGCACCTAAGAAATAACATCACTAGAGACCACATAAAAATGTAAATGAAATTGACCAAAAGTAGCGTTAAAATAAGGCAAAAGCAGTGCAAAAATATTTATGTAAAAATTATGTTAGTTAAAAAAATTAGGACCAATTTTCATTTTTGCCTTTTACTCCCCTTAAAATTTGTATTCTGTACCCTATTAATTGAAACTTAACCATTTTTTTGGTAATTCTTAAGTAAAAGCCATTTTTTCTATAAAATTTTTTTTAAATATCTTAACTTTTTTTCACTTTCTGACATTTTTTCCCTTTAAGTAGTTTACAGTTTTAAATTGGTTAAAAAGCAGCATGCCAGAAGCACACTATTTGATAAAATAAATATTTAGAAACATTAAAATAGATGAATAATATGATAAATGATGTAATAGCTATAACATGAACATCAAAATATCCTGTTTAAAAACCAGATTGCAAATAAAACCACATAATCTTGTCTCTACTTATAAGTAGAGCCACAATTGTTTCCAGATTCATTTCACTCCAGGCTTGACACTCGACTTGCCTATGCATAATAAAGCTTTCTTGAAGTGCTCACTGGTCGATAATGTAATTACTAGACACAAGATTATATGGTAAACAGTGATAAAACCAAAATAAAACTGCAAAGCATGTCAATGCAACTAACACCAAAATTCAAGTTAATGCACCACAAAGCTCTGAAATGCTATTAAAATTATGTAACTAATCAGTATTTTCAATCAAACCTTAACTCTTGTGACAAATATGTAATTCATGGAATGTTTAATTCAATGAAAGTTATTTATTTAGCATGAAGTTTTCACCACATTTTAGGAAGAAAAAAAATCAAATTAAAAAAGAATATGACTTTCATTATAGGGGTTTGCGAGTATTCAAAAAATATATGATTCTAGTTAGTTGTAACTGAAAAACGCTGAAACTATTGGCCTCATCATAATATGACACTATGCCCCCATGAATATTATCTTTGTGCCACGGACTCGGCAGTAATGTTAGGAGAAACAGGTTAGCAAAGAGCAATGACAATTTTACACTGTAATCTCATGACAACAGAATGTATACAGCGTTACAGAGTCAGTGCGTCAGTCATGAGCATGGGCGTCGCACGGATATATATATATATTTTTTTTTTGGGGGGGGGGGGGGGGGGAGACTTCAATTGATTTAGTTGTTGAGGAATATCCATCCCCTGAAAAAAAAAAGCGGGGGGGGGGGGGTGCAAAAAGGTGGTTTTTTTAGGCCTTTTTTCTTTCCTAAATATTCTAATTATAGTTAGTTGCAATATATAATTTTTTTTTTTTTTAAATATTTTCATGAGAACAAATTTGTAAAAAAAAAAACACAGTTAACATAAATCTGCCGGTGCTGTATCCAAACAAAATCATTAATTTTGAACATCCGGAGAGACTACGAAACTTAATATGTTATCGGAGGGGGCCGAAATTGAAGACTTTTATTATTGGGGGAGGGGGGGGGGACGTGACCCCCCCCCCCCCCCCGGGGGTCGTGACGCCCATGGTCACGAGCGTATTCGTATTGTTTACTCCTGAATAATTTGATATTTTTCGATTCAAATTAAACAGGATTGGCGGATACCAGTGCTAGGAGTGGCAGGACCTACCCGGGTGGGCGACAGGGACCGGCTGGCCGTACCCGCCCGCCGGGGCCAGCGGCTGGACCACCCCCGGGGCGGGCGCCGCGTTCACCAGGCTCTGCTGGCGGGCCTGCTCCTTGGCCGCCTTGCGCTTGGCCTTCTTCATGTCGACCGCCGAGTCTTCCGTTACGGCCGCCGCCACGGGCAGCGCGCGCTTCGCCTTCTTCGGCCGCTCCGTGAACGTCCCCTTCATCTTGGCGATCACGTCCGAGTCCGTCTTGCAGTACTGGATCCTCTGCAAACGTGCCCCGTTTGCTTCCACACACGTCACATCTCAACCACACAAATTACTAAACACGTGATACGAAAAATCCCAAGTTTCTTGAACTTTAATATCACAAAAGTACCTCGAATTTGCCCCTCAAATCTGAATCTAGGTTTCAAAGGGTAAAAAATTAAATTGTGTACAGGGAACTAAAAAAAATAAGAACTATGGAATTGTGTTAAAATCTTTAAATGTTCGTTTCACTAACTAAGTTTCCGTAATTATTTATATATACTAATAATTTTATTTACAAAATTATATAGTAATATATTTTGGAGAAAAGTCACAGGATGAGTACACACTGACATAGTATACTTTAGTCATCGAAGTTGAATTTTTGTAATTACTACATTTTCTTGACTATACCCCCTCCCCTTCAATAAACACAAATCTTTTAAATACTATAAGTACAATGGTAAATTCAAGGATTCAACAGACACATCCCTATTTAAAGCAAATGATGTATGATGTAAAATTAGCCTGTTAATTTGCATTTTTTAAATTAAGAAAATTAAAATTGCACTGATCCACAAAATTATTACTTATCTATTTTGAGTGCTAAAAAGATCCATGCTCCATAGAGCCCCATTCTCAAGATTAAGAAAGGTGACGAGACGAGAATATAGCACTTAGGTAATGGAAGGGCGGGAGGAACAGGACTAACCCGAGAAAAACCCAATGGCACATGGTAACATCTGCCACATTTCCCCCTTGTGAAAAATCAGCATTGACCCAAGAATGGATTGAACTCCGGTCGCTTTGGTGGGAGTTAAGTGATTGACCTCTAGATTACCACAACCCATTAAAACCAATGATAGTACTGTAATACCCTGAACTTACACGACAGGTGGGAGAGTGATAACCCTGTAAATCAAATTTGCGTAAATCAGGGTACAGTTTTGCGTTTAAAATATGTTGAATTGTGACTGGAAACTAAAGAAACAATTAAGAAAAAAATTAGTAATAAAACCTTAGATAATACAAGTTATATTATTATGAATTGCAGAAATGTAAACTGACGTTATTTGACACAGGAGGCTTCATAAAATTAAACCAAGTCATCTGACAAATCAAAGACTTTTCTTCTCAGCCAAAATTTTCTTGTAGAATGCTAACCATATTGTGAATGGAGCGAATAATCAAGAGTCGCGAGATGTTAAAACTAAAGACGTAAAAATGGAAGAGAATATTTAAAAATTATGTAGCTCCGGATTCGCGTAAGATGGGGTAGTGTAAGTCGAGGTATTACAACTTACATTGAAATGCAGAGTACGTTACTGTAATATCTGAATAAATTCTATTACAATTCATACATAAAAACTATAACTCTTACTTGTTTACAGGATCCACATCTGTACCACTCTCTTATAAATTTTAATTGAAGAGTTACTAATTTTGTAATAATTATAAGCCATTTTTTTTCTTTCATGGTACACATGCAATTTTCTCCCCTCATACCCAGAAACTATGAAAAGTATATTTCACAAGACCATATAGAGAAATTCATGACCTAAGTTAGTTTCTACGGAAAAACCAAGTTTAAAAAAAACCTTTACCTATATATAATATTTGCTACATAGGCTTACGTCACATCACATACATACCATTGGTTTGTCGTAGAAAGGGAATCCTTGCATTGAACGAAGTGCATTCGTAGCACTGTTGATTTCCTTGAAAATGACAAATGCCTGCCCTCGCATCTTATGAGTCTTCATTGCTACAATGTCCAAGATCTGGCCAAATTGTGAGAAAATGGCGTACAGCGACTTCTTGAGTTCTGCACAACAAAACATAACATGTGTAAATACTTCACGCAATCTCTGAGGTTATCAGTATACGGACAACGCAGAGCTAAGTAGAACAAAGCAACAATGGCTACCATGCTTGTGAGGCTGGGCACACAAAGAATCAGACAAGACGCGATGCCTCGCGACAGCTTAACACAGTATTCTGGTTACGTTGTTTCTTCTCACATTAGTGAAATCAAATTTTCATGATACTCCTTTAAAGATGGATTATATAAGTAGATCTTTTCTGTGCTAAACATACTAATTAATCAGCATCCAGCTCCATGCTGAGAAAAAATCAATTAAAACACTTAAGTGTGAACATTTACTCAATTTAAAGTAACAATGAAAAACAGTCTTTAACCAGTCAGCTATAAACACACTAAGGCATGCCTTTGTCGACCAAATTTTGAAACTCGTGCATGCGCAGAACACTGCAGCCAGCAGACAGTCTGCTTGCAACGAAGTTGGAGCAGTCATTCAATGTTGTCGTTTTGTGTCTGATCGCAACAGTTTTGTGGCGTCGTGCCACGTCTGATTCTGTGTGCATTGCTTTGATGTAAATACATGGAAGTCAAGTACTATGAGACAAAATTTTGTTTTGTGCCTCAATCTGAATGTACCCGGCATTAGAAGTTAAACTTCACACTTCTGTATCCACTTGAACAAAGAACAAAATATTTAATAATTTACTTATCAATAAAACTAAGTACACAATAGAGATTCACAATTGTAACAATCTTAGGGACAAAAAGCTGCATAGTCCTACAGTGACATAAATATCCATTTTATATTCATTATTCCCCTCCCTTTCACTAGAAGTTCAGATATGTTTGAACTGGCAAACAAATTAGGGCAGAAAACAGTCTTGGTCACGGCCGTAACGTATTGACATTAAAGTCCCTGTCTTTTTTAAAACAATCTCGGCTACACTATATTAGTAAGGATATCTGGAGAAACACAGGATAAAGTTGCAACTAGTATCAAGAAAAGAGTAGGACAGTGACAAGAATCAGGGCATGGAGAAAAAGTCTCGACTATGCTATTAAAACACTACATAAATTTACGTCCCTATATTTACATAACAGGTTATATTTACAATAAATTTACACCAACTGTTAAACTGAAAAATACAATTTTTCACAAGTGACTACCTTAATCAAACCTCTACTTAGATGATTATAAAGGGGGGAACTACTACATATAGCAACATATAAAAAAATTCTAAAATGTATTTTGGAATTTTTTAAAAACTTTTTGCACAAAAGAAGTGTTGGTATTCAACTTATATCTTAACACTTGTTAGATTTAAACATTACTATCAAATGTTGCTAATTCTTAAGAAGAACCACAATTAAATATAAAACTAATCCCAATAATATTTTTTTTTAAGTCCTTACATGATTATGATTCATTTCCTAAGAGGGAGTTGTGATACTTCAAGTAGTTTAACAGTAGATAACCATGGAACACAGTGTGGGTTTGACACAGTAAAATGCACAATAGACTGCAAACAATGTTAATGTGCTGTTTATAGAGATGTTTCAAGTGTAAAAAATCTTTGTGTGAATATATGCATGTAACATTTCTGTAGCAAGTACAGTATTTCTTTCATGAAACCTTTTTACAGTTCAATGAGATCCCTAAAAAGGAAATAAAAACTATAACCAAAAAAAATGGCAACCATCTGTACAAGACAAATTAGTTAAATTACTTACCCTCTTTCTTGACTTTTTCATTTAAATTATTTATGTAGATAGTGTGGTTGGGCCTTATGTCCATCATCACAACTATGTAGTATTTAAAGTCTGAAAACAGAGGAAAAGAAAGAGTAAATTGCTTTTACACAAATTAAAAATATATACATATAATACTTGCGATAAATAACTTCAATTTATGCTGAAGCACATAAGCTAAATACATTAGTAGACATGGATTTGCAAAACGCTTGTAAGAGCAGGGCTAATTCAGGAATATCTCTAGTATTCGGAATCATATATCCTATTATTACTGGTAAACTATGAATGGTGGCAGCAGAAAAGTACAGGTATTGTAATGTAAGATATAAAATTTTAATTTTTTTCACAAATTAGTAGGAATTACAAACCATCCCTTCTGAGTAAATTTAGGGATGTGTGAAGTATGTGAAAACCATGTTTTCCGATCATTTTTTTCCGTTCTAAAAAGCCACGACATGCGATAATTACTCTAACCAACAGTTCACATCAATTTACAGTATTATAATTGTTGCTAACCTAACCTAACTTTACCAATCGTACACACCATTATTACAGTATTTTTAATAAAGCTAAGTTAACCTAACAGGTCATATGTTTTAATAGTAATTCAACTATGGGTAATCTAACCTTATCAAACTTTCAAATGTATGGACGTTTGATTTAGTTAGGTAGTACTTTAAATAATGTGAAATGGTATGACAAATGATTAGGTCAAGTTAGCGACATTAAAATTACTAAACGCAGTTTAACAAGAAACAAGCTAAAAACTTAGTTTTATATTTTTCCCCCCGCTAGACTATCAGTGTGGGCCAGAATTTTCGCCTATACAATTTAATTCTGAAGTTACGGTAATTCGAATAAGTTACAATCATTATGTGGTTCTGTATAACTTAATTTTTTTTAAATTCCACGTGATACAAACCGTATACTATCATAATGCGATATAGACTGTATGGTATTAGAACACACACGAGACCGCTATAATAAAAAACTTTTTTACCTTAGCAATACTTGAAGTTAACAATATGTACTATTACAAAAACACTCAAATAATTACGGAGTAACCTTTTCTTTTCACTGGGATCAATAATCTTCAGATAACTCCCGGCTTATTCACACACCCAACGCACAAGCTTCGTACAACTATTTGTAAACAACTGAACTAATTTCAAATGTTGGTAGTATATTTTGTTTACGTTGGACCACATTTCCCGTACAAATGCGATAAAACCAACGGTAAGATATTTCGCTAAACAAAACGCCATATTGGATTCAGAAAATACTGTAATTTACTTTGAAAGTTTTGCTCGGTTATAGGAGAGAGAACATATAAAAGTACTTTTTTCAAATATATTGAGAGTCAACACTAAGTATGCACCAACACACATAATATATTTAACGCATCACTATACAGACACCACCTCTCACTTAGTAACAGACAACTGTCCATATATTCATTTCTTATCCATTTAGGCCATAATGCATGCCCGAACACATAAGTGTTGAGGATCCTCCGCACGGCGGAATGTGATTGTGGAGCGCTTATTGCCACTATTCACCATTTACTATTTTAATGCTCAGCAGCGTAAAGCAGGAATAAACTGTGCATGAATTTCTGTGAGGCAAACGTGCAGTTGCCTGTCACATTTCCATCAATATTATTTATCAACTCTTTTTATATAAACATCATATCGCAAACCTTTTTTATTGACAACAGAATACATATCTAAAGAGTGTAAAGGGATATTATTAATCCTTGGCGGCCTGACTAACCTATACTCTGATTCAGGGCCCAATGTGTTCCTGGGTTGATGGGCCTCTACCCAATATATTTCTAGATATTTCATCCAAAATCTTACATTCACTTCCCTTGGACAACAGTTGGCCCCTGGCCCCTGGCATAAGTTGTTGTTCACAAAAATATACATTAAGCTTAAGGAGAGTTCATCAAAATGGACTTTGCTCCACAGTGACTGGAAAAAAAAAAAGCTCTTTCCAATAGGTACGGTTTTCATAAGATATAATCAATGATTTTGTATGGACAAAAAAAAAGGGGGGGGGGGTGCTCTTAAAAATGGAGCAACTGCATACCCTTACATTTTGAATTCACACACCTTTTCTATAGTCTGGCTTCACAGTTCCATGTGGATTTTGTCGGAATGTAGTGTGATGGTAATATATTTATATATGTTACTATTCTAAATAAAATAAAGAAATAAATAAATCACAACTATGCCAATCATTTCTAGCAAACAAAACTCAAGATTTTCTACTTACACACTCACCACCGGAGCTCCCTCTGGTTGCACAGGCCGTTATGTCTCAAGCAGTGGCATAGCAAGGATTTGTGTATGGGGGGAGTAAAGTGGGTGGTCTGGGGGTCCTCCCCCGGAAAAATTTGGATTTTAAGGTGTAAAATAGTGCTATTTTAGCAGTTTTCGGTACTTAAATTTAAATATTGTAATGATAAAAATTTTATTAAATTTAATATGAAATTTGTTTGAGTGATGAATAAGAAATTAAAGATTTGATGTTAAGGGGGGGGGGGGGGGTTGAACACCTACCCTCCCCCCCCCCCCCGGCTAAGCCCCTGGTCTCAAGGGCACCTCAACCAGGCATGTGCGACGAATGCACTCATAGCACCATGAAATGCACATATTCAAATGGCCCCTGCTTTCGATACATCCATAGCACCCGTTTGGCTACCGAACAGCGACTGTGTGTATTATTCCGCCAAGTGTATGTATGTATCCTTACACCGCTCACTGGACTGTAAAATTAATTCAAAAACTAATTAAAAAAAGCAATTGTATGCAACCAGTGTGGTGCAGCGCCTCCCGGGGCCGCAACAGTTGTCGTTCACTAGGTGCTGAGGCCAGACGTGCTCGAGCACCATGGAGCATTAGAAACAATATAGTTAAACAAATATATCTTAAAATTTAAGTAATGATTGACCTATTTTAAAAAAGCTAGTTTAAAAAAGAATTCCGAGGTGTTTCCTTTAACATTTGTTTGTACAATTGTCTCTCATTGCCATCTCTGAACTCATTGAAATGGTATAAGTTTATCTTAATCATTTTTAATCTGCCCCATGGCCGGCATCTTTCACCTTGGACCAAAATTTCTAATCTCTTAAATTCATTAGCTTTGTTCCGCTGGAACGTGCTTACGTTTTTTATTATTTTCTTATTTTCATACGGGCCACAAGGTGTAGACCAAGCGTTAAGTAGTGTGGACCTGCCCTTGGGCTCTCTAGTTTTGTACGGGCAACGAGGCATGGACCTGTCGTCAAGTAGTGTGGTTTTGCCCTTGGGCTCTTTAGTTTCGCCAGCATGGGGCTGCCTCCAGGCTGAATGTGCAAGAAAATTTAACAATGCATCATTAACCTGGGACTTCAGTGGGCAGTATAGTAATAAGTTTCTCGCGGTCTACAAAACTGTGCACATCCGCTCCCCCGGTAACTATTTCCCAAGGAGTGAAGGATAGTTCTTTTACATATCCACATAGGAATAAATTCTAATCATGGGCATGGACTCTGAAAGCCAAGAAACGGACATGCTGTTTCTTCCAAATGCGGAATGGTTATTGACAGCCAAACAGTTATGTCGAGAGGTTGAGGAAACCCGTCCCAACATCGGCGCCACCGAATCAGCCATTAACCTGCCGTATAACCCCCGGTTACCCTCAGTGCAAGCCCCCACTGAGGAACCAGTGGTACTGACACGGACCCACACCTATCACATCTCTGGCACCCCTTGGTCACCCAGTTACTCGTGATCCAGCTGAGGCCATCTGCCTCTACTAGCTGTGCAGGCTAGTACACGAGCTTTAAGTAATTCACCACTTCCACTCGTCATCAGAGCGGGGACTCCTCTGAGTATACTCCAAGCATAGGAGCTACCATTGCTACCATGAGTCCATCTCCAACACTGATCCAGGGCCGTTTGAGAAAACCTCATCAGGGAATAATACCTTTCTTCTAGTAAAGGATCAGTCCCATGGCAACCTTCATAATCAGGTAGAGTGCTGTCCCGGGCAGCTGTTGGCATCGAGTCACCCCCAAAAGGGTCAGGGATATCCTTAGTTACTCACCTCAAACTCTCCCCTGTCAATGGGTTACAACCTATTAAGGCCCGGGTTGACCCAGCCAGAGGTGACCCCAAGCCACACATCCGCTCTTCACTATTCCATTCGCATCCTGGGTTCTTAACTGTAAGCCCGATGCCTTGAGACACCACCTAGGGTTTGGGAGTCGAAAACCCCCCGATAGGTGATTGGATGATCCACGGGTGTAGTCACCCGTCCTCATCCCACTAGCCTACCAGAATACTTGTTCCGACACACCGAGTCATAGCAGTGAGCACCCCCGGCATTGCCCATATCAGTTATGTCAACGCTGGCGCCACTTGAAGGCTATGGGTTGCCGTAAGCGGGAGAGGCTATATATTTACCTCACACACCCGTTATGATGGAGTCCTGGTGAGAGCATCACTCAGATACAAGAGCCAGCGATAGCTCTGACACGTCATAGGTCAGAAATAATTCCCCGTAGGGACCCAGAGTGACAAAGTGTTTATAAAGCAAAATTGAAATTATACATGCTTTATTGGTTAAATATTTTTGAAGCACTGAATATTTTAACAAGTTATTGCGGATTTTATCGTTTAGGGCCTAGATAAAATTATGATGTTTGGTAACTTAATTTTAATCAAAATACAAAAGTTAAATAAATTAAAATTTAGAAATCCTCCCCATAAAAACTTTATTGAAATCAATGAGATAGGAGAAAAGTAAATAGAGTAACACGCATATATACATATATATGTACATTTGCATACATAGGTATATGTGTACATGCACGTACACATACTACCTACATACACCTGAACCTAAATACAAACATGTCTAAGATCTTCTAAACATAGGTATATTCCTTAAAAATATACTAAAAACCAAGAGCATTTTTTGAGACAGTTTTTCTAAAGTGATTACCATTGTACAAATGTGAACCCAAAAACTTACAATTCTGTACAAATGGTATATCCATCATCGATTAGAAAACATCTTTTTGATATTTGATCCTTAGTGCACATTTTGCATGCTTACATAAACTTTCTAGTGTCATCAGGAAAGCAATATCCTTTGATAATAAACATCTTAACAAGTCACCTGACAAACCTTAAAATCAGTGTGTGGTGTATATTAAGTTTTTCCTGATATATTATAGTGAATGAGGTATTAAAAACTAAACCATTATAGGCTATGTACCTTAAGGAATAGGGCAAAAAATTTATGTTTCTTGTTTAGTTTTTTCACAATGACGAGTTTATTTTATCACCGCATACTGTTGTGTTGACGGGGAAACTTCCAGCTGCATATCACCCTCTACATGACGTCAGACGCCTTCAGCCAATGAATACCTTTAAAAAAATTACTTTTTTAAATACAGAAAACAATTGTAGACAAAAATTTACAACAAATTATTTAAAAATAAAATAATAAAAAATGATTGTTTGGATGAATAATTTTAAGAAGAAAACTATCACTACAGTCTTGAGAAAAAGTTCATAAAAGTTGTAGGAAAATATTATTGCACAAGGTTAATTAACTATCTTAGTTAATCATAAAGTTTTTGAACTCCATTTTTATCCTAGGTTCATGCATACATTGACAACTATGCCAAGTAGATAAAGAACTAAATCCGAACAGAATTGTTTTCTGCACTAGTCACTCTGAAAATCTGAATAAACACAGAATTTTTAATGAGCTTCAAAAGACACAGTACAATTTTTTTTTATGAATACACACAGATAAACTCAATAAAAAAATTTATTTATTAAAAAAAATTCATTTTGGATCAGAGCAGCTACATGAATACAATGCCAGCTCTGACCTGCGAACGTCACAGCCGATGCGACACGTCAGTCGCTTTCTCCTTGCTGTTAGCGATTCTTGACCCAAACTGAAAAGCTCGCTTTGGCAGAAATGCTGCATTACTCAAGCCCAGTTTCAACGCAGTCAATCGCAGCAGTGTCTTATCGCCATATCCTGATGGTAGCATCTCCACCGGGCAACACCTGCGATGCAAAACATCAACAATGAACGTCCACAATCATAATCAAAGTATATTTTATCTGAAATTTTTTCAGTGGGTTTACAATTTTTTTATGGTACAGCACATATAAAATACAGTGAAACCTCATTACAATGTGCCCTGGGAAAAACTCACACTTTTAATAATAAAAGTATTTAACACTGAAATGTTACAAAATGTATACCCATTAATTATCTTGAAAACATCTGAAAATAAATATTTTATATTTTAAAGTGAGGTACATTATAGAGAGGTTCCACATAGATAAGCTACGAAACGTTTAAAATCGTTTGAAACAGTGTCATGAAATTTTCAAACAATTTTACAGTCAATATTTTCTGGTGCATAAGATAGTTTGAAAAGCTTAAAGCTACTATTTCTCTAATATGACAGTACTCATGCCCGCTGTTGCATGGAGTCTGAACACAGTGGGTGGGTGGAAAGGAAAGGAAAGGAAGGTGAGGATAAAACACTTTTAGAATGATGACATAGCTACAGCAGTATAAGCGTATAACATGTTTTTTTTCTTTACTTTCTTTCCCTTCCATCTTCACCCCTGCTTGTAACCACTCCTACAGCAGCCAGCCAACGAAGTATGGCATTTTCCATGGCAGAACTTTACTTTATGACTGGTCTCATTTTCTATGCTGTAGAGTTTAAAAGTAAGGAATTTACAAACTAATCCGCTCCCATCTTCCCCCCCCCCTTTTTTTTCCCCCCCATACAAGTTTAGTCTATTTAAAACTGCTGATTGACAAGTTATAGCTCCAAACATTTCCTTCATCTTTCTGTTGTCTTGCTATTATAGATATTGTTCTGGTGTCAATAACATGATTTTTTTTTAAAGCTTTTTAATTTGGGGTTGCTCTAACCTAGGACAAATATTCTATGATTATGCCAGCAGACAGATTGCGTACACATGCCGACACAGTAGCCATCTCTACGCTAACATTATGTACTTTCTCATAAAATGCCAACTAAATTTTTTTAGGTTGCACTTGGATGTGCAAGGTTGTGCTAATTACATGTCAAAGACTAAGTGGCCTCACATTAATTGCTTAGTAAAAGTTATTTAAACTGTGTGAAAAACACTTAATGCTGTTTTGTAATAAAAAGGCATGTTCTAAGTAAATGAGTAGGAGATGTAAAACTATCTGGTAAGTAACACCACACAATATGTGGCTACCAACTAAAGTGAATTAATTTTTCACTGGATTTGTTATATTAAAGTGCAAATTTATTCAAAATTGTTATTATTGAAATGGTCATTGCATAGACTATGGCATTATTAGCCGAGTAGAAAGTTACTACGTATTTTCGACTCACTGTAATTCAATCAATGCGATTTAATAACTGTTGGTAAAACAGGCTACCAGATATTGCAATTTCTACTATGCGTACTCCTGCCTGCAAATTTTTGATTGTTAGAAATGAAGACCTCTGGCGTAAATAGTGATAACACTCAAAATAATAAAGTTCCCATTTTAAGTGTCAATTATGAGCTGTGTATATTATCTATGGTTTAAACGTTATTGGATAGATAACTAGGTATAAAGCTTTGTTTAAAAAAATAAAAAAATAAATAAAAATTTCATCAGAAGTGAAAACAACAAACAACAAATGGAAATAAATTGAAAACAAACAGCAGGAAAAGTGGTTCTTTCGCTCACTTGCTCACACACACTCTCTCTCTCTATCTCTCTCTCTCTCCCCCCTCCTAAAAAAAATAATTAAATTCTGTGTACACTCCTGGTTCAAACTGATTGAAATCATTATCGTTATCTTGACGTTGCCAGCCCACCGCGTTCGTCTGTGCTGCGATATTGTTCTGACTACGTAATTCCTATCACTGGAATTTTTTCTGTGCTGCGTTTGCATTTAACATTTGACATCGGTCGATTTCGGCTTGTTTTACGCGTGTTTGTGTGTTCATCCTTCTTTGCCCTTTCTTCTGGTTTCCTCTACGATGTACGGTTCAAAACTAGCAATGGTGTACGTCCACAAGCCAGAAGCGTGTCGGTTATCGCTACTCGACGGCCGGGAGCTCGCCGCACCTGTGCCAGGGGGGCAGGCCGGCCAGGAAGGAGACCACGCCCTCGTCCAGGTACGGCAGCCGGGCCTGGCGGCCGTGGTCGGCGGCGACGCGGTCGTCGCGGCCCAGGTTGCGGGAGGAGATCCGCGCCAGCTCCAGCCGCAGCTCCGCCAGCAGCCCCTGCCAGCCGCCGCGACGCAGCGTGGTGCGGTGCCTCGCGTAGCCCCCGAGCTGCTCGTCCGCCCCCATGCCCAGCAGCAGGACCTGCGGCAACGACGAGAGGTCTCGTCGACATTCGGGCCTTATCTTTCCATGATTTTCTTTCAGAGGACCATTCTGGTAACAAGAATTTTACTGCGTGAGCGAAAACGACCGTAAAGACACGACAGAAACGCCAGTCCCAAACGACTTGCCCGCTCACACACACACACCGGCGCCATCACGAACGCTGCTGATCAGGGCTGTCGATAAAGGGAGGGGATAGAGCGCGGAAAGTGGCAGGAGGGGCAAAATCCCACAGGAACCCGAGCACCGACGGGGCCCGGACGAGTTGGAAAATATTTTTTTTTATGCTCCTGTTCACTCTTGACAGAAGGACAAAAAATTATATAATTCTATTGCTAATAAAATTCACTGCAAACCTTACGAGTTATGGAATTTTATCCAGATGATGGTTACAGTTATGGCCACTGTAACGTTTACTCTTTAGGATTTTTTTTTAAACTGTGGAGTTTTAAAAAATTGTACATTAAGCAATGAGGAAGGGGCCCGAACTAAAATATTTGCTCCCGGACGCTTGCTATATTTATGAATGAACAGAGTTCATAAAAAATAAAAACAAAAACACCAAACTACCTTGTTTGAAAAATTAAATTAGCCTAAAAATAAAACCATAAAATCTTATCTCTATCTTCAAGGTATGACAAGTACTAAATTTTTCTATGCTTGATGTTTCATAGCTAGGGACAAGACTATTAGACCTGTTAAGTTTATGTTAACTTTATCGTCTTTAGTTGTTATATAAACAGAAGTAAATTTGCTCTTTCATAAAGCATTAAAATTTTATTGAGTGGCATTTGTAAACAACATGTCTAGGGATTTTCAAAAAGTTGACTTATTCCTACACAATATTTAATATATTTAATAAATTTAATAAATTTGCAATCCTGAAGAAATAAGAACCATGCATGAGCTCGGAGTTACGAGTTCAACAGCTCTGAAGGTGACACAATCATCACTTGTATGAAACGGGAGTGTTATTTTGCGTTGGAGCGAAGCAGTCTCTTACTCTGGCCGGAGAGGTGTAGTTCGCAAGTTCCCCGCCAGGCTGCTCCAGCAGTCCTTCCCCGCGACTGGCGAACCACAGGGCACACCCCAGGCTGTCGTCCAGCACGGAGACTCGCGGGTGGATCAGGTGACCGATTCTCCTCTCCCGCTGCTCGTTCAGCTCAGAGAGACTGACGTTGATCTAGAGAAATAATGACCGCTGACCATCAACCAAATGAACACACTAAGAGGGCAAAGGGGTGAAAAAATTTTTTTTTGTTTTAAATTGAAATTTTTCAAGTGGAGAGGCACAAAAAAAATTGATTGATAACATCAGGAAGGAAAGGTATCAGTTATGTATCTAGACTGGTTAGGCAGAAGAGTTAAGTCAAATATTGTAAAAAATGTCATAAATTTTATATTGACACAAAAATTGGAATTTAAGCTGTATCGTTTATTTTAAATTCCTTAGCAAAAAATAATAATAATGTCTACTATATTGTAAATCAAGCTCTAAACTTTCTAATAAACACTATCGTCAAGTAGTTTAGGATTAATATTGCCCACGATGCGCATGAAACATGCAACAACAATGGGATTTTAAATCATATGCTTTAAGTGACTGATATCGAACACTGGTCCATATAAGTAAAAACATTTATTTATTCTGAATATTAGTGACAGAAATGTGTTTATAAACTTTTTCAACTGTATTTATGTAACTGAAGTTATGTTCCCATATGTATAATTTGAACACGGGACCACCCCCCCCCCCCTTTTCCACCCTCAAGAGCTTTTAGATATGAAAATGGAAAAAGTGATGGAATACTTGAAATTCAAACTTATCCTACACTTAGTTGTACTTTCTTCTAGCTGTCCAATTGTATTTGGCTGCAATTTTGCATGTTTATGATTCTTGAAGCTTGATCTCACATGTCATGTTGATACATATATATATATTTTTTTCATCACTACTTTGTTAGGGCTATTTCTAAAATTTAACTTTGCACTACCTTACATTTGTTATTATGCCACAAATATTTACAGCAGATATTCATTTAAGTGTAATATCGTGGGTTATCATCGCGACTTTTTGCACCCATGAATATCTGTTGAAAATATTTGTGGCAGATCAACAACAAATGCAAGGGAGGTAATTAGTTAAAATTTCAGAAATAGCAGTCGAATAAAAGTAATGATAATAATACACGGCATGTGAGACAGATCCTTACAGGTTACAGTTAAAACGCTACATTTAAATAACCAATAGGAATGAATTTTAAAGGTTGGTCTTACCTCGACAAAGTTCCACTGCCTCTGAGGGAAGTTCTTCCTGAGCTCTCGTAACGTCTCCCTGCCGGTCCTCCTGTCCGGGACGTCGAAGGCAGGGCCCGCCTCCGGCTCCCCCGCCCGCCTCCGCCTCATGCCCTGCGGCCCGGCAGGTCGCCTCGGCCTCTCGAAGGCCACGTTGAGGAGGTCGATGGGGTCCCCGGGGGGCACGTGGTCGTGGGCCAGGCGCGCCAGCACGGCCGAGTCCAGGCCGCCAGAGAACAGCACCGCGGTCCGGGCGTGCCCGCAGGCCCCCCCGGTGCACGCCCGGCACACGCCCGGCTGCAGGGACACCCGCGCCCTCACCGCCTCGCCCAGAAGCCCGGCCAGCTCCTCCGCCCTCGCCGCCGCCGGGCCGTCCCGCAGCAGGCTCCCCAGGACCTCGGCGGGAGCCAGCCCCGAGCTCGCCAGCGAGACGGCTAGCAGCTCGCCCTCTGCCGGCTCGCTCGCCGCCGCCGGCCCCACCGGCGAGGGCAGCCTGTCCCGGGACACGGCGCAGCCCACCGCAAACTCCTCTCGGAACGACACCAGCTCGTCTTCCGTCACGTCCGACCACGGGTAGAGGCACAGGCGGTCGAGGCCTGGAACAGGTTTTCATTCTCCAGTCGGACACAACAGAACAGAACACACCTTGTTGTTTAGTTCATTTTTTCTTGTCATGACTGTTCATTGAGAGAACATTTCACGATAGCAGTCTTGCATATAAAGATTTGTCTGGAATCAACAGATACTTGCTAAATATTATCTAATCATCATAAGGATCATTCACACAACCTTTAACGTTTAGAAAATTCTGGTGAAAGAATTTGTGACCCAATTAAAAATGCAAGACAGGTATCAATAAATTCACAGGATTTTCCCTAAATTGATAATGATGGCAATGTAATGAAATAACGAACTTTTCCCCATGAGACTAAGCATTAAAGGTGAGACACAAAAGCCACAACATGGCATTTTGGATCAAATCTTAAATTTTTTATTGTTCATCATTTAAATAATTTTATCATAGTTAACGTTGCCAGCAAGGAAAAGTTAGGCGTCATGGCGACGCAAGATTTGTAGAGCCCTGCCCTAAATATAAAATTTAGTTTCACTGCTTTGTTACAATAGAAGAAAAACAGGATGTCCAACAATACCAACTTGAGTTTTTCAGGTCTTTCATAACTTTTCACTGGCCAAAAACCAGAAATATTTTCATAGAAAACCACTAATATGCATTTTTGCACTTCTTCATAACACTGTCGTAGTCACAACATACGTACTTACGGATTCTTCCACGTCATGTCCAAACTCTTTATTGTGTGACAAATAAACCTGAAACTGTACAAAGTAAAAATTTTTACATCAGAAAAATTATTAAATTGACCTTGGTGGCATAAAATAGTAGCTTATGTCCTTTCTCAGGCTCTAGACTATCTGTGTACCAAATTTAATTTAAATTGGTTCAGTAGTTTTGGCGTGAAAGCGTGACAGACAGACCGAATTACTTTCGCATTTATGATATTAAGTAAGGATAAGACAAAGAGATGCATTCTACAGGTTGTGAGAGATTTGGTATGGACGAGGGATGTGCCATTAAAATGCAAACAAGTGTTGTACAATACCTACTATGTGCCCACGGTCACTTACGGAGCAGAGACTTGGGACTGAAGATAAGAGAGAGGCTGGGAAGATCAGAACAACAGGAATGAGATACTAATTCAAGCAAGAGCAGGAGTTACTGGACCTGAATCAGATCATTAAAAAAAGCAAGCATGAGACGCTTAGAGAAATCGATAGAGTTGATGTGCACAAGAAGGGAGACCCCCAAGGAATACCGAGGATCAGGTGGGAAGAGCAGGTAGTTGAAGGAGTGCAGGAGAGAGGAGAATGAAACAGAGCGAAAGACGAGTAGTGGTGGAGGGACGGAGGAAGGTCGCTGACCAGACCACAGGCTGAAGCAGTTCTACAACCCGACGCCGACACGCCCGCACCCACCCCCGCCGGAGAGCTCGGCGCAGAAGAGACCGACGGCCGGGACCTCGACGACGCCCTGCAGCCCTCTGCATGCCACGGAGGTGACCCCGAGGACCTGGTGGGCCCCCTCGCCCCGCAGGAGCAGCAGCAGGCTGTGGCGGCCCAGGCGGTCCCGGCCGAACCACAGGCGCCCCGCCCGGGGGTCCCAGTACGCCACGCTGTACGGGCCCCTCACGGCGGGCATCACCTCCAGGAACGAGCCCGACGACAGCTCTGCCGACAGCACTTCCGTGTCCGACCGGCCGTCGCCCCTCGCCTGCGGACGTACCACACTTCTGGCTGTTCACGGCACTTCCGTCCCGATGTCCACGGAAACTCATTAGTCATGGAGTAGACTGGAGGTTAAATTAAAAAATAAATTTTTAAAACTCACACTTGTATTTAATTACATTAAATTAAAATACCAGAAATGTTTTTTTTTAAATAAATTTAGTAGCAATACAAATATTGTTTCTGTTCAATTATATACTTCATGATTTAAAAAAAAAAATTCTTTGTATGCAATTATATGTAGGTACCTAAATTTCATTTTTTTTACAATAAAATATTTTGCCTTTTTTTTTTTTTTTTCATTTTAAGTGTGTTTTATATTAAGTTTTCAATTGTTACATGAGTACCAATTTGTCCCAGTTTTTTTTTTTTTTTTTTTAAACATAAACCAATATAGAATTTGGAGCTATATACCTCCAAATTATCCTACATGGCATTTAAATATCAAAGGTTTTTCACTTACTTATACACTTTATTACCCACTAGGCAAATAGGACTAAAATTTAACACAATGGTGCAACTACCAGTAGCCTACCTAGTTGCAACTTTTGCAAAAACTCATCAAAGTTGAGTGGCACATGGAGTTAAGTTTAGAAGCACTGCTGGTTTTATTGTTTGGGTGGTTATGATGGAAGGATACATAATGGATTCACTATTTTCTCAGATGTTATAGTTTGTACAAAATAAAGAGTACACTCACCAGCTCCCCAGCGAATATATCGCCATTCCACAGCAAGACTCCTCCGCTTGCATCAAGAAGAGGTTGCTCTGTCGGCCTGCAGCCTTGCGTCCACAGGACGCTGCAATCCACACGAGCGGTGCAGTCATCTCTGATTCGGACGACCATACACGAATACCCGTCCGGTCCCCTGCGTCTCAGGGCTTCCTCCAGCTCTGTCTGAAAACAAAATTATTTGAGTCACACAATAACTGAACAGAAGGTGGGCAGACTCAAATCTTGTACCAAAACAATATGTGTATTGATAAGATTCATAGTGCAATTCAATAGCAAAATAACAAGATTACCCAACATTAAACAGACCCTGCTTGAGATCAGGCTGTTTTGTCCTGGAAGAGGGTTTACTGAGTTTGAAACTGAAATTTGATTGTGTAGAGTATAAAAAATTGTTTTGAGACATTATGTGAAAATTGTAAATTTATAAACCATAGAATATATTTTTATAACTCACAAAACTATAATTTAGAACAAAAAAAAATATTTTTTAAAAAGTTTTACCTTATACTTCGAATACAAGTCGCAATCTTCATAAGAGTTGGAGCCACTGGTAATAAAAAACGAAATTCCACACATTTTTAATTATGATACAAAACATAACCTATTTTCTTTACCAACAGTGATTGTTTATGCTTACGCATCATACCATTGTCTAATAATCGAGTAGACAAATGTTTATACTCTACACATAAGTTTATTTACCAAAGAATAAATCAGCTGATTCAAACATAAAAAAAAATGCTTTTGTTTACAAATGAAACACGGCTGTTTAATGTTTTCAATTTGGACAGTACAAATCACAATAAGTATAAAAATAATATTAATAGTTAATTGATTATTAATATCAGAGATTAGAGAAAGTACTTCCTCTAATCTCTGTTTAGTATGTTAGTATGTACCTGTGGGAATACAACAAAAATACACCCTTTAACTTTTCGTATTAATTACGTTTGGATAAGTCGCAAAAAGGTTAAACCAACACGAACAAAAACATTGACTATTTTCTCTTCAAAAATCAAAACAAATAAGAAATGGCAGTGGTTAGACTGGTCTGTGGTGTCTTTTTCATACATGCATTAGGTAATTGAACGTTGTGCTCTCTCGTCATTAAAAATTTAATTTCGTGTAATGTATTTTTTGATTTTTTAAATCTAAATTGTATTTGGTAAAGAAACAATATTATTTTAGGTTACCCACGTCTGCATTCTGCAGTATGGTGCGGATTTGAAAAAGAATCAAACATTTATTTGCATGAATTTGTTCCTTGTTAATTAGCAAAAATATTTATGTAAATGCTGGTTTCAAAACTTTATAAATTGAGTTTAGAGGTTATGTTTTCACATTCTGAAAAAGGTCAATATAGTCTAACCTCCCTGTCATGGTAGTATTGCAAGTTCATGCCTATGTTAGGCTGGTTTTAAGTCAGTTGGGTCTTTGTTCTTTTATGGGTATGCTCTAAGTGCTCAGAAAAATAATTTTGCAAGAGAAAGTGGTATAACTGAACTATATTCAGATTATGAACTTGCTAAATCTAATTTTGAAAGTAAACTCAAGTATTAAAATATAATTCTAAAGGGCCCTGTTGGTAGCTTGGATGGTGCTGCATGTTTAAACTCTTGTCTTTTAATGAAGAACTTGTACTTATTTTCTTAAAAATTATGGGGTGTATCTATGAAAAGTGCACATGCTTCAGTTGACACAAGTATAGTACTTGTAAAATGTTACACATAATAGGAGTAAATTTTTTTTAACCATTCTGCATGGAAAAAAAAAAATATTTTTTTTAATGAACATTATCTAAAAATATGTCAACTGAGAGTATATAGATTATGATAGGACCCTGCGTTGAACTTTGCTACAAACATTTCAAGTCACAGCCTGATGCAAAATTGAAGGAAATAATACATTAGATGCCATGCTTAATATATCAGCCTGCTTACTCAGTTACCAAACTGTCCCAAATTGCATGACCGCAGATCTGCCTGTTAGAACCATAATGTATGAAGGAATGTGTATGATAAAGCTTGCGTGGTGGCATGGCGTGGAATGCAAGCCCAGCAGTGTGAACCATGAAAGGCAGTGCATTGATAGAATAGTGAACTCATGTTTGGGAAGTAACAGGTTCAAATCCCAGTCCAGTGATGTTTATTGTAGTCGACCAAGTCTTGCGTTGACATGATCACCAAGCATAACAATAGCAAAGGTTGACGGTAAATTTCCTTACCTCCAAGCCTACCCAATTTTTTTTTTTTTTTTTTAGAATGAGTTGACTACTAGTTCGTTAAAAAACCCACTATAATCACGTTGCCTTACGTTCTGTTCATAACCGTGTGATACAAAACAAATCCTTTTATTTAATTTTTTCATTCAATGTAGACATCCACTGCCAGTTCAATTATAAAGTGATGCCTATTGCAATGATTGACCAAAGAATGCCAGAGGTTAGTAGTTACGATGAAACAAGCGTTCTGGTAATAACTGTATAGCTGAGAAAACAAACTTCATTTCAACTAGCTCAAATATATGCCCACCTTAACTTTCATGTACAGTAAAGACTATATATTCGGTGGGTTTAAATTAACCGCTCGAGGGAAGAATACAAAAAAAAAATGCAGAAGTTCTGATGACGGTATGACCAACGCATACTAGGGGAGATAATTTTGCTTGTGGTTCGTCATTGCCTTTTGCTGTATGCAGGTGAAGGGACAACACAACTCCCCGTCCTGAAGAGAGAAACAATTCCACAAGTGACCAGGTCGGGAATCGAACTCGGGACTTACAGCTGCAGGGTCCATGGTATTGGTCAGATCACGCGTCCCAAGCGAGGCAATCTCGGTTTGATTTTTGCATGTGGGAAACGTGGTGTAATTTGCAGTGAGCCTTTGGATGTTCTCAAGGCACTTCAGTTTCCTCCTCTGATTTACTCCGTCAATGTTTAGTTGTCATTCGACCACCCCTCGCTCTCTCTAATGACCTCCAATGTCAATTAGATGCTAAGCCATAATTAATTAATGATTACTTAATTCACTCATTCCTGACCACTATATCAACAGACTGGGCATATTTTTTCTGTAGCTAAATTGATGTTTGTTGTCATTTCTATTGTTTCTTGTAGCAACATCCGTTGCATCACCGCAAGTTGCTGACAGACCAGAACATGTTACATCTCAGCCTCCTGAAGCCTTGAAGGAAGCAAATGAAAACTCAGATGGCAGCGATCAGCCTTCCTTCGTCACTGTGAGTTGAGTCCGTCATCTGTCAACATCCTTCAAGCTTGCCATCTGGCTTAAATGTTAATTTACTTGCTAGATAGTTGCATACCTGCTTGAGGGGGGGGGGGGGGTGTTTACGAGAGCGAGAGAGAGAGAGAAGCGTGTACAATACCGGTACTGTATTTTACAAAATAATTTTAATACAGCTTTGCTGAGAACAATATTCACAATTCGATTACACGTCAGAAAACTAGTATTTACACAGGCCTACTGGATATTTAATATTTTCAGTCATTTGCAGGAAACACAATTTTTTTTTCTAAGGTTTATTTCAAAAACATTGTGATGTCAGGGTGTCTACAGGTCATGAAAATTAAGAACATTATGAAAAAGTAATGAACATGAAGAACTGGTCTCAAAAGTAATTAAAAGGTTCTTAATTTATCAATAGTTCTGAAAGTAAAAAAGTTTTTTCTGGCAGCCTTTTGCTCCCTTTGTTTTGGTTTTTTTACTCGTCATTTCAGTTAATAGTCGCACATTAAATGTAAATAGTTGGAAACTGCACACTTAATCATGTGTAAATTATCTCTGAAAAGATTTTAGTTTGCTGATATAATAATAGGCAAGTTTCTTCAAATAGGATATCAATATTGTATTATGTTTATTTTGCTTATTATTTATCAGAATGACCATGAGACATACCTAGTCATGGGTTTATTTGTGTTAGTGAGGTGGGATGCTAAGTGCCTCTAGCGCGGTATTGCCTCTGGACTAGCACGCAGTCTTTACGTCATGCACAGCACAACTATTCGATTTAAGTGGTATCCTTAACGTTATATGGCAGAGAAATGAAAATAAAGGTGCAATTCAAGGCCCTTGAGTGCTTTCAAGAATGTGTATCGAATTTCATGCCTAAAAATTATCCTGAAAACATGTGTTTTAGCCATTTTCACTCTTCTAAAAACACAATCCTCAGCATATTCTTAAATATTTTTTTTTTTTTGGATATCTTAAGCAGCTTTAAAATTACATTGTTTTTTCTGAAGATCTGTACACCATATGTGCGCCCAGAAGGGCAGGGCCCCTCAAGGGTCCTGAAAAAAGTTATGTTCTTGCAGACACCCCGGATAAGTGCGATGAACTGCACGAGGTACTTCGCTTACGCTTCTCTCGCTTGCGTGAAAGCGGTTGGCGGTGACGTCGAGGATCGTCGCTCTTGCTCTGTGGCAGGTCGAAGACGCGCCGGAAACGTCCGGCGATGCCCCGCGAGTCGCAGCGGAAGACGGGACCGACGGCGACGCACGGGCAGCCGAGGAGAGCGCGGGCAGTGAAGTGAAGAACACGTCGGCCATAGTTATTGCGTGCTCCATCGTCCCGGACGCCGTAGCTCAGCCGGTGGAGGTACGTGTGTTTGGTTCCTTCGCTTTCAGTAAAACCTTTTGATACTTGCATGGCATTTGTGTGTGCAAAGTATTTTCACAGCCTCATTCTGAATGTTCAACTTTGACAACATACAATGTAAGGTCTTTAATCCGGCACAAAAGGGACCACGGCCATACCGAAATAGAGATTATGCTGGATTTTCAAATTCAGTATAGATTGAATGTGAATACCAAAGAAAAACTAATGTACAGTACAAAGGTATTTAAAACAAATTGTAATAAATTAATCTGTAGAAAGAAAAATACAGATACATTTAGGGGTCTGCGAATACTCAAAAAAATTCTATGTTTCTGAATAATATGATATTCTATATTCATGAATATTTTGATATTTGATTCTACATTTTAATTCTTTTTTTTTTTTTCTTCTTCAAATTATATTTGTTACCAATAGATAGGCCTACACCATGTCGGACACATTCACAAAAATTTAATCAAAACTTGACTTTAATGGCGAATACATAATCTTTTAAATATTAAATAAAATAAAAACAATTTATTTAACATGAAGTTTGTATCACATTTGATGCTAAAAGAATATTGGAATAAGTTTACTACTTTCTGATATTGCAACTGTTATTAGTTACTAATTTTTACATTATGATACTAACGGTTAGGACATTTTTCAAACATAAAAATATTTAACAGATTTATTGTAATTGTTCTGAATAGTTAAGACATGCTAATTACAAATCATTGCATTATAAAAGGGCATCATGTATCAGTCAAAATGCCACTGTTTTTTTAGAAATTAGTATCATGGAATATTTAAGTGTTATATTTGTTTAGTAATATGCTATCTTTTTTAATAAACAGATTTCATAAAAAGGAAAACCAATAACACCAAAATCTCCTGTTTTAAAAACAAAATTGGCCTGAAAATAAAACCATAAAATCTTGTCTCTAGTCATAGGCCATATTCCTTCTACATTAAGTTTGATTGGTCCATCCCCAACTTAGATCTCAGGGAAAATCAGGTAAAAATATAGTAAGTTGAAAAAAACAAACTGTATTACCAGACCATGCATATACTGGGAAAATAAAATGGTATTGTGTATATTGACACAGAGGACAAGATGAAGATAATTAGACCAAGGTATACAAAAATAAACCAAATTCCAAAAAAATGAACACTTTGAAGTTAGTTGCCTTTAAAAAACAATGCAGGTAATGGTATTTGTCCAGTGAAATATCATTACAATGTAAACCCCCCCCCCCCCCCTCCCCAATAAAAAAACCACACTCTCGATATTTAAAAATGAAAGTACAGGCTACACTGAAAAAAAATGTGAATAAATGTTAAAATTTTTTATAGGTAGCTCAAAATATATACCTTAAGGAGCCCTCATATTCAGGGGTGTATTTGTGTTAGTGAGGCAGGTGCTTCTAACATGGTGTCACCTCTAATCGCAAGACCTTGGACTGGTGCGCAATTGTTTCACCGTGCATGTGGGAACTATGATTTTTGAGCTGTAAGCATGACGACATGTGGGACAGAAATGAAGATAAAGGTGTAAATGAAATTCCCTAGAATGCTTTCGAGAATCTGTACCAGACGTTTCACGCATAAAATTTACACTGAAAACACATGTTTTAACCATTTACACTCTTCTAACAAATTCAGTTTGAAAACGAAATACGGAAACAGAACCACTCATAACGCCCTCAGCATATTCTTAAATACTTTTTCGTAAACAGACACTGCTCTGATTTCTTGATTTCTTCAAATTGTTTGGTTATTTAATGAAGCTCCGCACACCGTATGTGTGCCCAGGTAGGCGGGGGCCTTAAAGCTTTGAATATTTATACTGCATAGAAGTCGCGAGTGGATAGGATTTACTCTACGTTTTTCAGGAGCGTATGATGAGCAGCTTGGGAACTTCACCGCTGCAGTGCGCTGCCGTAACGCCCTGTATCGGCTTAGGTTGTTATTTGCACGTTAGAGCGCAGCACTGTCGCCCGCTGTCATTCCCCCGCACCCCCCACCCTACATTCACTGCAGCTCCAGGTCGTTCAACGGGAGTTTGTGCGTCACAAAACTGTAGGTGATGAGAGTGGGGTAGGAGGGTGGGTGGAGGATGATGCGAGTTCGAGGGAGGGTGGGGAAGGGGTGTTTGAAGAGTTCGATACTTGTCCGCTAGGGACCTCCACAAGTCGATGCCCCAGAGATGGTGGCGATTGCGGCGGTGAATTAACCAACTACCTCAAAACCGTATTAGATATTTTAACCTGGGCTGGCGACTTCTATACTGTCGGGCCCCGTCCGGTGACGGACGGTGGTCGGTGCCAACTGTGGAGTGTTGTGCCGCCCAGCTGGTGAACTCCACCCGGCTGGTGAGCATCCTGGCCGTCGACCCCAACGTCACCAGCCGGCGCACGCCGGCCGACTGCGCTGTCGTCCTGTTCCACGCCCGGTCGTGCCCCTTCAGCAGCATGGCGGCGCCGCACTTCAACGCCCTGCCCAGGGCCTACCCCGGCATCAAGATGGTCGCCGTGGACGCCATGAAGTTCCACTGGCACGTACTCCCAGGGCCTGCCAGTCCTCCCAAAATATTCAACATTCACGAATAATTTGATTTCATAACCAGCATTTCAAATTAAACTTTTTTTTTTCCTTCCAAATTACTTGTTACCAATAAATTTAATATGCCTACCCCATGTCGGACTCTTTCACAAAAAAAAATTTAAGAATGTAACTTCTATGAGACTAGAAAGATTTAATGAGAAATTTAGATTTGTACTGCAACATTATTGACACATTTTTTTTTATATTTAAGAAATAATCAAGTGATTATGAATTAAAATTATCAAAAATATTAAATTTTATGTATGTAACCAGATCAACAAAAAAAATTTAAAACTTAAAATTTACTGGTATTAATTGCCAAAGTTTTTTTTCCCCTTAATTTCTTTTAATTTACTGTAGTTTGGATTAATTTTTCTTTGACTCCTGTGAAATGTGAAGAAAAATTTTTCACAGAATGTAAAAATTAAATTAGAAAAATATTTGATTTTTGTTTCAAAATTTGATTGGAATAAAGGGGAAACGAAACGGTATTTACAGAAACCTAGTTACCAGTAATAAAACTCAATGTAATTAAATTATACCTTAAAACCAAATACAACTAGTGTTGCAGCCAGAGTTTGCTTGAATTTGTGAAACATTTTAACATTGCTCGAATACATACTTGACTTGCATTCAGAAATGTCATTACAAAACATTTTAAATTTTTTTCCTCGAATGGTTACTGCAAAAAATATTTTGCATCATTACGAAAGGAAAAATGTGTAAGATACAGTACCTACGAGATTCAATAACAATGCAACTATCAGTTACCTTATATTTTTCTAAGCCAGTCAAATGCTCTTGTATGGGGTAATCAACATCAAGTATTTGTATAAACCTATGCATAATTTCATTTTTTGGGAGAGCAGGGGATAGAACCACTTTACTCACATTTCCTAAAATCCTAAGAAATTCTTAAAAAAAAAATTGTATTATTCCTACCAAAAAAGGAAAGAAATTGAAAGCAAACAGCAGGCGAAGAGGTTCTTCCCCCCCCCCCCCCTCCACCTAATGAAATTATTCCTACACTCCTTTCTCTCTAAGCATAATAGTGGCATAGTTTTGTTTCAATGTATGTATATATGCACATCAAAATGCATGTACAATTCTACATTTCAGTTATCAGTTTATGTAGCCTTACGAAAAATTGTTTTATTTGACAGTTTCAACACGCAGTATGGCATCGTTGGTGTGCCGACATTAATGCTGTTTCATAATGGTCGACCGGCTGCCAAATTCAATGAATCTGAGTATACTCTAGAAGCATTCAGTAAATTCGTCAACAAGTATACCGGTATGAATTTTAACAAGTTACTTTGTTTTCTGTGTCGTGATTATAGAAGTTAATGAACTCACATTTACATGTACAGGATGTGCCATAACTCAACATAAAGCCAAGAACAGTTGATAAGCCATTAAATTAAGGTTATGAACACTAAATCAAAAATTCAAAAAGTGTTGTATTTGAGTAGTAGGCATTTTTTGAAAAGTTATAGCATTAGTGGTTTAAAAGTGATTCGATAAGAGATTCACAATAAAAAAAAATTAATTTTTCTGGTCCATGCACTTAGGTACAATTTTTTGTCCGGATATGACATTCCTTGAATTTCAAACATTAAAAGATTAATTTTTTTATGATTTGAATTAAGTTTTGGTTAAATGCTACTTAATTCCATGATATAACTTGCATTTTGGTACTATGTGGTGTATGGTGTGCATTGACATGCTTTTCGGTGGTACCACAATTCACCAGATAATCATAGATTTTATTTGTTTGATTCTTTAGTTTTATTTTCAATCACATTTTTGTCAAAAAATCTCACTTGTTGATCATCTTCAAATGACAGTCTTCAATTAATTATGTAAACCTCTAGTTGTCTACAGTTCTGAATTTCTAGCTTGATTTACGGATTTTTTTTGGTGCAATTTAAGCAAATTTTTTAAAAATATATCTCGTGGTTTTCTTCAGGAAATTGGAAGTCTTATTATAATTATCCGGTTATCTGGTAATTATCTAGTAATCATCTGGTGAGAGAATTTGTGACCCTGCAACAAATGCACAAGTACTGTCAGTATTAATTCACTGGGAAATCCAGTGGTCGAGACCGACGGCAAAAAAATGGAACAATCTGCTCTGTGTTCTAGACCTCCGAAGGTTGTAGTCGGCTCCGGGGCAACTTGGGTACCGACTCGGTGCTCGCTGATTTGAGATCGAACAGGCGCTGTGTAGCCGTGTCTGTGTTCTAGACCTCCAAGATTGTAGTTGGCTCCGGGACAACTTGGGTACAGACTCGGTGCTCGTTGATTTGGGATCTAACAGGCGCTGTGTAGCCGTGTCTGTGTTCTAGACCTCCATGATTGTAGTCTGCTCCGGGGGAGCTTGGGTACCGACTCGGTGCTCATTGGTTTGAGATGGAACAGGCACTGTGTAGGGGTTTTCTTGTCTCGCAGGTTTGGAACCGCGGAACATGCTGTTCGTCAAGTCGGCGGACTTCCTCGGGCCGGTGTCGAGCGTCCCGACCAAGGAGACGGACTACTGCCTGGTGCTGTCGTGGCTGTTCATCGCTGTGTGCGCGGGCTACTTCTTCGGCCGGTCCTCGTGGTGGCGGTGGCTCGTCGAGGCCGCGCTGAACACGTGGCGCGAGTCCGAGGCCCATCACGAGCACGACGATTAGCGACTCTCTCACTCTCTCTCTCACTCTCTCTCAGTGAGACGTGCATGCGTTTTAACATGCATCAGCTGGAGGCCGAACTGGAGTGTGGTCCGTCTCACGCTTAGATTGCAGTACCGAGTAAATGGCAAACAATGTTGCCAAATTGCTACTATCATGCTTGTTATCATTAAAAATTCTTATTTTGTATACCATCATTAATTTTTTTTTAAATGTTACTAATTGTTGAGTTTTTAAGACCATAAAACAGTGTCTATTGACAGTACTTATTACATATTACAGTTGTAGCCATTCTATCAGAAAAAAAAAAAAATAACTCTGGTTTTAAACACTAAACATTATTTTACAAGAGAAACTGTTTGTAGCTGTAAGGCACTATTAATAGCAAGCCATTCCATGAAAGTATGTGCTGTGATTTAAAGAGCCAAATATTTTTAATGAAAGTTAACAAAAACGGTTGAAACCAAGATGGCATATTTCATTTGTCTCCCCTTAGAAATAATAATTTTTTTTTTATCAGATTATGTTCTTGACGTATTACAACAGGAGAGTGTGTTTCCAAAAATCTCATTCAAAATTTTACTTTACAAAATAAAATGTTTCAGATTTTTATTTTATTTTTTTTAAATTTATATTACATTAAAAAGTTGGGTCTAAAACTTATGTTTTCTGTGATGAAACAAGAACAGTGCTAGTGGCAGAAATTGTGCATTGGTAAGAGAGAGTAATGTTCATTAAAATGCACACTGCAATCTAAGGATCAGAGATGCTGTAGCTAAAAGTCATGTCCATGCTCATTTAATGGTAGGTTGATGTGCAAAAAAAAATATGCAAAAGGTTTGTGATCATTAAGGCTAAATTTCACATGCAATGATGAGCTATTACATTTTTGTTCCATTATTCATGTTTTATTGCAATTCCTTCAGTTGTTTCACTACGTAGGTATTGCTAATTATGTTTTGTTGTTAATTCTTATTGAAAAAAATTATTCTACGGGTCATCTGTGATTTGTGAAAGGTCAGACAAATAGTACTCATAATTATGAGAAACTAGTTAGTTGTAAAGCACCCGTTGAAAAATGATGAATATAACAATCAATTTACTATACACAAAATATTTATTAAAATTTCAATTAATTTTAATTTTGTGCAAATGAAAATTATTTCTGTTATATGTATAATGATAAAAAGTATTTGACAAAAAAATTGTTTTTATTGAAGAACCTCTTGAAAAACTACATGGTGTGTACCACCTACCCCCTTTCCTTCTCAATGGCACTGATTGGCTGAGCTTGGTTCCTGTTAGCTTATTCTAGAAACTTTTTTTTCTTCATCCAACCATGATATAAGAAAAGTCCATTTTTATTTTCATGTATTTTACAATGCTTTGAATTTTTCAACTACTAGTACAACGAATAAGCAACTGTTTTTTGAGGATGTCTAATGATGGCTAATAAACTGGGCCTTCCACGAATGAACAATTGGAGCAGCTGATAATGTTTTCTTCAGCAGTGCGTGGGCCCGCTCTCCACACACTTAAATTATCCTTGCACTTGCTTGCTGTAGAGCTGGAGAAATTATTGGCGTTCTCTACTGAGGCCCTTTGTTTCGTGCACAAAACTATACCTGTGCACATTATGGACCCAGGGCCCCACAAACTGTTAGGTACTATTTTATGTTATTAATCGGACATAGAGACTGCTAGCCTCCGTCTCTGGGTGTGAGGTCACCACTTGGCTAACAATAGTTTTCTCTTCATCTTTTCAAGAATGCCAAAACCTGCCCTGCTCGTAGGGATGGGTATGCTATATTACTCAAATGCTAGTAGAATAAGTAAGCTCTTAAATCCTACTACATGGCCTTAGTATAAACTTTTGCTCACTTTCCCACTTTATTGAGAAGAAATATGTAACTCAGGTTTCACGATGATATAACTAGACCGCAACTGTAGATAAATGTGTTCTGTCACCCAGAAACGTGTTGGCTATTAAAGTGGATAATCAACATTACAAACAAGAAAAGATTGGTTACAGGACAGTATGAAAGGTAAAAATTAAAATATAAAAGGGGGAAGTCTGTTAGAATTGTTGCGATTTCATCTTTAAATTTTAATGTCTTAGATTATGGTGGTCAGATAGATTAGACAAAAGGTAAGCTGTCACCCCCCTTCAATGTTGGGGATTGACAACAGAGGCTATTGCTTCAGTTCTGCAAAATAAAACTCTTCCAGAGTTTGATTTTTTTAATTTTTCCATATCATGCCCAAACTGTTGAAAGATGCATCAATGTGTCACAAGAGTTTGTGAAAAAGTGTGCGGTAAAGAAAACAAAGATGGCCACATTAGAGCATCTTTGTTATGATCCACAAAGTCTAGATTATATCAAAAATCTGAATTGCAGACAACATAATTTATGAAACCTTTATCTGTCGAATGGTAGGGTATGGTGTGGGTGAAACTCAAATTTGCAGCCACCATCTCTGGGAGAGTTCTGGATCATTTCATAAAAAAAAAATTGTGAAATGGCTAAAGAGCTGCAAAATACTTTATTTTTATCAGAATAGAATGAATAAGATCACATTTACTAATCATTACGAAAGATGGCCTTGTATAGTTTAAAATACCACAGTGATTTTGTTCGTAAAATGGTAAAAACCCCAATTTCTCACAAAAATTACAAAAAAATGTTAGCTCTACTGCACGGATGAAGAGCATGGTTTGTAAAATTTATTTTTCTGTCATCGGGCAGCTAAAATGAAGTAATTAGACGCTTTTAAAAGCCAAACAACTTTACATGTTTATTTTTATAATTAAAGTCCGGTATATTTAGGTTTTGTTACTACAAAATTTAGGGCATTTAAGTAAACTGACGATACTATGTAGAATTTTTTTTTTTTTTCATTTTTCCCTTGCTCAGCATGCAAATACGTAACTTTTGAGCCCTATTAGAATTCTAAACATGAAAAATCGTTTATTATTATTTTATTCGTGCCACCATAATAAGCACACGCACATGATGTGACGCGCAATTCGCAAGCGCACGATCGCAGGTCCGCTGCTCGGTGCATACAGATAGGCAACCTCGATGCGCTGGCCTTCGCGCGGGGTTGCCTAAACTCGCAGGCACGTTGCGTAACGACGCCGTGCGAAGCCGCAGACCCACTACAGCACTTATTTCCGTCCCAACCATTCATATCATCACCATTCTTCATAGGCGCGACTCCAGAAGCAGGCGATAGCACTTCCCTACTCCCCCCCCCCTCCCCCCGACTCCTTACTGATGTATAACATATTAGCTCTCGGCATACGGCATTTGGGGGGAGTAATCTCGTGAATGGAACGGAAGTCGATTGGAACGGAACTACACGGTGCTGACATCTGTGGCGGATGGTGTGAAACAAAGTTCAGAAATACAAAGGGAAACTTTATAGTATTTTACTGTTTAATCAGAAAGAAATTGATACAAATATTAAAAAAAAGGTCAACTTTCAACTTAATTAAAAAAAATTAATTGCGTTCAAGAATTAAATTTATTATTTTTTAACTTCCCTAGGTGTTGTTATACAACGGTGTACTTAATTGGTATAAAACTCTTATCAGTAATAGGTACTCTTATCAGCAAAACTCTTGTAATAGGCAATGACCTAGGGAAGTTTCTAAAAGAACTGAACTTCTTGAACACGATTAGTTTATTTTAAATTAAGTTAAATTTGACCCTTTTTGCCTATTTGATTCCATTTTTCTGACTATGAGTTCACAACTAATTCTTTGCATCTAATACTTACTGCCTTGCATCATCAACCAAACAATAAAAAAAAAAAGTATCAGATAATAAAACACGCGATCGAAAATATATAGAGGTAAAGAGGTTAAGTTTTGGCAAAATTTAAGAAAAATATTTTTAAAAAATTTGGACCCCTAGAGCCTTTTTGCTCAATATGTATTTTTTTGTAAATTGGACTACCAACACGCCCGTTCAGTTTGTAGAACCCTGTACAAATAATCGTGTATATTTAATTTAGAAAATATGAATTATAATGCTTTGCTATAAACTGGACACGCGATAAGGAACAATGGCCGGTGGCTTCACGTCACACGGGCGGGCGCGTGACGTCACGTCCCCCCCGCTCACCCGACCGACACGCGGCAACAGTCACGGGGAGGGGGGAGAGTCACGCAGCTCGTTCCGGGCGGTGACGCCGCCGGCCCCGACACACGTGACGAGTGACGCGAACAGTCACGCGCGGACAGCAGCGGGAACAGGAACGGCACGTTGACTCATCTCGAACCACTCCTCGCCCGGGGGAGAATGGGTGTCGAGTATGCCGCTACAGAGTTTATAAAGACATCGTCGTTAATTCGTAATTCTGGCGGCTCGTTGCATCCCGTTTCACAATTGTTGCTGGAGTGTGAAGTCAGTTACAAAAAAAAAAAAATTGGTTGTCTGTAAAGTCGGTTTACGGACGATAGTTTAACGTGACAACGTCATAACAAAACATTGATGAAATGATTGCATACTTTTATGGTTAAAATTGAATCATTTTAATTTTTATAATAAAAGAATAAATACTTGAAATTATACTAGTAATCAGTTTTTTAAAATGCAAGAATAATTAACCTTTATTGCCGAAATTGTTGTTGTAATAAGCAATGAAAACCACGTTAACTTTTCACTTCACTTTATAAACAGTCGACGAAACAGTTCACGTGTAGATGACTTGTAATTAATTTTAAAAATTGGCGTTTAGCTAAAAAGTTTAAATATAATTATAAACAAGTTTTCACGTAAATAAACTGTAATCAAATATATATCATCAATTATATGAATCACCATAATTCTTTTGCCAGTTGTAACATAACCTATTATTACTGCACTCGCCGACAGCGTAACGGGTCACAGCGTAACGGAACAATGAGCGTAACGGGACACAGCGTAACGGAACAATGTGCGTAACGGGACACTTTTTCGTGCGTGCAGCCGGCGTTCATCGATTTATTAGACGTTGTCACGTCAAAAACAACTACCATATAAAGCAGCTATGTTAATAATAAATATAACCTTTCACGAATTTTACATCTTGTTTAAAGTTAAGTGATCATTTATCCTGCTAGGTAATTTCATAAAAAAATGTTTTCTCCGTGAAATTGTTCCAGAAATGAGTGTATTGAGTTTATTTTCTTCCCTCGCAAGTGCATATTGTATGTATTGTTGCTGCAGCGGAAGAAATGCCGTAAAAAGGGAAGATATTTGATATATCCGATCCTTTGTTGAACAATAACGTAACGATTTCTTGCCAACAATACATATATAAACTCTCTGAGTATTATTAGGCAGGCATGTCCCAGTTTGTGATTCCCTCCTGCGCTTCTAAATAATTAAACTTTTCTGTGATTCAGCGTGGAACGTTGATACCGCCATCACTCGTGGAAACAGCTGAATTGCAGCTGTATTGCTTGATTTGAAATCGCACCATTGTATGCACGTCTGTCGACCGCTGCTGCCGTGATTGCGCTACTCAGTGTGAATACTTCTGTGGTTTCACGTCGCCACGGTGCGGCGCGTTTGTTTCTGTTCGGCGCGATCGCGCAGTGGCCATGATGTTTCGCAACTGCATACTTTCTTTTGTGCATGATAGGTCCCTCCCGAAAAGTCTTACCTGAGCCAGCCGCATTTGCTACAAGGTGCGAATTTTTTTGACGTGACGTCTAATAAATCGATGAACGCCGGCTGCACGCATGAAAAAAGTGTCCCGTTACGCTGTGTCCCGTTACGCTCATTGTACGCTTGCGCCGCATCTATCTCTCTTCCACTCGATTGGAACAACCATCGATTTGACTTTTTCGAGGCACATTAAACTTGAAACACTCCCATTCGTTTCCTACTTTTCCTATCACCGTCCTATCCTTAACAGAATAACACAGATTGGAAGAAATTAAATAGCAAACATGTATAAAATTTATAGTTAAAGTAATAAACATATTTGAATTAATGAGTGCAAATAAAAGTAAATTTATCAATTAAATTGTAGATTTCATTTTACTCCTTCTTTGTATCCATACAAAATAGCGATAATTCAATAAAAATGATTCAATTTTATTCATAAAAGTATGCAATCATTTCATCAATGTTTTGTTATCATGTTGTCACGTTAAACTGTCGTCTGTAAACCGACTTTACGGACAACCAATATTTTATAGCGTTGACCGGTACTGATTTGCAGTGTATTTGGTTATGTTTTGTATGAAGTCGCAACTCGAACTGGGAACCGCCAAATGAAGGTCGGCGCGAAGGCAGGTTAAACAAAACACGGTCTCCACGAGCCACTTTCACTCTCGACTGGTCGTCAGTGGGCAGCCTCGTTTCCGCTCCCACGAGCCCGCTGCGCTCTCCCGCGTTCGATTGTTTTGCTCTCCGCTTCCTCCGTCCACGGATCGTGGAAGGGGGGAGGGCGCCTCAGGTTCACATATCCCCGATCTGTTACCTAACATCATATCAGGAGACCGCCGCTCGCAAGTGCAACTCTGCGGTCGGAATAAAAATAAACATGTAATCGCCAGTGATGTGTCAACATCTAACATCAACGACATTTGTTCTCATGTCGCAAATACACTTATAATACGAAACTCGGGACACGGAATCTAACGTAGAATTATTAAAAATAATAATGCCGAGCGTGATAAATATATGCGTAAATTGAGTTTTAAAATTAAATTTCTGGACGCAACCTCCGCTAAAATTCGCTGCTGGAGCAACTTCATACGTCGAATATCGAATAATTTGATTAGCAGACAGAAATTTTAAATCTATTTAATGAAACGGCTCCGATAAAAGCCAAAAAGACTAGAAAATAATAGTTAAACATAATATAAGATTACATTTTTTTAAAAGGACTCACCTTACTTAAAAAAACCAAGTTTTTTTTTTACGATCATCTATACATGTGAAAACCATGTTGCGCGTTAAAAGTGAAACTTCACGATAAGAGGGAGAAGGAATTTTTTGGGGACTGTAAATTTGAAACACGCGTACCTAATCATGTGGTGAAAATAGACCTTCATTGTGTCTTCAGTGGAATTCAAGAATGAATGAATGGGCTTATGATAGCTAAAATATGATACATAACCCTACTGGACAATTCTAAAAAAAAAAAAATAAAACTCTGCTATCGCTTTACACATGTTAACTCCGTTGCCTATTAACTTTAGTCATCCATAACTCGAACAGCTGAGAAAAAAAAAACATACTTTTTCCCACCAAAAAAACAAACAGAAATGATGCACGAATGCATATTTCTCCTTCTCGGGCGTCTGACTCAGGGTAGGTGAATCAAGGACTCTGTAGCGACGCGCGCTCGGACCGCGCATGCGCAGTGCGCAGTTTCCTCGCGCAGCGGACAGCCTTGGACGCTGGAATCCTGTATCTTCGGCCCGCCCCGCCTCCAACCCGAGCAGACTCGAAGAGGTGGTAGGAGCGGTTCGAGGCGTCGCAAGCGAAGAGAAGTTTCGCCAGTTGCGTGACCACACGAGAGCAGAGAGGTTGTCCGTCGTCTTCTGCTGCGAGGTGAGTTTGTCTTCGGACATTATCTGTGGCCCGTGTGGCTTTAAGCTTCATTTGAGGTGTTCAAAAGCAACGGATTTAATAACTATTGAATAATTTTGAGAAGGAAACAATAAAGCCACCAAAGAGAATAAACATTTTGTTAGTATTTTCGATAACTTGCTACATAGCAGAACGAATCTTACACACATCCTCATTTTAGAGGCGTACTCAAAGAGAAAATCCTAGAAATTTAATATATATATATATCATTCCACCAACAGCGTGGTTCTATCCCCCTTCCTCCTTCAGAAATGAAGTAATGCGTAATTAAACGCCTAAATGTTATTATTATTTTTGGATTAATTTTTTGTTCTTTTCGCGGGTCCAGGTGAGCATTGTGTTCGGTTAGCTTCATTAATACAATTGGATATTTTTTAAAATTCTTTTGCAGAATGCAGAAGCAACATTTGCGAACGCGGATTTTTCAGTGCGTGTAGCTGAAAATTTGCGCATTGCAGACTCCCCCGTAGCATCACCATAAACGGGTCTATCCATCAGTATTATTGGTGAGAAGCCTTCGAGTTGCAAGAAGCGGTCGTGGAGATGTTGTAGATCCGAGTCAAACTCCTGAATTTATTAGGGCGTTTGTTTACGTATTTAGGTAAGTAATATTTATAATACGACGGTTAAATAAAATACAGAACGCGGTGGCGTTTCAGAGGTCCCGGGTTTATTCCTAATTTCGGGTTTTTCATATCACGAAATAACTCTAGAAAAATGCAGTGGTGATTCCTTATTGTAGTTATTACATTAATACCTCTGATTTGTGTTGTGTGTTTGTGTTCCTACAGATCACTCTGTTGACGTTAAGGCGCAAGGAAATAAAATGTTAAGTTTCAAACATAATTATTTAAACCAGTTGCTTCATTGTCACGCTGTTGGTTGTCTCTGACAGCTCCTATTAATAAATTTGCGCACTTCCGGAGCCTTGGCAATAAATAAGATAGAAAGTGGCGGCTTCAATAATGGGTACACAAAGACGCTGTTTCGCAAGTTTCTTTCACCGAACGTATTTATTTGGTTACGCAGTGGTATGTATGACCTGTATCGCATCTGAGAGGTCTCGAGTTCGGCTCCAGCCGGCTGATAAGTATAATTATATTTTTTTTCCCCAAGGAGTTATCAGGCATCATTTCTGGACATTAGCATTCCCAGTTACTAACTCTTGGATTGCTAGACCACTATAGCTTCTCACCCCCTCCCCCCTTTTTTTACTCAACTTTCGCTGGATATTATTACTTTTATGAATCTGAACTTTTAAATTTAAACTCAATGACTGGATTTTTTTTTCTCGTTTAGCAGTGGCGGATTATATAAATATATATTTTTTTTTTCGAGGGGAAAAAAGGGGGGTGGAATGGGAATAAATTTTAAAATTTTAACACGTGTATTCCAAAAAACTTACATTACTATTGACACTTACATACTTATATATGTGCCACTTACAGTAGCCGTATGCGACACGGCTTCTCACACAGTTGAAATTGCTGGTGATGTAATCGCTAACCTTGCATCATCCAGAATAACATTCTACGTCCACTGATATTACGCCACAAAATATGTGGAAAAATTATTTCAATGAAACAGTTTTGCTATAGTGACAAAATCCGCGGTTATGTTACCTTGATTAATGAGATAGGGAAAAAAATATTTTGTTGGGCAGGGAATACAGGGAAATTGTCTAAAGTAGGAGAGTGGGAACACTGAATTAGTTCCCCGCCCCCCTCAAAATATGAGTGTGCACGAGTATAAAGTGTATACGTTGTGAACAATTTGCACCTTCAATTTACGAAGAACGCTGGTTACAAATTATCCAGGGATCTTCGTAATTTTACGGACACACGAGCTCACTAACCCTGAACTTGAATCCAATCGGTTGAAGCATACAACAAGAACACTCTTATTTTGTCCACTCGTGTGTTTGCCTTTGTTGAGACGAAATATACAACAAGCAAGTCAAAATACGGCGTAGTGTTTCCAGGAAGATTCAGTTATTTGAAATTATGAAGATATCTTCGTTCATTTGAGTTATAAAATTCTTCGTTGAAAAGTCCTGTAAATTTGCTGTAATTTCTTACAGTGTACAGTCACTCAAGTACTCGATCGTAAACTAGCCCTAATTCAACCACTTCCTATTTAGTCGCCGCCCCTACCCCCACCCACCAATTCAGCGTGTCTAAAAATAGAGCCAAGGAAGCTGAGTAATGGACGCGAGTCCACGCCCCCCCCCCCCCCCCCCTTTTTCTTCATCGAGTTCTTGCTGGAAGTCGTCTTTGCAGCCGTCTCTCCCTAGTTTTTAACTGCTTTCCGCTGGGAAACACGCGAAGCCTTGTGTACGAGTCGTCGGAGCTGAGTTTACTGGTGGGTTAGCGGCAGCTGGAGCGTGAAGGGGGAGGGGCGAGAGGAGGATGGACTCCGGACGTATTTTGGGACGGGCGCTCGCCGCGCCGGTCCAGAGACGCGGCGCTACCAAGTTGTGGCGCGTACGCGCCGAAGCTCGCACGACGGACACGACACGACAAGCCCAGCGGCCAGTGGTCGCCGTGTGACGTCAGCACGACGAAACACACACACACACACGCGCGCACCCGACGGGCCCCCGCGATAAGTAGAAGATTCCATTTCTAAATTTCGCCGCGTCGTGCCGCACGACGGAAAGCAAAACGGAAACCTCGCAGAAAAGTAATTTTACAGACATTTATCAGTTTAGAATTTATGGAATGGTTTTATTAATGGATTGGCGTATTGAGTGTAATTACAAACTACTGTACCTACTTTGGAAAATTATTTGACGATGCTGAATTATCTTGGTAGCAGTGAAATAAGCACGGCTGCTCTGGCGTGTGTATTTTTTTTTTTGCAATTGAAACTTAAGTTATGATTTTCAACTATCATACTTTGTGACTATGCAGTTATTATATTTTTTTAAAGTTTCAAAACATTTCAGATGAATTTCTCCAGCAACGAACAATAAAAAAAAAAAATAAGGTAGCCAGCATTTTCATTCGAAAAGTTAATGAATTTCAGGTTGCTAGGTTGCCGATAAACACCGCTCAGATCGCTGATTTCCAAAGAATGACGAGAGCGCTAGTTGTAGCGTTGAGTTGCGACTCTTTGTGAGGGGACCACGTCGCGGCGGCGATAGACGCGCGGCTAATGGACCGGGCGTGTCTCGCGGCGCAGCGACTGTTGGCCGACGGTAAACACGCCGCGAAGGCGGGGACGTCGAAACAGCACAAAATGGCCCCCGCCCCGCGCCTCGCAGCCCCTGTCCACCCGCGGGGCGCAGTCCCAGGCCGGAACTCTTCGGGAGGAGTCGGAGCGGAAATTCTTTCCGGAGACATTCGAAAAGTTTTGTAAAAAAAAAAATTGGTTGTCTGTAAAGTCGGTTTACGGACGATAGTTTAACGTGACGTCATAACAAAACATTGATGAAATGATTGCATACTTTTATGAATAAAATTGAATCATTTTTATTTTAATAATAAAAGAAGAAATACTTGAAATTATACTAGTAATCAGATTTTTAAAATGCAAGAATAATTAACCTTTATTGCCGAAATTGTTGTTGTAATAAGCAATGAATCTTTTTACTTCACTTCATAAACAGTCGACGAAACAGTTCACGTGTAGATGACTTGTAATTAATTTTAAAAACTGGCGTTTAGCTATAAAGTTTAAATATAATTATGAACAATTTTTCATATAAATAAACTGTAATCAAATATCTATCATCAATTATATGAATCACCATAATTTTTTAGTCATTTGTAACATAACCTATTATTGCTGCACTCGCCGACAGATGCTACTTATTTAATAAAAGAATAAATACTTGAAATTGTACTAGTAATCAGATTCATTTTCTTACGTACATTTGACGTAGACACACATTTAAGTATAAACAAAGTTTTAAGTTTTCACTTCTGTCGGTGCGGCGCAAGCGTACAATGCGCATAACGGGACACAGCGTAACGGAACAATGTGCGTAACGGGACACTTTGTCGTGCGTGCAGCCGGCGTTCATCGATTTGTTAGACGTTGTCACGTCAAAAAAAACTTCCGCCGATCTGTTAAGTAAATCGGGGAACAGGCGGTGTCCCGTGTATTTCTTTCTTCTCGTTAAATCGGGTGAACCCACATCGGCCTTCGTCGCTCCTCCCCCTCTTCCGATTCCAGTAAACAGTATTAAAAAAAACAATATACTTATTCCTTCTCAAGAACTGCTCATGACATCGAAATTAAAAACTAAACTAGCCTAACCTCAAAACTACTGACGAAACTAAACTGAAACAAAACTTAATCACACGATACTCCTGTAGCCATGTTCACCACGGAAGGAACTGTAGTCGGTGTTGACCGAGTTCGCGGAATCACAAAACGGCGTCTGTAATGTGCGCCCCCCCCCCTCCCTCGTGTCCCACCGACCTTCTACAATCAATGGAACCAACGGAAATTTCCACAAGGCTGCGCGGCGCGCTGTAGTGCGCGAACTCATTTTCCTCCACAAACTCATTGCATGAAATAAGCATTAAAACAAATTAAAATACGTTTAAGGCTGTGAATCACACGCCTTTTTTTGTTATTTCGTTTCCTTTTCATATACCTACTACTATTCAAGCGATACTCGTGTGTTTTCTTCACGACAGCTCCCTTGAATTTTATATTTCGTTACAAACTTTAGTCACCAGATTTTAAGTACTCAATAGTTAGTTGTAGCATTTGTTATATAATAATTTTTTTAACGCTAAATCCTTGCAGGTATGTTGTTAAAAATCTGTGTTTAACAGCACAAACTTCATGACGGCGTTTTTAATATTCTCCCTAGTGGCGTGTTCATTTATAGCTATTTAGCCTTTGTACAGCGACCGTCTGATTTGCCAACCAATTGCCATGGGTTAGGAACTGTCAGGAGACGACATGCTGGGAGTCCGAGACGCAGTTGAAGTCAGGTTTTTTTTTTTTTTTTTACATCGACACTGCGATATACTCACGCTCAAAACATTGCGGAAATGTTTCTCGGCAAGGTCTGGTGATGCGGTTGGTGGTAGTGAAGTCATTTAAATAAACAAGCCAATGTTTTGGGTGTCCTAAGATGGCGCAGACCATGAGCTGGTATTAAAAGACAACTTCTCCACCCGGTCACCCATTGGCAGTTGCTAACCAGAGCGGCTTCAAACCACAGAATATATAGGGGGACGCACCACAACGCAGAAATGCAAATTGACCACAACGCCGACAGCTAGAAAACTGATGTGTACCACAACGCCGAATTACCACAACGCCGAAATACACTAACGCCGAAAAATGTCATTGCAGGACTGCCACAAAGGTTAGGTTAAGTTGAGTTAGGTTAGGTTATATTACGCTAGGTTAGGTTAAGTAAGGTTAGGTTTGATTGTGGTATTTCGGCGTTAAGGTACATTTAAGAAACACACACAAATTCATTCAGTTATTTCGGCGTTGTGGTACACAGCAGTTTTCTAGCTGTCAGCGTTGTGGTCAATTTTGAAATTCGGCGTTGTGGTAACGACCCAATACATAGACACCCGCGCGCAGGTACTTAAGTATGGGTACTTCGACGGGCAGCGCGAACAGGCGCAAGAGGTCGTCCACCCCGTGACCTCAGCGGCGGAAGTGGAAGCACCAGCCCTTCTTCCCTCCTTCCCCCACAAGCATATATCCTTGCCATCTTCCACGCACGCGCGTTACCAATCCTTTCTGGTCGTGACGGCGCGGCGGTGCGCGCGCACATCGTGCGAGGCTGGTTGGTGCGTGGTCGGCAGGACAGGTCTCCGCCCAGGGCTGCCAACCAGCAGTTTGTGAAGGAGGAGGTCCAGATAACCGTTGTGCAGATATAGTCAAGTCTTCTGCACGACCGGATTTCAAATTAATATTGCCACACTAAAATCTCAGGGAACAGTTGTAATAGTTGACCATTAGCAGGGGCGCAATAACAGGGGGGGGGAAGGGTATTTTGCCCCCCCTCTGAAACCTTGAAGTGGGGGAAAATGGGGGCAAAGAAAGTGTTATGTAATCAATTTTTAGATAGTAAAACTGCTTAAATAGCACCATTTTCCACCTTGAAATACAAAATTTCCCGGGGGAGGACCCCCGGACCCCCCGCTTCAATAGGGGGGATCGATGATTCTTTATAAAAAGGTATATTGCCCCCCCCCCCCTTTGGAAATTTAGTTGTTGCGCCCCTGACCATTAGGACTGCAATGTTTACACATATAAACTTATGTAATAATTTTGCTCGTAAAAAAATAAAACTAAACATTTTAGTTTTAATTTTATTTCTCTAATACTTTGTTCTTTAGTCAGTTGTTTGCTGATTTCGTATAAATCAGATCCTACATTAATGTTATAAAAATGCATGAAATTTACATGTTAAGTTTTTATGAAAGAAATGCTTTCAGTAACACGTCTGCAAACCGGCGTTAAATAGAGACTACTTAAAAGCACTCCTGTGTGTGAGCCATGTGGGGCTATCGTACGAGACGTAACTCACCACGCAACGGAGTATCTAAAATGGCACGCAAGCGCAAACGGACTCATACGTATTAGCTCGGCCATGCTCAGCTCGTCCGGTTACTCCGTGCGACGAATATAAGCAAAATATTTGGCCACGCTGGTATCAATTTTTTTTTTTAAGTTTTAAATTTTGAGATTTTTCAAGTAGAAGAATATCTAGTGTTCTATCATTACTTTGTGGTTTATTTGTATTATACCTGTAAAGCATTACTGTCTTGATGTTGGATCTGAAGGAAAAAAAAAAACAGTGAAGTTCAATCTCATTGGTTGCCTTTGTTACGTTTTCGTGCATTTTAGAACGGGCCTTTAGAGGCGAAACCGCGCTAGAAGTTCCAGCGAGCGTCGCACTTATGATTCCGCCCCACTAACACAGATACATCCCCTGACTTGTCGGGCCCCATTATTGCCGTCTTTAGCGTCCATTTGGGGAGCTCATCAGAATCGGCGGTAGCGGATTAGGACTATTACGTCACGATGGCGCCGCACCTGTATGGGTGGATGTGTGTGGGCAGACCAGGTTGCCAAGGGCGTTAGGACTCGTGGCCTCTGTGACTAGCGTCTTACATGACCGCCCCTGCCTGGGAACCGGTTACGCAGATTTGACGAAACCCGGCGTGTGAAACGAGCGCCGGTACAGCATCGGCGAAGAAGGCGGCAACACCGCGGAAGTAATAGTGGCGAGCGAGCTGCCGAAAAGAAGAAGAAAAAATGGGGTGTGGCTGTGTCATGGATACGGCCGTGTGTTGTACGTGAATACTTTTACGTAACAGGTAATATTTTCCATACAAAATATAAAATACGCTTTTTTATGCTTTGAACACGTCATCATCCACTTGCATAATTTCAATCGCCCCAGCTGCAGATGTACTGGCACCGTCGTTGATCCGCTCGGCCGCATTCATTCTTTTACGTTCCTGGCACTGCTTCACTCGGTCAATATGGTGTTTTATTGGTATCATTCGATTGCTTTTGGGAAGACCTTTCCAACCGTATACGATCTCTGTATTTGGATTCGGCTTTTGGGCGCGTATAGGCCGACATTATATATTTTTGAATATATTTTTAAAATATTTTAACACTATATATATCCACAGTAACTATTTTACACTAATGTTTTATATATGCAATCGATAGATTTTGACGAGAGCTGACGATTGAAACTCAAACGAACGTTGTAGCTTCTCCGAGTCAAAAGTTATACTAAAAATGGAAACCTCGAAACGCGGCAAAAAGACCTCAAAATGGCGGCGCTTCCCCTCCACCAAGCGCGATTCGTCACAGTCCTCAACTAATTCTTTGACCATTTAGCTAACCAGTGGTGTAATTAAATTTTGGTTGGAGATGATAGATATGTAGCTGCAACACCAAACTGTACCCCCCGATTTTGTTATCATTCGTTTTTTGAATGGAAGAAATTTTAAAGACGTATTCACGTGAGAGAAAAAAACCGGGGTTGGTAGTGTGGCTACACTACCGTAATTTTTTTTGTGAGAAAACGTCTTTCGTGAACCATCGGGTATAATTTAAGAGGAAAGAAATTAAACTCGCATTTTCGAATGTATGTATTTAAAAAAAAATTCTGGTTAATCGTAATTGATATTTTACATTTGTCAATTGTAAATAAACATTTACTTTACATTTAATACATACGGGGTTTCAGTTGCTTCCGTCTTCGTCCATCTGTACCGGGTCTTCGCATGAACCATGTGGTCGGAGTTGATTTCAGCCATGCTAGCCTCTGTGCTAGTGGCCCTGCGACAGCGCCCAGCGCTTCAAGTCTGCAGCGTTCACGAGGCGCCTCATCGCTCTGTTGGTAAATCCTGTCGCTCCTTTGGTTCGGCGCGAACCGGCCTGAGTGCTCTAGCCCTGTCCCGCCGCCTCCGGCTGAACACTCCTGTAACTGCGCGGCATCGCCTGAAGCAAGCTGTAAACTGTCACCCGGCACAACTTTTTAATCGACAACAGATTTTATTTTCTGTTAGCTAACCTTTCAGAACACCTCAGCATCCACAAGACGACGCACATTTAACTAGTGTAGCCATTTCCGTATTAGAAAAACTTTCAAAAGATTTTTTCTTTTCGCCGCGTGCAATTACGCGATTTCACCGATTTTGACCGTCAGTATTTAATAGAACTTGGCCATCAATGATTTATCCGGACAGAACATCAGAATTTCTCGAGCAAAATCGTCGACGAAATTTTAAGTTCCAGGTTGGTTTAAAAAACGTTGTTTTAAAGAGTTTTGTTTCATCAAATATTCCGGGGGAGGCCTCCCTAACCCCCACTATTCTCTGTGTGTGTGGGGAGGGGATTAGGGAGGGGGGGGGGTACTTCATACCCCCAATAAGGCCCCAGAAGCAAGTGGGCCCCCTCAAAGTGTAGGGTCGCCAGTGGTCGCATGCATCGCGGCTGTTGGCAGGGAGCTGCAACTGCGACCCAAATGTGGAGGAGTCAGATTGAAGGACACAGGAAAACCTGCGTACGTGAACCAGATACGTAACTCCCCTGCGCGATGTGTATCTCGCCGGAGCAGGTTTGTGGAACTGGCGTGGGTCACCCCCTTCCCCCTCCTGGTTTTGACCTTGGGCGGCGACCCCTCTCTGCGGTCGGAAAAGGGACGCGCAGGCTCTGCAGCGCTGCCAACCTCTGCGACGCCACGTAAGAGCTCCCATCGGTTCTCGTGGTTCCTCCGGGGCGAGCCCGCCGAAACAAAGGATGGTTTCGGGGATCGGCTCGTCGGGCGTGAAGTTACGTGCCGCAGTGACCGTGGGCACGCGTGATTGGTCCTCGTTCTGTGACGTTACAAATTACGTACGCGAAATGATACTTCCGCCCTATTTACGAAGGCACAATAAACACAATTCAGACAAACTGAAAAAAAAAAAAAAACCCTACAAAAATATATTGTCAATTTTAAACATGTTCTCTTACAAACTACCGTTGACAAAAGAAAAAAAAATGTTTTTGTGTAACATGTGTGTTGGCTCTCACGAACATGTTCACAATTTTTCAATTTTATTACATTATATGTAGTAGTAGCAGCAGAATCTTATAAAAATACGTATTGAAACGGTTTGAATAAATTTTATTATAAAAAGTGTTGCGGATAGTAAACGGATGCCCAGGGTTTAGAAAGCTTCTGTTTACAAGCAAATAAAATGCACGAGCATTTGATGAGCGCATCACCAATGTTTACTTTGTTTACAGACTCGTGATATTGAACAGCGTGGAATCGTAGTGAAAGTTTGCCTAGTTTTCTTGAGGGTTTCCGTAGCAGACCATGCACACTACCTGCACGAAATCAATCGTAGTTTCCGCACCCGCCGCTAGAATTTGCTGCCGGAGCAGCTGCGTTGACTATCGAATCATTCGATTTTCAGACCGAAATCTTAAAATATATATATAATGTAACGGCTCTGATAAAAGCGAAAGAGACCCGGGAAAAAAAAAAAAAAACAACTAATACCTGGCTTTGGACATGATTTTCTACAAGGAATTTCATTAAAATAATTCCCATCTTGTTAAAAATTCATCAAACAGTTGATACTATCAAGTTTTCCCTTTGCGATTTGTGAACTTTTGGTTCGCGCCGAACGCCACAGATGGCAGCACCGTGGTCACACATTTCCGTTCCATTCACGAAATTATTCCTACCAAATGCGGTACACAGAGAGCTAAGATTTTACACATCAGAAAAGACCATAAACGAAGGGTCACGCCCTCGCACGAAATGCCAGAGGGATCTTTTCCCCCTGACCTTTGCGGCATACATACGTGGTACACACAGCGCCAGCGTTGGTATACTGCGTGGGGGACAAAGGGGGGGGGGGATGTTGTTTGTGTGCTTTGGTTTCACCTGCAAGGGCACACGCGAGCTGCTTCTACCACGTGACGCGGTGGCCACGCCCTGTTTAACTGCTGCAGTTTCTTGTGGCAAGGTGTGAAGGGGGGGGGGGGGGGACACGTGGCCGTGGGGACGTCGAAAAATACCACCGCTCCCCACCCCCCTTCTTATAAATCTTCCATTCCTTTTACGTTTCCTTCTGCCTTCTGCTCCACAGACCAACGCCGCTGTGGTCTTTGTAAAAACACCGCCCGCGCAAATCAGAGGTCCAGACCCGAAGGATCGGCGAATGAATGCATTTTCCATCTCAAAAGTAGTACAAGTGGCTCTCCCCTTTCCACCAACTTTCACTTTTAAATCAATCACGTGATTTTTTTTTAAATTGTGGAGTTAGGAATCGTCAGGAGACGGCATGATTTGACGTAGTTAAAGCCACTTTTTTTCTTTTCTTTTTGACGTGACAACGTCTAATAAATCGATGAACGCCGGCGGCACGCACGAAAAAGTGTCCCACTACGGATGTCCCACTACGAATGTGTCCTTTTTGCTCATTGTACGCATGCGTGGCATCTCTCTTCCACTCGATTGGAATAACCATCGATTTGACTTTTCAATCATATTTTCGTCGTTTGAATTATTAATATTATGTAATTTAACGATCGTCCACCGATTTTCAGCACAATCGGTACAGTTATTTAAAAGTAATGTTGAAAATTCAAATACGTTTTGAACCAACAATGGTGTTTTACAGTTACACATAATAATTCAAATTACACCCGGGATCTTTTGCACAATGTTTTAAAAAATATTGTAACACATTATAAATAAGTTTGGTGTATTTGTTATAAAATCGTGTTCATATTATTCCCTTACCGTGAACAAACTTTTTATAATATATATAACATCTGAAACTACGTTTCTTTAGTATAGCCTCGTGGGCGTGTGGTTAGCGTACCTAACTTTTAAACTAAAGGATGTCGGTTTGAAACCCGGCAGCTGCGAAGTTTTTTTTGTACTTGTAAAAATAAATACGGCGCACGCAACATTTCAAAAGTAATAAATATATTTGAATTGATGAATGCAAATAAACGTAAATTTATTAATTTTATTGCACATTTCATTTCACTCCTTTGTATCCATACAAAATAGTGATAATTCAATAAAAATGATTCAATTTTATTCATAAAAGTATGCAGAGGTAGATTTTATCATGCAAAAGATAAAAAAATTAAAAAAAAAAATCTTTCTCAAAGAATATAATATTTTTAATGCCTAAATGGTTTGGTTGCAAAAACCTATTACGGCTCAGTCTCAGGCCGAATATGATATTTCCTTTTCTTCTGGATCAATCATTTCATCAATGTTTTGTTATGACGTTGTCACGTTAAACTGTCGTCCGTAAACCGACTTTACAGACAACCAATTTTTTTTTTTTTTTTTTTTTAACAAAGCCATCGTTATGTTTTTATTCCCGTCCAAAACGTTGTAGAAATTGTGTCTGGGCCACATGTGCCCTAACACGCTACATAAAATTTTCTCGAGTGCAGTCACGTGCGGAAATAACGCAATGAATCATTCAACACTTAGGTATTACAAACCTATTGTTTGCGTATCCTGTTATAAGCCACCGGTTGTCTTGAAATGGCGTAAAAAGCTAATGCACGCGAACCTTCTACATGCGTGGCATATCAGACAGGGCAACAATTGCTATCTGGAAATACATACATACAAGCAATTAAAACGTTTTCAGCCCAGATAAACTTGTCGCTCGCAATTCCTTGAATTTCCTGCTTTATACATAGTTGCATACTCTTTGTAAACATTTCTGGGGAACGTTGGACAAACAATGTTAGTCGTGGAATGTTATCTCGTGAATCCACAAGGCGATAGATTAAGGCGAATCTCTCGGCTTGACATATTTCATTCAAACTTGTACACAAATATGGTGCGTTAAACTAATGTGTGTGTGTGTGTGTGTGTTATTCAAAATATTTGTGCATTCTGTCTCGAAAACAAATAAGCGTTTTCGCATACATCCTACCAATTGGTGTAGTGCGAAACATTGCAGGCACATGCATATGGCAGTCGTATTAATGGGGAGTAAAGTTTTACTTACAATTAAGTTAAAAAAAAAGTAGATCACAACCTGAAAAAAAAATGCATGGAATGCTTGAGTTAGGTTTTAAGGAAACCTTATTTATACTCTTACTTTTTTTTCAGTAATAACAAAAAATTTTATAGTGTGTATGCCTATGCACTAAAACACCATCTGAAGACAATTATTTCACAGTCTGGGTGATGGCAGATTGGAGCTTGCAATGTTCCCCTCCAGTTACTACCACTGGAGAATTTTTTTTAATGAATTTCCCAGGATTTCCTTGACTTTACAGAATGTGGACACCCTGAACTCAGGGAGCCAGGAAGGGAATTTTATACGTTTGAAAAAAAAAAAAAAAAAAAAAAAGAACCCTATCCGGCTGGTAGTCGAACCCGCGATTATTGGCTCACCAGCTAGAATCTCTCCAACCACTGAGCTATCAGGTCAAAGATAGCATTCATTTCACAGGGATGAAAGCCACAACCACAACCCGAACGTTTCCGAAGTTCACCGAAATGAAAGGTTTTGTTAGGTTAGGTTCGTTTAGTGTAGTAATGTCCCCCCCCCCCCGAAAGGGTAGGTTAGGTTATCGTAACTAAAATGAAAGGTTGGTTATGTTAGGTTTGCGGTATTTAAAACATTCTATGATCTATGATCGTAAAATATACAAATCCTTGCAATATTTTTTTTTTCCACGAGCGATCGTCAAACTTCGGAGAACTTCGGAACTGTTCGGGTGTAGCTCTCATCCATGAGAATTGTAGGCTTCCCATCAGGTCAAGACAAGTCGTACCAGGACCGATGACTTGAGGATAGACAAAAATAGTTATTCGCGCGGCCAGACGAACTCTGAAGAGCGGTCTCGGTTGCCACGGCGTGGATTCCGAAGACTTGGGTTTTCGCGAAGCTTCTTACCCTGAACGGCGGCGTTATCTCTCGGCGGTTTTTATTTTTAAGCTCGCCAATCCAGCGAAACGAGGTCGTGGCGCGCCTATACAGGCTTTCCTGGAAACTGAGCTGGGGCGTGACTGCACTGCGACTGCGCGCGTGCTTTTGCGCCTTTTGACTTTGATGGCGATCGGTATCTGCAAGCCAGCTGATCGATTGACTAGTCAAAACTGACGAACCAAGCAACCACTTAAAATGCATTGTTAGGTGAGGAAAGATGTGCAATAAATTACCAGAATCATTTTAAAAAAATAAGCAATCTTCAACAATTTAAACAAAAATTTGTGTTTTTATTTACTTTCTGATTTATCCCTTCCAGTCTATTCGTTCACTGAAGTGGACAATTTGTATCTCAATGTTACATGGAGTTGATCAAACCTTGGATGTGAGCGTCAAGGTGTACCTACATTCTAGTGGACATAAATAATACCATGACTGAAATAAAGAAATTTTAATTTACTTTTATTAATTATTATATAATAAGTATGCATTTACATTATAAGTATAGCGTAAGATTATCACCACACAAAAATATCCAAACAATAGTTTAGTTACGATAAAAAAAAAATCAAAATCTTAAGGAATTGCCAAAGTGTGACTGAAAGAGTTAAAAATGTTACCACACCACGGCAGAATATCTCAATGCGAACTAAACCTCACACTATAAAACCTTGCAAATGTATTATTTTTATTACCTATTATTTGTTTATGTCCTCTTTTTACACATATTTACACAACCAATCTAAGGTTTTTCAGGAAATTTAACGCAAAAGCAAGCTTGTGCGTGAGTGCTACAAGTTTCTTGATGCCTACTTGCAGTATTTTAACTTTATTATACATCAAATAAAAATATATTAAAAAATATTCAAAATAACATAAAAATGCCAAAACTTGTCGATGAATTCTCCTGTACTTTTTTTTTGTTCTGAAAATTATTACAAGGTATTTAGCGTTTTCTAAAAATTCTAGAAACCAGTAATTTTTGATTTGAATGATATCCTAAAAATAAAATGTTTTCCTATAGTTACATACAAACATTCATTCAACATTAGATATATACCACGATTTATTGCTCTCAAATCATGCTGGTATTTAAATACAAATTTACCTTTCAGTTTATCAAAACCTTTAAATAAAAATATTAAGTGATAAACAATTTATCAACTATCAAGTAGTGCTACGTTATTGAACCAATTTGAATCATATACAAAAAATACAAAACTATAGATTCAGTCGGGACCTCCGGAATTACTGTGCGGGCTTCAAGGCATTCGGGCGGGGCGAGTCGAGTCTCGTAAAACAGGAAGTACCCATAGAGCTTGTCTCTGATACGACCAATCAGATTTCCTCTCGTGAAAGTGTCGTCTGAGAACGCCTGCCCTCCGAAAACACACGCGCCTTAATACACTACTTCAAGGTTACGTTTTCCTACAAGCTACTTTTATCTTATCCGCTCGCTATTTCCGCCGGTACAGCTTTTAAATCGCATACGTGTAACCTGCGAAGGCTACAAGAAAGCTTCGTATTTGCGATCTCGATAATATTTCTAAAGGAAGATGGCAACAGACAGGACACCATACTGGTTTCAAGCATTTTATGCCAAAAACAATTTTTAGTTACTTAAAATTGAAAATTTGCTTTTGTTAAAACATAGCTTAATCATTATTAACATTTATTTATAAACAGAACTATTAAAGTTGTAGTCATTCCCCCCCCCAAAAAAAAAATTAAATTAAATACAAAACGCCAATAACTTCAAAAGGGAAACTATTTGTAGAAGCCAGTCATTATTAACTTAAGGCATTCCTTTAAATTATATGCTATGCGTTGACCAAGCCAATTTTGGAAAAGTAAATGATAGAAAAATGGTTAAGGCATAAAAATGATTGAAACCAAGATGGCGTCTTTTGTCTTTTAACTCTCCTTAAGGTTCTAAGTCACTGTGATGTTCACACATCACTGGCGAGTACTGAAAGACTCGCTAACATTTTTTTTTTGACCTTTGCTTTCTAAGCTACGTACGGTATATGTATGTGTTGAAACTTTTGTTATAAACCTATTAAAATATTGTTTTTATTTTTTATTATGTGAATGCTGGTTAGATAAAAGTGAAAAATACTTCACGAGTCTTTTCGACACAGCGCGTTGAACGCCGGGAAGTTCCTCAACGCAGTTTGGCGGACCAAGCGAGTGTGTGTTACGAGAGATCAACATCCGACCCAAGACCTCGACCCATTGCACAAGACGGAACGTCCGCACATGCGGCGCTTGGCGTCGCGAAAAATGTGGAGCGCTTGTAACATAACGCCTGCCACAGCGAAATACCCCATCGTCGTCCTTTTCGGGCGAACAGAGTCGCGGCTCGTTCGTCACCCCCGCACGCGTCGTGGCGATAAATGTGGCGTCGCCGTCCACTTCATCAAACGGACGAAGAGGAGGAAGAAAACGGAGGGGGGGTTAGGAGGGGTCGGCCTCGTTGACACGCAAGAAAACAGCCCGTTTGTGCGTCTCACCCGTTCCAAGTGCCTTGGCGCCTCGTGTATCTTCCCGCGCGAGGCTGCTCCCCAACACGTCGCCGACAAACGGGCTTCTTCCAGCGACCCTGCAAATGAAAAGAGGATTGATGGCGCGCATCCTTCCCGGATAACTCTTCACACAGTTGTGTGGATCTCAAGTTAAACGAACGCTAGGAGCAGGCGACGGTTTCCACTTGCACGCATCTGATCCAGCGGAGTGCATTACAGCAGGCGCGTAGACAGGATTTCTTTTCGGGGAGCGTTTACTTACACCCTGCCCCCGTACTAGGGAGGGGGAGGGGGGGTCCAGGGGCGCTCCCCCGGAAAAATTTCGATTTTAATGTGCAATTTGGTGCTATTTAAGCACTTTCGTAATTAAAATATTGGATTTAAATAACATAAGTTTGTGTCCTGACTTTATGATATTTTTAACGAGACACTGTTGAAAACTCATTGCTGAATATTAAGGGTTATCGGCTCGAGGGTTCTTTCTTAGTTTCATCTAAGTGCATTTGCAACAGCTAGACAAGTGTAAATTTTGTCATAAGTACATATATATATATTTCGGGGGGTGTTTGGACACCCAAAACAACACCCCCCCCCCCCCCCCGGCTAAGCCCCTGATTCCAGAGCGGTATCTCCTGTTAGCGCAAGGCTGTGAACTGTCTTCTCGGCGTGCCATGGACAGCTGTGAAATTTGAGCGGTAACCGTGACATTAGATAGCGGAGAACTGATGGAGGGTTAACGCACAGGCCTTTCAATAATTTTAATTGTTCTGGAATAACACGCATTCAAGCCATTTACACGCTCCCAAAAGTACAGCTTAAAAAACGAAATGCGGAAACAGAACCACAAGTCAGCCGTCAGCGTATTATTGAATGCGTTTCGTAAACTGACACCACTCGGACATCGTGAGCCGTTTTCAAATCGCGTGCGGTTTCTAATGAAGCTCTGCGCACCGTGTGTGCGCCCCAGGGCGGGCGGGCAATTTGAACGTTCACACCGAAAAAGGACCCATGACCCAAAAATGGCGTTGATGGTGATGTGTATTTTTTAAATTTTTGTTGTTGTTGTGGTCCTCAAGAGAAAATGTGATTGGGCCGTTAAGTTGCTTCTGGTTTGTTATTGGTTTGCAATACCTTTAGGGCGTGTCGAAACAGCTGTGGTCCAATCGAAGATAGTCCAGAAACATACTTGTGTTCAGAGTTGTAAACTGACCCATTTGAGGATACAAATAATACCATTACTGTTATCTTATTCTAAGCTGCAATTAATTTAATGTTGTGAATACTACTGAAAACAAAATGGCGTCTTTTGATCGCTGTCCCTGCTAGCTCGTTTTCCAGACAGGAACACCGCCCAGACGTCGAAAGAGCTTTCGGCCGGTCACGAGGGATGGTCGTAATGGCAGCACTCGTGACTCCGGGGCCTGAAAAACCGGTTTTTGCCTCCCGTTTGGCCGTGAAACCGGACCGCCCGATGTTGGCCGGGAAGCCTATATTCACTGACCCCGAGTCATGCGAATCGAACCGCCACACGTAACTTGGATTACCGAACACGTGGAATCTTCCGATAATCGTCATTTTACGATCGGGAACTCCTTTCCGAGTAACTTGGAATAAACCCCCCTGGACTCGTAATGATCCGTCTCAGCCGTTCGTCATCCGTCCGCCTGTCCATCAGCCAGTCACGTGACATTCAAACAATAAAATTACTCGAAAAATTCAATCCGTCCGTCCTTTAAAACCTTGCCAAGTTTTAACTTTCGACAAACGGACAGATGAAATAACCTCCAAAATGTTAGCAAGATACCACCTATTACCGACAATCTTTACTATCTTAAAAGGTACTTCATGAAAAAGATGCCAGAAAACAAATACATTTTCTACAGTCTTATAGTTTCTAGTTGTAGGGTTGGTCACGTATAGCGACTTGCGTGAGCGACTTGCGTGTTTTATTAACTTTTCGTGCGCTTGTTGCTCTTTAGTACACACACCCTTTTTATTATTATTTTTTTTTAATTTCCGATAGTGGTCTTCCGCAGGCGTGAGGCGAACTTACGGTACTTTAGTGGGCTGATCGGGGATCAGTGAATCGCAGTTTTCCCCAGATCGGCCGAGGGCGTGGTGTTGTTCGACGGGAGTCGATACTTCTGCTGGCCGACACGAGAGCGTACCACGACACGCGTACACTCCGTTCAGGAGACCTTTTGACGTGAGACGTCTTTAAAATCACACCGAAACATACGGGTAACGGAACAGAAATTATGTACCGTCACGAAAAAAAATGTCTATATCGTCTTGCCATAATAATTCCTTTAACTAATAAGTCGTGGTGTCACTTAATGCATGTAGTCATCTCGCTGCAGGGGCGCAGCCAGGGGGGGGGGGTTAGGGGTTCAACCCCCCCCCCCAGCACCAAAACTTTAATTAATTTCTTATTCATCACTCAAACAAATTTCATATTAAAATTAATAATAAAATTTTTACAATTACAATATTTAAATTTAAGTACTGAAAACTGCTAAAATAGCACTATTTTACACCTTAAAATCCAAATTTTCCCGGGGGAGGACCTCCCAACCCCCCGCTTTAATACGGGGGGGGGGGGGGGGAGGCCACGCTTCATAACACCCCCCATACACAAATCCTGGCTACGCCACTGGCTCGCTGATACAAACTTAGGTTTGCGTCACGGGCGGGCGGGTTTGAAGGCGAAGGGGGAGGGGGGCCGAACCGCGCTGATTGGTCACAACCGGCGCTCTCGCTCCTTTATACTCAGAGAAACTCACACTCAGACGTGATAGCGCGGTGATTCGTGTGTTTGTGTTTAGTGTTTATTTTAGATCGATCGATTTAAGCCCAAAAATTGTGTACTTTTGACGATATTTATATGTGAAAATGTAAAGTAAGCCTATAAAAAAAATACAAAATGTGAGCCCTAGCCGTTCAAGAGCCAGCCGGAAGTATAAATCACACCTCTTGCTGGAAAGAGGAGGCTATAGGCAAAGCACAGGCGCCCCAGTGTCGCCGAGCGAGCGAGACTGCAGTTAGCGACGCCGACTATTCGAGCACCTCCACCAGGCCCGGTGCAAGGTAAATTGGCGCCCTTGGCGAAAAACCTTAATGTCATCCCCCCCCCCCCCCCTTTCGGACACCACACAATTTTTTTCCTTGCCTCAAAGTACATCACGTAAGCCTAAGATTTTGTCAACAATCAAATGTAAGCAGGCTTGTGTTTTTTTTTTTTTTTTACTTTTTTACTTATTACAAATCATAAACATGTCACCGTGGACTTTAAATAATTACTTATATCAATATAAACATTCTAAACTGTTACAAAATACATTTTCATCTAGTTTCAATAATCGTTAAACATATTATATGAGCTGTTATGTGTCGTGCCGCGCCGCCCCCAGCTACTTGGCGCCCTAGGCGGTTGCCTAGTTCGCCTATATGGACGCGCCGGCCCTGACCACCACCGCTGTGGTACCTGCACCGGTGGACATAACCGAGTGAATGTAGCACCATTCAGTTGTCTGTTCTGTATTAAAAGTTTTAGAATGCAGTCAATGTCTCGTTTAAATTTTAGTCCATCGCACTAAGAGCGACTCGCTGACACTGACGTTTCGCGTTAAAACCAACGGCCGCGTGTCGCGACACAGCCCCGCCCAGTTTTTTGTTTGACACGTGCTTGGGGCAAGCATTTGTACCTGGACGACTAGCATATTCCTGTGACATTTATACAGGAAAGTAGGGGAATTCACTTGAAATCCTGGAAAAGTTATGGAAATTCCCCAGTGATAGTACTTTGAGGGGAAAAATTTCATGCTCAAGTCTGCTCTCACCCAGACTGTGAAGAATTTTTTTTTTCTTCTTTTCGGATTGTGCTTAGTGCATATTCATACACGTTGTAAAATGGCGTATGCTAGGTTCTGTTTGAATTTTTATTTTTGCTATATAATTCCAGGCAAGCTGCGGGAATGGCATAGGCTAAAGTTACATTATCTCTGGCACAAAATCGCAATATAGGCAAATCATTATTTTTTAAATAATAGTCAGGGAAATTTTAAATTTTGGTCATGAAAAGTCAGGGAAATTTTATTGCAGATTTGTGTGGACACCCTGAATTAACATAATAAATATTGAGCTGTAAAATATTTGAATATTCGGTGAGGCAGCTGCCAAAAAAAGATCTTAATTATCTCGAACGGCGTGTATGTGGACAGTTTTTAGGCCATAGTAATCATTTTATCGTGTAAAACTTATTGAAAATATGGCTTCTTTAAATCGTTGTTTATAATTTAATGTGATACCTTAAATTAATAGTGGCTGTATTATACAAATATGGTGTTCAGTATTAAATTAATTATTTTAATGACAGAAAATAATATTATCAACATTGGCATGGCCTAAAACGTGTTGATTAAGATGACGCTTTTCGGTTAGCACAAGGGTACGTTCACGTATTAGTGACCCGAAGTTGTAAGTTCGACCATTCCCCAGACATCATGTGCATACCCGGCCTTATGATACAACGACGAGAATACTTTTTTGCCTTTGGAGCTCAAAGCGGCGAACAAATTCTGATTGTTAAATGCAAAAAGGCTCGACGGTTCAAGATAGTTTTTGAATCTATATTTATTTTCACGCTATGAATATGTGCCGTGGGAAAAAAAAATCACGTCTATTTTTTTTTTTACTTTGTCGTCAAGTATTTAATGTACTTTAAATGTGGCGTGCAGGTTTAAATGTATCATGTGTTCCGTAATTGTCGTTCAGACTGAAGGTCTAGGACTGTAATAATGAATGTTTCCTGGAGAAAAAGAAACGCTCGACTGAATGAGTAAGTCTTCGACTTCCTGTGACACATCCGTAGTCCAAGGTTCCAGACTTCCATTATCAAGCGCTTGTTTAATTCATTCGCAGCATCACGAGGCAGAGAATCAGCATTGTAAATGACTCACGACAACCTTGAAACGTACGATTTCTGTTAGAAGAAAAAAAAACTTAGGCCTATATTATTTTCTCTAGAAATAATGTAGAGAAAAAACGTGTCTGTACAAATTATATGATTGATGCCAACCAATGGTTTAACGCAGAATTAAAGCGACGTGCTTAAAAACGAAAACTACAAACTTAAATTACATACAAAAAGTAACATTAAAAATATTTTTAACGCACGTTTATAATTACTTATAAATGATACACTAAAATATCATGTCCGTTTCAGCGACGTGGATAAGAAAATATTTTCCTTTCTCTGTTGTGCACTGTCAGGCCATGTAAAAAAATAATATTCTGTGCCAGCTGGCGGTTTGTGAAAATTTCACACGAAAAATCAGATATCGTTTGAGTAGAAAGTCTAGATATTTTTTTCTGCGTGTACCTCACATTTTTTTAAAATTATCGTAAAAAAAATATAAAAAAATAATAAAAACCCACTATTAAGTGTGTGTTGTTGAACAAAGATTTTAACAATACATTACCAAGTATTAAGGATTAAAGTTTCATTGTAACCAAAAAAAAAGTTTTGCTGTCCAGATGAGATGATTTTGACTTAAATAATTAACAAATCTAAGAAGGAATGAACCCAATCACCAACTTCTTATCCTCCATGACGCAGGCATGCGGACGTGTACTACCTAAACCACATGTTTTTACTCATTTTGAGGGGGATTCCAAAAGGATAAAACAGGTGGCCTTTATTTTTATTTTATTTTTTAACGTGTTGGCCTTTTCGCTTCACCGTGTTCATTGCCTCACCGCTTGTAGGTCAGAGGGACGTACAAACTTGTTGGTAAACCTGGGGGGGGGGGGGGGAGTTTCAAAATCCCCGTGGCTCTGGTCACACCAAGGGAGGTGGGGGGGGGGGCAACGGAGGGTCCCGGTTACATTTCAAGACTTTTAAAAGCAAGATGAAAATATCAAGTCTGGAAACCTTAAGGGCCAACTTGCCTGGACATACATAACAGTGGGCAGAGCTTCAGGAAAAACAACGCGATTTGAACGATATCCGAGTGGTGTCTGTTTACGAAAAGCATTTAAGAATTCGCCAAGGGCCGATAATTAGGTTTGTTTATCTCTCTACATCTATGCGTGTCACTGTATAGCAATGGAAATATTAAACATGTATGTTTTGGCCTGTCTATATTTTTATCTATTTACCTGCCACAGGTGTGGCATAGATACCTATATAAAAACACGTGGGTATTCTAATGCAACGTTGTATCAAAATTTAAAAGCAAATCGGTGAAGAACTTTCGGAGATTTGAGATTTTTAACGAACGAATATATACATGTTCAATTGTTCATCAATATAGATAAAAACACGAAACCAGTCCTTAATTCGTCTGTATGTAGTTGTATCGTGTTCAGACGTCACAGAATCATACATCTACAAATCACATTCTTCAGTAGCCATGAGATTGTGTTTGCGTTATAGATATATTCTTTTTTTTTTTAATTGAAGCGCCGACATTTTAGCGACCGCTGTACCAGACGTCACGGGGTCGCTTTCTCGCATCGCCGGGCGGCGTGAACGAGGCCAGCGGGTCTCCGACGGGACCGCCGCCCCGCGCCATTCTTGTCGGATTAAGTCATCCGCCGATTACGCGATGTGTTCCTCCCCCCCCCCCCCCCCGCATCCGCCTGCCTAGCGGCGATGGCCGTTGACGATCGTCCAGTTGGCCGGTGGGCGAGGCAGGAAGCACCAGATGCGTCGTGGGCGGGGGGGGGGGGGGGGGGGGGCTTCTTTTCACAGACGAGAGAGCCAAACGCCCGATCGTGCATCTTCGGTTTTTTTTTTGTTCATTGCAAATAAATATGGCGGTGTCGATAAAAGGATACTAAGGGAAGCCTACATACAACTCACGTAGTTTCGGTTCTCTACCACGTTCGCGCAACTTCGGATTTCTCTCAAAAATTGAAATTAAAAAAAAATATCGAAGGTTTAGGTTATGTTAGGTCAGTCACAACATGCTTGTTTTCATTGGAAACTTCTGATTTTAGCGGCTGAAGTGGCGTTAATGCCAAAAACGCAAAAACTTCGGAAATCTTCGGAAATTCTTGCAGGGAACCGAAACTACATGAGTTGTAGGCTTCCCAAGGATACTAATGATCAATTAGGTTAGGTTAGCTACATTATAAATACTTTTAAAACATTGTGGACGGTTGATTAGGTTAGGATAGCTACGTTAAAGATACTGTGAAATCATGTAAACTTCGGGAAACTTCGGGTGTGGCTCTCTCGTCTGTGAAATGAAGGCTGCCCGTGGGCGGCCCCCCCCCCCCCCCCCCGACACGGCGTGGTCGAGATTTACGTCACGCGGTCGCGTCCCAGCTTCGAACCCAGCCCGATGAACAGGATTTTGTTTAGTAGAGGGGGGTCCAGTATAACAATTAGCATGATATTTTACAAGTACTCTTTATAGAGGAATTTTTTTGGCGTTTTTTTATTTAATTCAAACTGTTTCATCACACTTAAATCTCAGGGAATGTCTGTATCATACGCGTGTGATCACGCCGAAAGAGCGGTCAGATAATCTCAGATATAGTACCCATCAGGGCCGGCGCGTCCATATAGGCGAACTAGGCAACCGCCTAGGGCGCCAAGTAGCTGGGGGCGGCGCAGCACGACACATAACAGCTGATATAATATGTTTAACGATTATTGAAACTAGACGAAAATGGATTTTTGTAACAGTTTGGAATGTTTATATTGATATAAGTAATTATTTAAAGTCCACGGTGACCTGCTTATGATTTGTAATAAGAAAAAAAAAACACAAGCCTGCTTACATTTGATTGTTGACAAAATCTTAGGCTTATGTGATGTATTTTGAGGCAAGGAATAATTTTTTTGGGGTGTCCGGCGAAGGGGGGGGGGGGGCATTAAGGTTTTTCGCCTAGGGCGCCAATTTACCTTGCACCGGCCCTGGTACCCATATTGCCATTAACGAACCCCGTTTTTAAATTGTCGAAATATAGGGGTATTACGCTCCCCCCCCCCTCCGGGGGGAGAAAGTCAAACCCCGGGTACATTTTCCACCATAACACGACCTCGGAAAAACTCTATATCGAAAAGAATATGCTTTTAAAATTTTCAAAATTTAGGGGCGTAACGCCCTCTTCTCCGCTTACCCGAGCACATTTGCCACCATAAACCCGACCTTTTGTATCGAAAACACTCCAAATCGAAAAAAAAAAAAATTTTGAAAATTAATTGATAGAAAATTGTTATCGCCGTAATAACTCTTTGTGACCAAGACGGTGTCATTCGATTATTATCTCTCCCCTTTAAATTCATCCCAGAAAAATGCTGCGTGCCACACAATCTGCGCCACAGATGTTTCAATAGGAAATGTGCCATTGAAATTAGGGTCCGTGTGACGTCGACTTTAATGATTTCTGACAAAACAACGCTTGTTTTGTGGATTAAGGCCCCCGCCTACCCGGACGGACACACAGAAACACACTTCAGAAGAAACCACGTGATTTGAAAACTGCTCAACATATCCGAGTGGGGCGCCTGTTTACGAATGCGCTGAGGGCATTCTGTTTTCAGTATTTACTTTTATAAACTGTAACTTCAGGAGAGTGGAAATGAATGGCAGAATCATTTTTAAGACATGGAACAAAATCGGTAAAGATTCTTTAAACCACTAAATGGCCTTGCATTACATATATTTATCCCCATTTCTTCGCCAAATAATGATATTGGTTACCTGTGCACGACGAGAAGACTGCGCGTCAGTTCAGAGGCGACACCGCGCTAGAAGCATGACCGCAGCGAGGTGAGACTATCTGCAACACCACCAGAACCAGCAGTGAGGAGTGTCACGCATGGCCGGTGACTATGGGCGCGGTTACACGGGAGTCTGAACTACTTCAGGTGAACATGTTCAGCTGTTGAGTGCGGTTACACACAGTCTGAACATGTTTCGTTCGAGGCCATTTCCCATTTAACTTAAACAGGTGGGCAAAGTAGTTCAGAACGACATATCTTCTACATTAGCCTCTGATTGGCTGTTTAGAATATAAACAGTCCTTCGCAGAAATTCAAGATGGAAAGTGTTCCTGGCACAAGTTCGAGTAATATTTTACCGAATGCAACAAAAAAAATCAACAGGTAATTATATATATTTTTTAATTGATCCTGTCCTTAATTTTCTTAAAACTGAGATAGGTACTCTCGCTCAAAAAGTAATAAAAATAAGTTTAAGAAATGTGCATGTTGTTTGAATTCCCGATTTGTAAAAAAAAATATTGAGCAATATGAAAACACATCCCATTTCTGCTGACAATAGTGTATAAACAAGTGAGAAAATCCCGCGTTTTCTGGATACAAAATAGAGAAAATCAACAACAGTCATTCGTTGACAGTAGACAATCGGTTTTAGAGCTGAACACACTTTTCAGCAATTACCGTGTAACCGTACACTTTCGCGTTTGTAAACGTGTTTACTTAAACATGTTCACCTGAAGTAGTTCAGGGTCCCGTGTAACCGCGCCCTTATTCAACGAGCGGGCGCAAAATAGTCAGGCCATGTGTAGGGATTGCAACTATATATCGATTTATCGGCAATATAGACGTATCAGGTTCTATATATCGATACTTTGGGATCGAGACTATGTTCCGATAATATCGAAGTTGAATAAAATAATACTTTTAAAGTAAAAAGAATCCACATAAATTACTCAAAAACAAAAAAAAATATAGAAAAAACTATCGAAACATACATAGAAGGTATTATGATAAAGGGGAAAAAAATAAAACTTAGTTGTTTTCACAAAGAGCTAATCTTGTATCAGGCAATACCTTTATACGTATTAGCTTAGATATATTAAGAACTCAGTATGAGTAAAAGTTAAAATATTTTAGTAGATATATATCGAAAATGTCGATATTTTATCGGCATCGATATAATGCAAGCGATACATCGAAAGACCCGATCTCTCGATGCGTTGAACAAGTTCCGCCACTAGCTGTGCGGCGGCGGCTGAGGCGGAGCGCGCGCTATCTCGCGTCGCCTGCGTGAACTATCATGACGTCATGGGACGCGAGTGCACGCTGTACTCCCGTCTTGCCCGGTGACATCACTGGCTGTTTGCGTTGTGTCCAAACAGTGGGCCGGGCTTCCGCAAACAGCGCTCCCGCCTCCATCTTTCTATTATTCCTCGGCGTTCTCAAAGCACACGCTTTTTTTTTTTTTTTTTTTTTTTTTGTTTTTCAAACATCGAGGTCAGAAGTTAGGGAGTGGGTGTTTGCAACCCATGGCCATGTAAATAACTGAATTCAAAATTACAACGACCCCCAAAACATATTTTCCCTCATGGGTGGTAAAACAAATTTTAAGTCTTCTGGAATCGCAATACGTGTAGAATAGTTTAAAAATCTTAAATCTCAGAAAGTTCTTCACTGGATTGCTTTGAAATTTTGACAGCTTTTTAACGAACTCAATATAACATATAATTAAATAATAATATTAGAATAAGTAAAGCACGAATAAAAGTTTTTTATATTTTAATAGACCTATATCACTATAGCAATGAAAATAATCTTTATTTTACCTATCTATATTTTTATCTGTCACAGGTGACATATAAAAACACGCGCGTATTCGATTACAACGTTGCGGTACGACTCAGAATATAGAGATATATGTAGATAAAGATTTAGAGAATTAGAGAGAAGAGATATAGAGAATTAGAGAGAGATGCTTTGTATATATGAACCTACTTCAAAAATATTACAAAAAAGAATTGAGGCATTGTAACGTATGCCGGGCATTAGGTAGTTAATAATAAGATAGTTTGGAAACAGTATCTGTGCGTGGGTTTTTTCTTGAGAAGTACGAAGATGTTTTAGCCTGTTAGTATAGACTCACTGAGTAGCGAAGTTTAACGGTAGTGGAAAAGATTTACGAATATAACAAAAATGTTCTATAAAGTTTTCGAACTTTTGAGAAACTTCTCGAATTTCCAAGAATTCCTAGAATTAAAAAAAAAAATTTAAACTATATAATGAAAGCGTGGTTTGTGCCGCTATAACTCCGCCACCCACCCGCATTGTTGAATTCGGACACGACCACAGGTCAACAGCTGAGCAATGGTCAGGTCTGTCTTCTGTAACTTGACTCAAATTTGACAGTAGTTCTGAAACGTAGTACCAGTGGTGGTCCAGTTCCTGTCATTAGCAAAGCGACACGTGGAGTTTATTCGCGAACACTGGAAAACGACATGAAGTTGCTTGCGAATACAATACATAGTCGACAGAACTGTGGCAGAAGTACCTACTCCTTTTTTGAGAAATGTCAAATTTGTGACGAGTTAAACATGACGCGCACTATATTCTGAGTCGTTCCGCAACGTATAATTTCCTGATGCTTCGACGGAGATTTACTATCGAGAAAACTCGTTAGTCGTATTTCAACTACGACCTTGCGTGCCGATTGCACTAATTGTTGAGTAAGGAAACTGTGATTGGTATCACTTTAGCTTTGAGGTATCGCTAGCGAAATGTCAAGGGGAAAAATATTGTGAAATTTCAGGAAGCCTAATGTTTCCGTTACGTTTTTGTGAACATGGATTGAGAGAGCACTGTATTTAAACATAATTATCTATTCTGTCAACGTCGCTTCAAAACGTGCTCCATGAGAACTTAAGCTAATTATAAAACAAGTTACTGTAATTTTAAAACGTAAGCAACATACTTCTGCTGATGCTCTCTTTTTACGTTCGTATTCGTAGTAGTAGGTATAGTTAAAATTAAATATTATTTTCTCAGTTAGGGCGTGTACGCCTTATCTTACACTGAACCACGAGACACATACAACGTATAAGTTCTATCCCGGAATAAAACATAAAATTACATACTAAAAAATAACAGCTATCACTGATGAATCATCTACCAATTTAACATCCAAGTTTAGTACTAACATAAAACATATAAAATACTAAAATATAATTAAAATTATTATTATGATGTCATTCTCTCACACACTCATAAACACATTTGTTCAGTATTCCCTTGGTTACATGTCTGTGAATTTAGAGAGCCAATTTTTTTTTTAGTAAGAATTTTTTTTATTATTATCTCGGTAGACCTCTGGTGTCCAGCATCTTGGCCGAGACTGTTCCAGAGGCGAGATGCAGTTGAGTCTTACAAAGCTTACTTTTGATTCTAAGGATATGAAAAAAAAAAAAAAAATTTAAGTGCGTATACAACCACCATCACCACCACTACCATAAAAAAAAATTCGTAACGATGTGTTATGACAGCGGCATTTAAGTAAATTGCTAAAGAAAACGTTTAGTTGCGCGAGAGATTTTGTAGCATGCAATACACATTGCCGCCATGCCGTTGAGAAGCTCGCTGTATTTGTGTTAGTGAGGTGGTAATAGTAAGTGCGACGCTCTTTGGTGCTTCCAGCGCGGTCTCATGTCTCCTCAGAACTGGCCCGCAGTCTTCTTGTCGTGCACAGGACAATTATGAGACTTGTGCCATAAAACTATATGGCGGAGAAATGAAAACAGAACTGAGTGCTCTCAAGAAACTCTAAAAATTATTCTGTAAACACACCTTTCAGCCATTATTTTAAATTACGGCAAGCAATTTTTTGATGTGACGTCTAATAAATTGATGAACGCCAGCTGCACGCACGAAAAAGTGTCCCGTTACGCTCATTGTACGCTTGCGCCGCATCTATCTCTCTTCCACTCGATTGGAACAACCATCGATTTGACTTTTTCGAGCCACATTAAACTTGAAACACTCCCATTCGTTTCCTACTTTTCCTATCATCGTCCTATCCTTAACAGAATAACACAGATTGGAAGAAGTTAAATAGCAAACCTGTATAAAAGTTATAGTTAAAATAATCTCTTCGTTAAAGAAATAAACCTATTTGAATTAATGAGTGCAAATAAAAGTTAATTTATCAATTAAATTGTAGATTTCATTTCACTCCTTCTTTGTATCCATACAAAATAGTGATAATTCAGTGAAAATAATTCAATTTTATTCATAAAAGTATGCAATCATTTCATCAATGTTTTGTTATGACGTCACGTTAAACTATCGTCCGTAAACCGACTTTACAGACAACCAATTTTTTTTCCTGATAAATTAACCTTGGGTCAGTTTCATAAATGCTGACAATCAAATCCCGGCATAATCGCGTAATTGTACTTGACAATAAAATATGTGAAGTCATGAATCGAAATTGGTATTAAGACAGAACTTTCATTTACACGCTAATAAAATTTTATTTCTCTTCTTCCCATTGATGTCGATATTCTGAGCAGGACACTTGGTAAACAGGTGACCAGGGCCGGTGCAAGGTAAATTGGCGCCCTAGGCGAAAAACCTTAATGCCCCCTCCCCCCCCCCCCCCGGAAACCAAAAAAAAAATTTTTCCTTGCCTCAAAATACATCACGTAAGCCTAAGATTTTGTCAACAATCAAATGTAAGCAGGCTTGTTTTTTTTTTTTTTTTTTACTTATTACAAATCATAAACAGCTCACCGTTGACTTTAAATAATTACTTATATCAATATAAACATTCCAAACTGTTACAAAAATCCATTTTCATCTAGTTGCAATAATCGTTAAACATGTTATATGAGCTGTTGTGTGTCGTGCTGCGCCGCCACCAGCTACTTGGCGCCCTAGGCGGCTGCCTAGTTCGCCCCATATGGACGCGCCGGCCCTGCAAGTGACCCCCGCGGGGCCCCGGGGCGATTGCCTAGCTCAGCAGCCTCCTCCTCCCCCCCCCCCCCCCCACGGGTGATCACGTAGACGTGGCCAACCCCTGCTGTTGGCGAGGCGGGCCCTCTAGAGGACAGCGTGGGACTCGCGCGCAAGCAGCGGTGACGGCATTGCCGCGGTGACGTCACGGCCGGCGATGAGCCGCGGACGAAGTGGGCGTCGTCGGCCCCAGCGTAGAAAGTGACCGGAGGAATGCGGCCAATCGCGTGGCCGCGAGCGCAGCCGGCGTCCCGTCCGCCCGTCGCCAGCTGGAGGACGTTCTCGCCGCAGATTTAACGAAGTGAACGATGCAGTCTTGATAACGGTTACTTGCGCGTTTCTTTCCCGACGGTGGTGGAGTAGTCGTATCACTTGCCACCACGAAGGCGATTAGGATCCGACTCTCGGATCTAAATCCATTTTTTTTTTTCCACAAGCGTGACATGTGACTGACGTTTGCTGGTGGTTTTTTTTCGGGATCTCTCGTTTCCTTCCACAAATTATAACATTCCAATTCTCCATTTTACAATCACCCACGTTTCATCGTTTCTAATGGCCCTGCCGTCGAAAAGCCTTCAAGTCAATTAACCTGTCGAAATACGTAAGATTTTATCGGCGACATTTTTTTTTTTTTAAATACGGAATTGGAAGTTATTTTGACTCGAAACATATTTTCGTGAATCATGCAATACACGAGATTTCAAACACTTGCGGACTTATAAAGTGCTAACAGATTTTATAACCTCAACAATGTGCCGTCTGCGACCGCCATGTTTGCGGCCATATATAGACTGCACGCGTAGTAAAAAAAAAACAGTGTCATATATTTAACGGTTACCCGATTATAAAATGATGTATTGCGTGATTTTAAAAATATTTTGATATTTCGTCACTAAAACATTTAATTTAATACTTACTACTTAGCATGTAATCAAAACATGTGTTTTGTGGAGTAGGTACCATTTTAAAACAAATGCACATTTCGATGTTCACAGTTCCGTTGGCAAATCGTAATTCAATGGCGGCTTCATTCGCAGAAGACAAGAATCTGCTTGTTACATAAATGGTCTATGGCCGAGGTCCACAAATGTCGGTTCTATCTCGGCGCTACTCTATGGCTCTCGCCCGCCTCCGCAGGTTGCTCTTGTTATTCCTGCGGATGTTTGTGTGCACGCAGCTGCGTCGGGGAGAATGAACACAGCGCCTTCCTTTCATCTCTGTCTCGCGCGCACGCGCTCACACCCACACACAGCCTCATGATACTACAGGCGCAGCAGAACAGTCAGCCGGTTTAGAGCGATAAGGCAGGCGGAGACATCAAAGTTCACGTGGGGTGTACTCATATCTCTCCCGAGTCCTTTGGTATGATTGTGATTATAAAACTCGGAATGACGTAATAAAGGGAGAAATAAAAAAAAAGGGCGTAGCCAGGGTTTAATGTTTAAGTGGAAAAGAGGGCGGGGAATTTTTCGGCATTGACTGCCAAAATTTATAATAGCGCTTATAGGTTTTTTTTTTTAACTTAGCAGCCCTAAACTAATATTTCACGAACAAACAAGGGCAAACAACACAAAAAGTATTTAAAGTGTGACTATGAAAGAAAAAAAATCAATATTGTGCCCAGTGGCGTAGCCAGGGGGGGGGGGGGGGGGTTTAGGTGTTCCACCCCCCCCCCCCTCAGCCCCAAATCTTTAATTAAATTTCTTATTCATCACTCAAACAAATTTCATATTAAAAATTAATAAAAAATTTTCCATTACAATATTTAAATTTAAGTACCGAAAACTGCTAAAATAGCACTATTTTACACCTTAAAATCCAAATTTTCCCGGGGGAGGAACCACAGACCCCCCACTTTAATACGGGGGGGGGGGGGGGGGGGGGCATGCTACTTAACACCCCCCATACACAAATCCTGGCTACGCCACTGATTGTGCCAAATCTCAGTATCACAGTATCCTCGTCCCGGGCTTTGTACCTGGGCTAGTGTCTTAAGAGGAATAATTTTAACATACAACTGAATGGAACGCTTGTTAATCACGCAACAGATGTGAAAATAGAAGTGTACGGAGGCAAACCTAATTGTTGCTATCCCCACTTCCTATAAAGCCATTGCCGTGGAGGCTGGGAACAGTGCGATGAAGAGAGGGGTATGATTTTGGCAAGGGGAAAAGGGGAGAAACACATAAAATACCAAAGCCATGTCCTGGCATGGGTCACTTGTTTCTGTAGCATGCTTGTCTGTGATTACCCAACTTAAACATCTCATTCAAAATTATTGTATTTCACACCATATATTTCCCTGTGTATAGACTTAACTGCATCAAATAAAAAAAATAAAACTGGAATCCTTGAGTTTTGAATAAAGAGAAATTATAAGTGTTACCAAATTTGGTGTAGCAAATTACAGCTTGTGACAGTTTATGAAACAGTGAATTACAAAAAATTTAAATGCATGGATTTTTAAACTTGGTTTTCTTCTTTTACAGAATCTCAAACTTAAACTACTGCAATGGCGGCGGTCAGCAAGGTCACCATCCTGAAGTTTCTGCAGTTGGTAAGTGGTTTTGCAAAATAATTAAATTTATGGAAGTAAAGAGTAAATTACTTAAGTATTTTAAGTCTCACTAGCATAATGAAAACAAAACGTTTAAGCTACATATGGGTATCTGCTGAACTATAACTTTGGCATAAAAAAAAATTTCAGATCATTCATATCTGGCCAAAATCCATACTTCAAGAATCAAAGATTTAAGTTACAGTAGGTAAAATTGTACTTAAGCAAAACAATATCTCAACGCCTACTTTCAATAATTTACTGTAATTTTATAACAATGATGTGTAAATAAATTTGGACTGTTTCACACACACTCTTTCAGCAAATTTTGGACTTCATACTAGGTACATATTTAGGTATGTACTTGAATGCAAAGAAGTTTGATAGAATAATTTAAGAATAATGTTATATAGCAAAATAAAATACATAGTGTAGGAGTCATCAAAACAATATAAGGGAAACCTCTGAAATATTTATGCCTACTACAAAGTGATAGGTAATCTTACAATTAATACAAAAAAATCTTACAAATACAATGCATTTGTCATTACTACGGAAAAGATTTTATCATTTTATTTTTAAAATAGGAGATTATGGTGTTATTTTTATATTTTATTTTTATTAATAAAGATGTGTTTTCCAACAAAAATTATACTCAGACATTTCTTAATACTAATTTTACCAACATATTGCCCTTTTTACAAATATATGGTGCACTTTTACAATAAAATAATTCGCAATGTGCACGTTTTGGGCAGAACTATTCAGAATATTAATAAATCTGTAAGTTGTTGTGTATTTGGAAAATATATAGAACAGATGTCAGAAATGTCAAAATGAATTTCTGATAAGAACTGCAAGCTCAAACAAAGTAAAATTAATTTTTCATTTTGGCACAAAGTTCATGCTGAGAATATTACTTTCATGATTTTTAGTTGACTTTTGATGCATACCAAATACTTAAACTGTTAATTATTGGTTAACTGCTTAACATATTGAAATGCCATTTTTCACAATTATTAAAAACAATATAACACAACACAGGGATTTTTGGCTTTAATTTTTTTTTTTTTTTTCAAGGTTTCAAGGATCCTAACCTTTTTATTTTTTTATTTATTGGAACATTTGGAACATGCCAAATCTCTGAACAAAATATGAAATTCATAGTAGGTAACACTATCTATGCGCTGCTGGTTGAACAAGGAGGAACGCGAGCACACTGGTAGCAAATATAAAATTCAAGGCATTCAGAGCTGAATGTGTAAGATACCTATATCTATTTCATGAAACAAGCACAGCACACACACTCAGTCTTATTCTTTCATTCATCTCTCTTGGTTAAATTTTTTTTGGTCACGGGACGAATCATCGCACAAAGCGAACAAAAATGAGCCCAGCAATGTATATAGCATAGTGCTCTCTTTATATCTCTTTGGCCGAGTACCTATTCTCTGTCCTTTTCGAATCAGAAGTGTTTCACAAAAAAATTTCAAGAAAATGTTGCATTAAAATTTTGACTTGAAATTTTTACTCTACACGCACCCAAAGAAGTTTCACTTTATATATATATACACACTGTATAGATCACCCGTCATAACTGTAATTGTGATATGTGCGTATTGCATAACTCGTAAGGTTTCCAAAAAATTCTGTCAGAAATAGACTTTTGATTTTCATTGTACTATGAGGGTAAACTGAAACAACAAAAACAAATTTTCAAAACTCAACCACACCTCTCCCTGGTGTCCTAGCCCTGAGGATTATACCCCGCTTCCCCTCCTTTCCCCCCTCTCTCAACAGCCCTGTCTGAACCACCAAATACAGCACATTCATTTCTCTCACGGCAGGGAACAATTTTTGCGAGATTGCGAGATTTATAGTTCGTCCTTGGCAGGTGTGAATTTAGTTGGAAATAAACTGCTCGCAACTATTCCTGACTTTAGAGCTCCGTAAAGCTCTTCCTGTTCACGTGGGCGTGAACATTGCGTGTCGTTTTGATGAACAGCCCCATGAAACCTTGGGAGGGGCCTCCGCGAGTTGCGCAACAAATACTTTCCTGTGATTTACTGCAACACTGAGGTGTACATTACCGCACCCTAGTGTCAGAAATGTGGGTCAATACGGTTATGATGCTTGCCGGCTAAAAAAAAATGACAATGAAAAGCCACGCTACCGTATTAAAAAAAAAATCTAGCAGCCAATTTGCAACCTGTAATCTTTTTAGCATCGGTTAAAAAAACAGCTCTTACCTTTTGTTCCACATTCCTAAGAGTTTATCATTTTGGTTTTTAGTAGGGCATATCTTCAAGAAGTTGAGCAGTATGTCAATGAAATCACAGCTTTCCTCAGTATAAATTAAAATTATAATACACAGTACGGTACAAATCATGCTCGATTTCAGTTCAGTAGTGATTGCCTGTTGGTGTGGCGGGCCACTTCCAAACTTTGGTCCGTGGACCACAGGTTGGTCACCACTGCTCTGGTAGAATTATTTTTGGCACAAATAGATGTTTAAGAAGAGATGTGAATGGAAAACCTTTCTGTGGAAAATTTTCTCGAAAAATATAACCAATTTATTTTTCCCGGAAAAAATTTCATTTCCATTACCAACGTAGATTAAGATAGGATGATATACATTATAAAATTTATTTTTTAGATATTGTTTAAACAATTTTTTTCTCATCATTTGGTAGAGGTTAGCGGTAGCGTGTGGGTCTCTCCGATCTCTGAAATGTTGAGTGAGCCATTAGGTTGCACCTAAAATAGATAATGACTACTTCACAAGCTTCAAAATGATATCCCACATGCCTAGTATTAAAAATATATATATATATTTTTTTTTAGGTGTGGAATAACCCTTATAAAACTTAAGTACTTCTAATACACCTTGCGGTAGTGAGAACTATTTTGTGTTTTAGTTGGGCTCTGTGGATATGGAGTGTTTATAAACAACTGGTTTGAGTATGCATAGTAATAGTAAATAAGTAATATTTACTCTGATCACGCCTTTTGTACGCACAAACTACAGCCGTGATGTGTGATGGTAACAATTATTTTTCCCCCCCCTGGATTGCAGGTGTTGACAGTTACCTGCTTGGGCATGCATTTCAAGGACAACGGACCAGCGTACTACTTGGACAACCTTGTGGTCACAGGGACGTTTGCAGGGTTTTTCATCATACTTGTCGGAACATTCGCTGGAGCGGTTCTGGGCGACAACCTTACCAAGAGAGTGGTAAGTGTATTGCTCTGTGCCTGTACGCCTGTATGCAGGAATCTTAATGAAGTGATGTAACTAGAGGGGGCGGGTGGAACTTATGCCCCGTGCGACACATTTGGAGGGTGCTGAATTGGTAGAGTAATTTTTACTGTAGATATTTTCTTGAATATTGTAGTTTTTGAACACAAAAAAAAAATGTTTGGGTGGGCAGATGAACTGAATTATTTGTATTGAAAGTTACTTATGTGTATATCATCAAATATTTAAAAACTGGTATTTTTTGTGAACTACCCAACTTGCAATGTTTCAAAACTGAAATGACTGCAAATCTAAACTTAAAAAGTAGGAAAAAAATCTGTGGGAAGTCATTTCATATTTTATCCAATCAATGTGCAACTTATCTGCAGTACATTGTGAAAATGAATAAAAATGTCAGCATGTAGGAAATAAAATTCTTGAAATACCATACTTTCTTGTGAAACCTCATGCAATCATACTTAAAAAGAATTTTTTCAGTATGATTATTCAGAACTTAGTAGTTGGGGTGGGGAAAAAAAATATTTTAAATTAATTAAAATTTTCTAATGCAAATTCATATATAGTTTATATTTTATAGGCATAAAGCAGTATTAACTGCTTTTTACTGCCAAGTAGTTATCAACCTAACAATGTGTTGTGCTTTTTATTATCAGTCTTAAGAAACATATTTATAACCATACTTACATTATACACGCTCTGTTTTCTAGTTTCCAAAAAATTCACTTAGTTTTAGTTATCAAAACTAAACAAGTTTGTCTGCAATGTGTATTTTCTTATAACCCAATAACTACAGCAGTCATTTCGGAAGAATTTTTTTTATTATTAATGTAAATTTTGTGTAAGTAAATACTAATCTATCATGTTGAAAAATTAAACTTGTCCAAAAATTGTACTGTCTCATTCATTTTATGACATGACTTCAATGGAATTCAATCATTAGCATTTATAAAACTAACTATAGTACACTTTATCATCAAAGATAATCATAATTTCTTGAGACATATTATCAAAACATTCACCAAAATTTAAGTTTAAGGTTTGATTTAAAATGTTGTTTGAAATTGTTTATTCTTCACATTTTATGGAGGATGGCTGTTGCATACCTCCCAGATCTAGGCCCGTCTAGGGTTGGGACACGTCAACTTGAGTACAGTCAAACCTCAATATTAAAAACCTGACAGGACTATAATTTGGTCACTTTGCAATAATGAAGTTTGTATAAACAGTACTATTACAAAATTTTATCCCAATTTTTATATAATTACTACATCAATAATCAAATAATATTTAAAAAAATATTTTTTCTAGGTTAGTTAATGCATAAAACACCTAAAAAAATATAATATGTTCCAAGAAAACTTGCACTCAGTTTTATACAGCATCGTGTGTACATTTTTTTTATGAATTGTAAAATATTATTTTAGGATAGCTACACCTATAGCTTAAAACAATATTTTGTACTGTACTACGTTTTAAAAGATTTAAGACAGAAGGATAAAGCAAAGGTTTATAAATTACCTATCAAAAAGAAATATTACCAACATACGAACACGGAACCAGAGCAGTGGCATCGAGAATTATTTTAGTTTAAACTTCACATTGTTTCGTTACATTGTTCCGGGGTATTTGTATTAACCATCTTTTACTTCTTTCAGTTGTTTACCTTTGGAACGATACCTTTGTTTCAAACCAAGTACGAAACACTGTAACTCCTAAATAATTTCTGGGGACTGTGAAAACACTTTGTGTTTAATGAGGTTTCACTGCAGATCAGTGGCAGGTACAGAAAAAATTCGGGGGTGGGTGGTCCATCAAAAGACACTTTGAGCTATGGGTGTAATACAAATCATCAAGTCTTTTGAGCAAAAATATTTAGTTTTTATCCGTAATAATGAAGCCGTTCTGGGCAAGTGCGTGAAATCGTTTGAATGTGCCTTGTATAACATGGGTGGTGGTGTGCCCCCTCCCCTTGCCATGAACCGTGCTTGGTGCTGGGAAAACATAATGTATTCATGACAACAATATCACAAATATTAAGAGAGACATGATAAAACACATAAAACTGACATTGGTCAGGAATTTGAGTTTATATATATTTTTTTTAATTTTGTGTTCAGTCTTTTTTTCACGTGCGTCTTTTCTGGAACATGAACAAGGAAAATAATAGTTTATGATCATGAGCTTTGTAAAGAGATGTTGCTCCCCGCGCCCCTGTATGTACCCGCCACTGTCGCACGTGGGGTGGCTGCTCAGGATCCGTTTCCGTGTTTTCCGGCAGGACATCTTCTACAGTCTCGCCGGGTGCGCCCTGTTCGTCGCCTCCGGGGCCCTGTGCATCAAGTACTACGACGCCTTCGGCTCGGGCGACACCCGGCACCTGGGCCTCGCCAAGGGCTCCCTCGCCATCATCAACGGCGTGTTCTTCCTGCTGGACGGCTTCTTCACGTACCGCGGGGAGTAGGCCCCTCCCGATCCTCCGCGACGATGGCCCCTGCGTCCATTCCGCGTCGCTCTCCCCCTTCCCGCTCGGTCCGGCGTGCACAGCTCTCTCGCTCCAGCTCAAGTGCAACACTGCTGCTCTTTGGAGAGGGGTTCGCGGATTTCAGATCATTGACAACTGTAGCGTGTCTCATCCTTAGATTGCAGTGTGCATTTTAATGGGCATTACTCTCTCTCTCTCTCACTCTCTCTCCAATGCACAAATATCTGCTACTAGCACTGTCCTTGTTTCAGTGTGCTCTGTTGCCAGATGTATGCAAAGAGCAAAAAGTCTTGACAAAAAAATAATTTAATGAAATTTTTTTTTAAATGTACTTAAAAAAACTTTATTTTTCAAAGGATTAATTTTGAATAAGAGTATTTTAAATACAATTTCTAGTTGTATTTACTCAGGTTCATCTTCTGATCATATTCAATTCTTCCAACCCAGGAAACGTAATTGAAAAACACCCATCTTCTTTTCAACTATTTTTGTCATTAAAGTTTTTATTTCTTTTAAGATTATAAATGTTAGTGCTGTTTGAGCAAAGAACATAATTTAATGAAATGTCTCGTCATTAATAGTGACCAACTGCTACAAATAGTTTCTCCTGTAAGGTAATAATTGGTATTTAGAAATTGATTTTTTTTTTTCCTTTCAGAAGTGTACAAATGCAATAATACTATATCTACAAAGAAAATATTTAATGGTTTTTGAGAAATCAAGAAAAATATAATTTAAAAAATAAAACATGATGTATATCAAGAGAATACAAAATAATCATTTTAATGTTGACAAACCACGTGGTATCAATCTGGCAACAGTGGTAGCCATTTGCTCTGTACTGCAATCTAAGTGTGGGACCGACTATCTTGCCTGCTAGGAAATTAATAGTAATGAAATACCAACACATGTTAAGAATATGTTAAAATTTAATTGCTTTCAAAGCCTCGCAGGCTTTTGCTGTCAAATGATTTAAAGCCTTAAAAAACCTCTCTACTGAAAAACAACTGTTTTTGACTTATACTTTCACTTCCTGGACCGAAAGAATTCTGAAACTCTGTTTTTTTTTAGGTGTTTGGATTAATGAGCCTGGAAAACATAATGTATTCATGACAACAATATCACAAATATTAAGAGAGACATGATAAAACACACAAAACTGACATTGGTCAGGAATTTGAGTTTTTTTTTAATTTTGTTTAAATTTTGTGTTCAGTATTTTTTTCACGTACTCTCTCTTAATGGCTGTACTATTGATATCAGGTGTACATTTTGTACCTTATTGGTGTTTCGTCTTTTCTGAAACATGAACAAGGAAAATAATAGTTATGACCATGAGCTTTGTAAAGAGATGTTGCAACTCAGCTAGCTACCTGCTTGATGAGTAAATATTGAAGCAATAGCTTATTTGTAAATAAAAAAGATTGGAGCTACATCTCTAATTCTTCAGTTGTCAATCCTTTATTGACAAATATTTTTTATATCAATGTCAGTATGTCTTATTGCCAATATTTTTGAGACATTTTTAAAAATATTTAATTGTATTTGTATCACATTTATATATTTTTGACAAATTGAATATACAAGCAATTTATTAAATACCATCTGTGTTAGGCTGCAATAGTAGTTTACAAGTAAGAGTTACAACAACCATTTTTTCTCTACTAAGTACAAAAAAGACCTAATTAACATCACTCTTTCACAAATTTTTGATTAGTGCCTTGTGGCAGTTTTAAAATAACCACATGTTTAAGCATGGTACATTAAAAATACCACATGAAATGAAATGGCAAACGTTCAAATTAAAGTTTGTAGACCATTTCTGAAGAATCATTTATATATCAAAATATTTTTTTATTAAATAATAAAATTATAACATACTAAATCTAATTGGAAGTCCCTATTGGATAGATTACTGTGTATTGATATTTACAATAATTTGTGTATGATATATGAAGTACTATCATGAAAAGTTTTTCTATATTTTTATTTTTATATGTTTCTATTATTTAGAATTATTAGTTTGCTATTAAGAACCTCAACTTAATTATGAAGTTTCTTTTGTAGTTTTTCATGATTAATTTTTAGAGGAGTAAAGAGGTTGTTAAGTCTGAATGTTGTTTTGTAAAGTAGGATTTGTGTTATAAAATTGTATCTATAAATGTTTTTTTTTTTTTTTTTTGGGTAATGAAGAGTTGTTAAGTAAATTTCTTGAATGTTTTTACAAATAAAATTTTAACCTTGAAAAAAGAATAATCTCAATAAATATTTTTCACACTAGTTTACTATAAAATATTTTGGGTGTTTTTTAACGGTATGATTCTAAATAGATGAAAGTGTTATTGAATGTAAAAAAATAAAATATAAAAAAAGGGCATTTATGTATAAATATTATCACTGTATGTACTACACATAAGGCTTTTGTAAATGTGCCTGAAAAAGGTGTCTAGTTATTATTGAATTTTTATATAAATGTTTTGCTATATAGTAAAAAAAAATTATACTGTTCGATGCAAAATTTATTCTTCAAAATAAATAATAATAAGGAAGCTATTAGTTATTGCATTAAGTAAAAAAAGTCACCATATTGCATTTGATTTTGTACTAATAAAAGTATAATTTGATCATTACTGTAGGTGTGCATGTACATAGGCTTACAGTACTCCCACAATATTACCCGAGTCAATGTGACTGTTCATAAATGAAATTATTTATTGTACCTGCTGTCATACACTGCCTGTTACCGTATGTGCTTTACTGTATACAGCTTTATTTAAGACATAAGGACCATTATTGTTGTTAAAAGCTGTTGATTGTGTAATTGTTCTCAAAACAAATAAATTCTTCAAATACCTGTTCACAAACTATTTTCTATTTTTCTTTCAGGTTTCAAATAATAATGTCATGTTGTAAGATTCAGTTTTGCTCAACCCCCACACGAAAAATTATATAGTAAATATTGTTGCCTTTAAGGATATGAGAAAGAAAGAAAGAAATCTTAACAACTACTGTAAATCAAATAGTGTTTCTCTATGGCCATTTTATTTGGGTACTTCTTATTTTTTTTTTTACTCCCACTGAATATCAATACTAAATGTGATAAAAAAACTAGGTTTCTAGTGTAGTAGTTGTTACAAAACATAGATAACATAATAGTTACTAACTGCTATAATGGCAGTCAGCAATATTATCATTTTAAAACTGTTTGAGTTGGTAAGTAATTTAGAATAATATTTTTGCTCTGCAGGAAGGTAAAATGAATAACAATCAATTTAAAAAATAAGATTGAGTATTTGGGCATTACTCAAGCATCCTCTTTAAAAAAAAATTCTAATGTGATAATGCATAATAGGTTGTATTCCTGGATGTGTAGTTAGAAAAATTTTACAGCAATATTTAATTTTAAGGAGAAATGGGTATTAAAATAATGTATGTCTTGTTTGAAAGGTATTGTAAAAAAAAACACGGTTAATATCCTTGTGCTCTATGGTCAAGAGTATTTTCAAATGATCACATATCTATCTAACCATTGAATATATAGAAAAGAATACCAAACTTATGATAGGCTGATATTCAACAGCCAAGGCAATCATATACTGTTTTATAAAATAATAAAATTCCTTCTAATTTTTGTTGATATGAGCAAACATGGTAATTTTTCCTGCAAAAAAAATTTCCAAATATTTTTTGAAGTGAAACTTTTTTGCTTAAGGGGCTAAAACATTCGAGCGTTACGATAATTACAATTGCACAAGGGGAATAGTTAAGTCCTGGTGTTGGAATCGGTAGAGGAGAGTAAGTCCGAGTCCAACGCATGCACTAGTGGTCGAATGAGTCAATAGGTGCGTAGCATGCTATATGTTAGTTGTTACAGCCAGAAGGGGAGATGGCAGGGAAGAGGTAGAAATGATGCAGCAGTGATTCCGACAAAATTTTTGCAATGCTGCTTGTGTTTTTCTACTCAGTTTTCGTCACTGCTAACGATTGACATGGAAATTTCATCTCTGATACTTGTATCCTATTCCCCCCCCCCCCCTCTTTTTTGCCTCTGTCATAATAAAAATTTATCTGCCGCTATATTGTTGGGATAATTATAAACCTTGGTACAACGGTTAGGTTTCACTGGTTTAACAAATGATTATTGCTGAAAACTAAAAAATTGATAATTGCACATAATATTTAATATGAGATATCTCGATTTAAGGCTGTCAACACTGCGCACATAATCTCCTGGCTCCATCCTTCTATATTTTTTGATTTTATTTAATTTTGTGACATGCCCACTGACAGTCGTAAGATTTTGGTAGTGGGCACGAGACACAAGGAAAAAATACAAGGATATCACATGAAATACTTATATGGACTACCCTCCTCGTCTGCACCGTAGTACCGTGTATGGCCAACATATGAGGACGAGAGTACCACATATCTTGTAGCAATAAAAGGACAAATACATAGAAACATATACAACATCAAAAATACTAACGAAACCACACAGTATTCACAAAAACAACTAAATCAAAATAACTACACAATTACGGTGATAAATGTATTAAATCATAATACTAATCACAGAACAAAACATTAGAAAATATCCACAAATGAAAAGTGATATGATAGTGACGTAGCCATATAAAATTAAACAAAAGATAAAATGGTGACAGTAGTAATTTCAAGAATAACCAATGAACCTTTACACACACACTCATCAAATTACTACAAATATCACAATTAGTATTCACCTCCCCTTTTCAATATTGTCTACGAGCACTGAGCGTTTCCTAATTAGTTAAATGCTGTAGTGAGTATCACCAAGAATAATCCGCAGACAAACTAGTTTACCTAGTTAATGACTCGCCCTTTCACTCGTTAAGGTTTGATCTCTGATTACATAAGCCTTGAGCACCCATCGATTCTGTGGGCCGACACATGATAAAAATTAAGAATTATTTAAGAATTCACGTAAGTTCTTGGAGCAACAAATATTTTTTGTTCACACAATTTTACTATAACTAAGAATAAAGTTACCCCATAAGACATAGGCCCTACCATCCTAGGTTACATTTAATTTTCATAACAAAAAAACGAATTTCATTAGGTGGAAATTGCCTAAGTTATTCAATTGGTACACAGATTCAAAGAAATTGAGCTAAATGGTAGTTCATACGGTGAGTAAATATAATAAATGTTTGTTTTAAATTAAGGGACACAATTTCTAGTTCTTGAAAATTAATTACCACTTATGAAGTCATTTCATTTCAATGATAAAATAAACCTAACAATATTTTTTGGCTTGAAGTAAGAAGTATGTCATTAAATATTAATTTCAAACAATGAATTTAAAACAATATAAATTTTACAATTATTTCGAAGTTTGCCCAATTTTCTCATCCCAACACAACTTGAAAAGTTAAAACCAAATTTGTTTATGACTACACCGTTCATACATTTTTAATACTTTACTGAATACAAACCAAATTTAATTCAAGAAGAAAGGTATATACCATGGAAGCACATCTAACAAGTTTATACAAAAATTACTATAATCACTATAATCAGTCATTAATAAAAAACAAATCATTAAACCTTGCTAACAAATCACAGTGTGTGGTATGCAGATTAACCAATCCATACTACTCAGCATACTTAATAAAATTAAATCTTGTTAGATTACCAACACACTTGCTGCCAGGAGCATATGCAGAATTTTATTTAGGGAAGGTGGGGAAGAACAAAAACCTCTTTGCTTGCTGTTTACTTTCATATTCTTTTCTTTTGATGACTGCCACCACCTTGCTCTATAACTTTCAACTTCTGAGGTTCCACTGTTCTACAAGGTAGTACTTGCAGATCTTCAAAACACTGCAGAAGTCCCTTGATTAACGGAGCTCCGATTAACCCAGGTTCCACGTTATCAAGAGTGCCATTACCAGCAGAGAATGTTTAAATATTTGCTCGAGGACGTAGATAATGATTTAATGGACTTGTCAAAACCCTACAAAAAATTAACCTCAAAGATGCCATTTACTAGTTGAGAAAATCATGGAATGACATGGGGGGAAAAAAAAGCCGGAAAAAATCACACGGGAAAATGATGATACCACTGGGCAAAATGAAAACCAAGACAATATAGTTTTGATGTTATCCGAGGTCGCCGCCGCTGCCCACATTAAATTGATTAATCAAGACTCTACTGTACTCGATTACGTCTTTCATGCGACGAGTGTCAAGTGATGTCCCGGTGTTGTCCTGTTGCACAGGTTCTGACCATCATCTGCTTGGGGCTGCATTACAGGCACGAGGCATCTTTGAGCGACTTGGAGGATGCCTTCGTCACGGCCACGTTTGCGGGGTATTCCCTCATTCTCATTGCGGTGTTCGCCAGAGTTTTACTGCGGGACAGCATATCCACGAATGTGGTGAGTGTAACCATCCAGGGATGTGGCCTGTGGGGGATCTGGTCTACTCCCTTACAGAATTTAAACAAAAGAAAAGAAAAAAGCTAGGAGAAAATAATAAAACAGCAACTTGGTTACATAAGGGCACAGAAAGATTATTTTCAAAGATTACAGAAATCCTTAGTGGCCCACGATAATGTATTTCCTCCCCATTATAGTCCGACATGCCTCGTGCACGAAGGGGCAGGGATTGTTTCCAAGTAGTCCATATTCAACATTGGTTTGCACATGTGTCACTGAAAACATGCCGTTTAGCCATTTTAACTCTTCTAAAAATAGAGTTTAAAAACTTAATCCGCAAACAAAACTACTCATAGGCCCTCAGAAAATTATTAAATGCTTTTTGTAAACAGACCCCACTCAGATATTTTGAGTAGTTTTCAAATTGCGTTGTTTTCCCTGAAGCTCTGCACAATGTACGTGTTCCCAGGTAGGCTGGGCCCTTAAGGGGCCCGCCTACCCGGGCACACACAGTGTGCAGAGCTTCAGGAAAAACAACGCGATTTCTAAACTAGTCAAGATATCCGGGTGGAGTTTATTACGAAAAGCATTTAAGAGTTCACCGAGGACCGAAAAGTACTTTTGATTTCGGATTAAAGTTTTAAACTGTATTTTTAGAAGAGTTAAAATGGCTAAAACCCATGTTTTCAGAGTAATTTTTAGGCATGAAACAACACACCCAGACCCTTGAAAGCACTTAAGGGACTTGCATTACCCCTTTATCTTCATTTCTCCGCAATATGTTACGGTCACCGCTCAAATTTCACAGTTATCCTGTGACGACGAGAAGACTGCGCACCATTTCAGAGCCTTGTGCTTAGAGGCAACACCACACTAGAAATACCAGCGAGCGTCGCGCTTATCATCCAGCCTCACTAACACACACACACCCCTGACGAGGCGGGCCCCTTAAGGCTCTATCGCACAATGTAAGATTCCATGGAAGTTTGGTGCCAGGATATATTTCGACGCGGTGCAAATTTTAGCAGATCGCTGGCCGTTTTGGTTTGATACAATGGTCCAGAGCAATTAATTTCCTGGGGAAGGTTTGGTTTGTGAGGCAATCAAGTGGTGGAAGTAGGCAAGTCCTAGTGATGCAAGTGGTAATTTGTTTATTTGTTTAATTAAAGCGGGCAATATGTGGACTTCTGAACTGCTGCACTTAAAAAAATTTCCATAGTGTAGGATACATATTTTAGAATTTGTTTACAATCTCACCTAGCACACAATTAACTATGCCTACAGTCACATTTTACGGGTAATGGTTTCTTCTACAGAAACATGTAGTGCAGTGTGCTTGCAAGTTCACATTGAAGGTTTAGTAAAATATTTTACCGCATCCTGTATGAAACCATTTATCATGTGATACAGGCTTAATACATTCACTAATTGAAGAGAAGTAGTAGTAGTAGTAGTAGTAGTAGTAATAGTAGTAGTAAAAAAAAAGTTAACGAATATAGTAAAATACGAAGCTCAATTTGTAAATTTCGCCAACCTTTTTTCGATTCATTGTGATTAGATCAATTTAATACAACTTAGCATTCATACTGCACTTATAACAATTAAATTTTTAAAGTACGGGCCACTATCTACATAAATAAAAATGTTAATGTTCCTTCATTCAAAATCTAATTCTACGAAAGTTCTTTACCGATTGCTTTGAAATTTTGACACCACGTTGCATTCAAATACGAGCTGTTTTTATATACCTGTCGCATCTGTGATCAGTAAAAAGATTAAGATTAAAATTTAGATAAATTTAGCGTGTTCGCCTTGTTTTGTGATGATAAAGATATAGATAGGAAAATAGACATAGAGTTGTAGATAGAAAGATACATAGTGATATATATTTATACAGTACAAAATATATATATATATATATATATATATATGTGTGTGTGTGTGTGTGTGTATATGTATATATATAGTGAGATTTACTAGAGGGACATATATAGAGAGATGCTTTGTCTATGTGTACCTACTTCAATCAAATTACAAAAAAAAATGAATGAGACATACAAACGCATATCAGGGATTAGCTAGTTATCTAATACCCAATCTAAGTATAACATTATTCATTGCCACGGAGGTTCAAGGGGCAGATTGCTTGCCTCCTACTAAGGTTATATAATTTGCGGTGGATTCAAACCAAGATTGTTTGCAAACGGGAGACATAGCAGTCGTCGTGGTGCAAAGCTGTAAACTTTGGAAACCTAAGATTCACTCATGAAAATATTTAGGTTATTTTTTGTGTAGAATATGTTTTGCTTCAATAAAGTTGGTTACTTAAAAAAAAAAAAATCAAAAGGTAGCACTCCATTTACTTTCATGAATGATCAATATTAATATTATGCATTATTATATTAAAATTTTTACTGGATGATGTTATAATTAGGGCCCTACAGGTTAGTGATTTAATCAGTTCAAACATTACAAACTTTAAACAATTTTCTTACTTCAATTCTGCATTTTATAAAATATGTGTAATACAGCTTCACCGAAAAAATATACGCAATGCGGTTTGACTCAAACATTTGATATATTAGCTTTGCAAAAAAAAAAAAAAAAAACTAGAATATGCACAGGCCTACCTCGCATAAAAGTAATACAAGGAAAAAAAACTAACATGACTAATTAAATTAAATAATTTATTTATGAAGACTAACATTTTTAGTAGCGTAGAAGTGACTGCTGGAGTTTTATGTGCAGGACATTTTCTACAGCCTTGTTGGGTTTGCGCTGTTCGCCACCAGTGGGGCTATAATCCTCACGAACGTTGTGACCGGAGCCAGCAACGTCAAGTATTTAGGCCTCACCAAGGGCTCCATTTCCCTCATCAACAGCGTGCTGTTCTTGCTGGACGCTTGCTTGACGCTCCTTGGGAACTAATGACCGGGCGTCAGTTCGGCAACAGCATCAGCTCTTAGGCCACGCTGTTTCATTTGGTCCAAGACGCTGTCATGCTCATCTCGATGCCGCTTTGAACCTCCATCCGAGCGATTACAACACCCCGACGTACAGATGCCAGAGATATTTGAATGGACAAGCAAACCGAATATCTCAGTTTTGTTAAGAGATTTTGGGAACCATAAATAATCAGTTCCTAAACATGTATTGATGAAACAAAGGTATAAAAAGAAAAAAAAAGGCTCAAAAAATATACTTTTATACAAAAGCTTTTTTTTTATAACACTTAATTAAAAATAACAATTGATATTTTTAACAAAAAAAATCCATGCTTAATTTTAAGACATATGTTTCATTTTTTTGTAAATAAATATTTGTCTATTATTATTTATATAAAATTTTAGTTCTGTAATATTAATATTTACATACCCACTTTATTTTTAAGTTATTCTTTAATTTTCATTTAGCAAAATAACCCTTATATAACATATATATATTAATATTATAATACAATGTTAAATAGACTGCTTGAACAGGAATACACTTTGACAGAAATTTTTCATCACCCAATGCAACTTTCGAAAAAATTAATTTTCTTAAACCATACATATTTGCAATTGATTTAGTAAAAAAACCATAGTGTAACTTTCAACATCATTTAAAGGTAATTTTGAATTCACAACTGTCAGCAATTTTTTTTTAAACATTAAAAACTGCATCTCATTACTTCCTATCAAGTGTCTTCTAATCATTCTGCAAGAGCTCACTGCATTGAACAAGTGTTTCCCTGTAATAACCATTTTAAGTAGAGGTTAGGTTATGGTAGCCACATGTGAAGTATGGCATTTTCAGACTAACAGTTGGCGTAAACTGATTGTAAACATTACCGGTAATGTAAATATAGTGACATAAATTTGTGTTGTGCTTCAATTTCATACCCGAGACTGTTTGTTTTCCATGAGAGATTGCCCTGATCATTCTTGCTGCCCTAATGTTCTCTTGATACTAGCTGCAATTTGATCTTGTGGTTCTCCAGAGATCATTAAGGAATACGTACAGCATAGCCGAGACTGTTTTAAAAAAGATATGGACTTCGTTGTACATTACATTTCCTAACCTGAATTGGTTTCCATGTCAAGAATAATTTCAATATTCATTTGAAATGGAAAACAAAGATAGAAAACAGTTGCCCAGCTGTAATATACTGACATTTAAGTCTCCATCTTTCTGAAAACAGCTTCTGCTACGCTATTGAAGTCAACATATATTTACGTCACTATATTTACATTAGAGATATTATTTATATTAAAAAAAATTACACCTACCCGACCAATGTACTCTTTTTTAAGATTCTTAAAATTACTAACAGTATTCTAATTTTAAAAATTTGCATTTTTAACTAGTTGGTACCAATGGCCACGCCACCAATAACTCATTTTTGGACTTGATAAACAACTTGTAATAAGGTAATCCTCATGGAGTGAGGTAAACAAGCACTCAAAATAATTTTAACAGCCACAGGTAAAAAACAACTCATCATATTTCACTTTTCCCTTTGAGAATCAACATAGTATTGTTTCAAACAAAAAGTTGCGATGTTCAACATGTACCCAGTTGTATAACTCAAGGTTTTATGGGGGCACAAATCCCATTACACTAAAATATATATTGTACTTAAAACACGTAAAAACTGTTTTGATTTCTTCACTCTCGATTTTCACTCCGCCCTTTTTGGTACGATAACTTTGTCAATCATATCTTTTAACTTCTTTATTGCTTTCATCTGTGCTTTGTAATTTGAAGCTATTCGAACGAGAGCCGATAAGAGAGACTGCATCACAGCCCCATTTAGCATTCTCCTCCTCCTCCTCAAAGCTTTCGCCTTGTTTAAGAAATAATTTTCCTCAATGAACGTCACTCTTTTTTTCGAAACGCGTCTACTTTTGAGGGGAATTCGGTGCTTCGCAGCACACAGGGTGGCAGCGCTGAGCTGGGTGGGCGTGGCACCTACTCTCCTCGGCCATGAGGGCGAATGCACGGGTGAAGTGCGCAGCACGTGCGCAGTGGCACGAACGCCGTGCAAAGCCGGCTCGCAGCTCGCTCCGCGCGTAGGCTCGCAGACAGCTGAACTTGCCTGGGACTCGATGCGGGACTCTTCCTCTTTCACGCCTCCAACAACATTCGATGGCGAATCGATACAGACGGGTGTCTGCTCTTTGAAAGGTGACAAAATGTCTGGCTGTCCATCACACACCTCAATGTTCTCACATATTTCATCGCAGTCTTCTTTTACCGTGACTAACTTCTGAACAGTCACAGTCTGAAATACATAAAATAAATGTGATACCACTTTTTTTTCTTCGTTATACTGAAAGATGAAGGTTAACTGAGTAAATATTTATAACATTTGAGTGAACTGTAAATAAAACTTATGGTTAATTTTGTTTTTAATAATTAAGAAAATAATTTTGAATAATGCAGTATTAAAATATTAACATATTTTGGAAATTTAGTTTTAAAGCGATATATCACCAATATTTTACAAAAAATATTTATGCATACCTCCAACTCCCACTCAAGTGTCACCACTAACTAAACTTTACCTCAATTGTTGAATCAGGCGTTTATAAAGCACAAATTGCCAATGAAAACATATGAAATTATGAATAACTTGATTTTAAGAATTATTTTCTTACACTGTGTGAAAGTTTAACGAGTTAAATGATGTATATAATAAAAAAAACACCATTGCATTCTATGCATGTATCATCATCTTGAAAGGTTTCAGAATATTTCAATTAAAATATGGAAGACGAAAACACAATCTGAAAGTCAGTCTATGCTTGCATTACATTTGTGTGTAGTGTGTAGTTACAAGTATTTTAAATACAGTTGTTGAACTTTTTGCACCTTGCGTAGTTTATAAACCTAGTCTTACAAATACAATATTACTGTTATTAAAATTGTTACTCCCCAAAAGTTCTTAAGTAAAAATAGTGCTTGGTTTTAAGTACATAAGTATGTACTGAGTGAGATCAATAAACCTGGTCCAATATATACCTCAAATTAAGTATATTTTAATTGCATAGTAATAAAACTGATAAATAATTAAGACATGCCATTGTAAGTATGAAGCTGAAACAGAGATTTTACAAATACAGTAGTGTCTCGCTAATCCCGACTTGTCTGGACCGGACCCTGTCCGGCCCACCGAAAGTCCGGATTAACTGTAATCAACTTTAAAATGTATCAAAAACAAGTTTTATAGGCTAAAAAAATCTTTATGCTTAAAAATCAACTGTTTTTTATTATAAAGTACTTAAGAAACTAAATACACATGTATGTAACTTATAAATAATATAATACATTAAATTTACAATTAATTTAACATTTAATTTTTCATCGAGTTTGAGCGCGAACACTTGTAATCTTATGCCCGAGAGCAGAACGACTTTTTCACGTTGTTGGCAAAACCAAATGTACAAAGTCTCGTCTAAAAATTCATTTTTTGGTTTTTTTAACGTGCTTCTGTTACCCAGACTGTCTTTACTCACCATTTTGGCACAAAAATCTTCAATTTTTCCAATTTTTTTCCCAATCAGAAACAGTTTGTTTTCCCACTCCTAAACCTTGCACGATTCTAGTTAATGATTCACCAGCATCAATACGAAATAAGACTTGGTGTTTTTGCTCCATTGTTACAGTTACGTTCTTACGTTTAGTAGCCATTACGTTGCTCTTAATAAGTGCACACAATACAACACTCGCACTGAATAAAAAAAACTGTCACGAGCACCTATCACCAGCACGAGTAACAGTCGACTGAAGGGAACAAAACAAAACAACTCGCAGGTATAGAGTGAGTCACTTCTTGGAAAACAGACGATGAGCGGAAAACTAGCGGTAAGACTCCCCGCAACTGAGGGCAAGAGGACCCTCTCTTAGAAATGTATTCTCTTATTATCCTTTGTCACAACATTATTTTTCATCATTTTTTTTTTTTTAGATCCGTCCGGATTAACCGGATGTCCGGACTAGCGGAGTCCGGATTAGCGAGACTCTACTGTATCTATAGTACTGTCTCTACATAAGTCCAACATTTGTTTATGTTCAGGAGTGTGGAAATTGGGTTTCCTTTCATAATAAAAACATGGCTATTTTAAGTTCATGTCATATTAAATAAGTTTCCCTTTGTTAGATAATTTCTTTTTTCTTTTTTTTAAGCCACTGAAGAAATGCTTATAAGAATTCCGGGTGTTTTCTTTTTGATGGTGAAAATGATATGAAAAATTTGGTGCACATATTGCAAATGGCATGGTTGATACAGGGGTCACCAATCAGCGTACCATAAGACGCCCCTTGGGCGGGGGATAACCCTGGGCCCAGGAGAGTATGGAGTGGAGTACCCTCCAGGCATGTGGCTAGGATGTCCTCCCCCAAGAATGTTTGAGAAAACGCAATCTCAGGCTGAAGACCCTTAAGTGCTTTTTCAGAACTGAACAATTAAGATAAAAATTGCCACTTACTTGCACTATCGCTGCTTATGATTGTGTGCTAATACAAGTTTTAAAGAGAATGCTCCCTACCTTACTCAGTTTCAGCAGGTCAATATGTATTATTAAAAAAAAAAAATCTCATAAAAATGTATTTGATGAATAAGCAAGTGTCGCCAACAATACTCTATGGCTTGTAACAAGTCACAATCGTGCCCAGCTAAGATGACGACTGTTCCTTGCACATACATAAACACTCTAAATATGTCGCCCAACATTGCAGGTGGTTTGGTGTTAAGTTCTGTCTAGGACTCTTAAATAACTCAAAATTGTTAATAGTGATTCTTAAGTAAAAGATATGAAATGCATTCGGATTTCATTCTTCTTAAGATGCACACTACCTTTTGCTGAACTGCTGAAATGGTGTGACCTCTTGGCGTGCTAACAACGCCCGACAAAAACAAAGCACAGTACAAAAAACACATAAAACAGTACTAACTGGGGATTTCCCTAGAAAAGCTGCCTTCCTATTGGTGACAAAGATTATTCTTGCATCTAAGGTAATGTGATTCCCTGATCAGAGAGCTCTCCCAAGGTCCTGGCGAAGGTCTCAGTTTCTCTTCATCATAGAATGCGATATAAAATATTGTCTATTATTTTGGCGCCTCAGTGTTGGACCCAATTTCTTTCGCAGACACCGCTAAGTTATAAGAAGTCACTCACACACTATGAAACACATACATAAAATTATAGCTACATAAAAAATAAAATATTGATAATCACACTTACATAAATAGTAACATTTATTCCTCTCAAAAATACTTAGACAATCTGGGGAGGGCAGGATCTGGAAACACTACAGACCTTTCTTTAGACCTGAAGTGCTGAGGTAAGTAGCCCCCTTCATTTTGTAAAAACTTCCTGCATCAGTAAACTTAATTAAGACACACTTGACTTCAACAATCCCATGTTTAAGATACTATGTATTTTTGACATTAAAAGTTTCCCGCTGCATGTTGAAATAATATTCTGATCACATAACAGTATATGGCATCGAGGTCAATCATGAGAGTAAAGTAATAATGTTTCTACAAAAATCAATAAGCATGTCACTAAAATTAAAAAAAAATAATTGTGTTCACCAAGCAAAAAAGCACATAATATAATTTATGACACAAATTTTGAATCTCATTACAAAGTAAAATTGGTACTCCATAAATTAAACACTACCGTATTCTTAAATCCAGCAAATTATGTAAGCTATAAAGGTAAAATGTGAGTGTAATATATTCACATCTTTATATCCCATCTGGATCGCAAAATATTTTTAGGTTATAATGATGTTTTCATGCTAATTCCTTGCTGATGTCTTGTTAATATCCCTAACAATACTGACTTCATGATGGCATTCTTATGATTATTTATAAAGAGTTCCTTTGAAGATACCAAACAAAATCTAGCTTTAGCCCTCATGCAACTACGGTTAATTTCGCTAACCAGAGATATTTTTAACTATATTATATATATATATATATATATATATATATATATATATAACACGCACTCTGGCATCAATTAGCCGCTTCGAGTGGATAATACATAATGATTTTTTAAAGCAGAAAACTGAATCACATAGCCTTCACAATGTAATGTCAGAAACTTTTTTAAACAGCAGCATTCATTTTCTCTAGTCAATGAGCAGCCTGTTACAAATAGTTTTAGAGATCATCATTTATACTAATATTTCTTTCGTGTTTCCATGAAAACTCTTACTACCTTTCATAATGCAGTAAAATCACTAATCTGACACAGATACAGTCCTAAACATGCAGAATTAAAAAGTATTTTACTGTACCATGCTTTAGGGATTTGTCACTTTAAATCATAAAAAAATATATTTTTAGTGCCCAACAAGATGTTTTGCATTACTAACAGTTCAGTATGACATACTTGATTTCATGTTTTTGTATCAAACCTGCAGATTTTTTCAAGTAAGTATAAACCATTAACACTACAGTGAAACTCATTTAACCCGGCATTCTATGGTTCGACACATTCTGCAACTCGACACCAATCGAATCGCATGTTTCATGTTGACATTGGCAACCAGGTCACATCACTGTGCCGCCGGCATTTTTAATTGGCTCAGAGTTTATCGTTACTGTCAGTTTTCATTTCAGAACAGTGTTTCTTGTTATATAGTGGGTTACTTTACATATTTCACAGTTACATTTCCAAAATGATTTTTTGAATAAGACCAATGCTCAACTTTTTTTCCTTGTATAGAAAAATTTATGACAACTTGTAAACCTTTCAATAATACTATCAATTTCTTAGATGTAGCTAACTGATTAATTTTTGGAATTTTTTTGTGGTTCTTACACTATATAATTACAATAATTAATAAAAATAAAATTTTATTATTTCATAGTCATAGTATGATGTCCACTAGAAAGCAGGTACACCTTAACCCATACATTAAAGGTTTGATAAACTCCAGGTATAATGGAGATATAAATCGTCCACTTCACTGGACGAATAGCCTGAAAGAGTTTAAATACCATTGTACTGTACTGATCTTGATTAACGCCAAAATCAAAAACCAGACATAACCGTGGCCCTGTAGTGTTTAATTAAATTTCACAGTAATTACCTGGGGTTTACTGGCATCAGATTCCAAAACTGTAGAAGTGCTTTCTGAATCAAGGTGAGCCATTTCGTCGAATATCTCAATTTCTTCCTTAATTTCAGTCTGGGAAAAAAAACACAAGTTTCATGTTAACTGTAATATATTGGTAGACTAGTTCATTATTAAAAGAAGATTTATTTATTTCATGTGTTAAAATTCAGAAGTAAAATTTTTTTTTGACAGTATAAAACAATGAGTCCATGTATGCTAAAGCTGGAATAACGATGACAATAGTACCGTAATAATGCAGGTCAGAAAAATAGTACAGCGTTATTGAGAACATGCGGTTCTCAACCTCCACAAACCAAAATTAATAATTAAATATTGCATACCTAACAAACATACAACAGCCATTAATGCATGCAGGTTTTCTTAATCAGCTTGGTTGAAAGAAATATGTTAAAATAAAATTTAAGATTCCATTGGAAAAACAATGGTTCATAAATACACTTTAAAGATTTCACAAAATAAATTTAGTACAACAAAACAAAACAAAACCAAAATCTCTCATGTTTATTTCTTAACGTTGCACCCAGCATTTATCTCAAGCTGACTTCACGGATGTGTCGAAAGTGATTGGTTATAAAATTATCCTGTCGCGACATTCACACTATTGTGGTTCCAACATAAAAAAGAATACTTTAACAGGCCAGTATTGTATTCAAAACACTATTTTCAGTCAGTGACGTAGCCAGGATTTGTGTATGGGGGGTGTTAAGAAGCATGGACCCCCCGTATTAAAGTGGGGGGTTCGGGGGTCCTCCCCCGGGAAAATTTGGATTTCATGGTGTAAAATAGTTCTATTTTGGAATTTTTCTGTACTTCAATTTTAATATTGTAATGGTAGAAATTTTATTAATTTTAATATGAAATTTGTTTGAGTGATGAATAAGAAATTAGTTAAAGATTTTTTGCTAAAGGAGGGGGGGGGGGGGGTTTGAACCCCTAAACCCCCCCCCCCCCTGGCTACGCCCCTGTTTTCAGTACATAATTTTAATTTATTTATTAAAATTTAAGTCTCACTTTTCCCAAAAAATGTGAATTAACCAACAATATACATTTTTTTTTGTCATCTACAATAGACTAACACTATGCATGCCATAATAATACTACAGCAGGTTTTTACATATTAATTTTTAAATTCAGGACATTCTTCTCTGTTTACAAAGTACCTATTTCTATATTTTTTTACTTTCCATACACAGATTTTATTTGATTGCTATTTGTGTCCTAGGATTGTTACTAACTTGTTACCACTAATTTAATACGTTTTGGAATTCACAGAATAATTAATTTTACTACCTATCAAATATGAACTGTAATGTATTCACTGCCTTTAGCCTGGGTATTTTATGAAATTTTTTTTTACATATTTCTTTATATTTTTTTCTTCTGACTAATCTATTTAAGATGTTAATTTTAAGTTACTTTTGGAACAAAAAACTGAATTATACATAGTAGATGGTTATTATATAGACCTTTAAATTTTGTGTTATTTTCTGACAGGCTACTAGATTTTATTCTAGTATAAGGTTTTTGAAGGTCTAAATTAATAATTGGGTACAGATATAAAATTGCTTGGAATGATGTAATATTACAATACCCTGCAGGATAATAAACTAGTGTTAATTATACATAGGGATGGGTAAATGTCCAAAATTTTATCTATCTGAAATTTTCCTGGAAATTTTCATGGAAACTTTCCAAAAACCGAAAAACATAGGAAATTTTAGGAAACTTTGATGTTGGTTTATAAATAACCATTTCAGAGAATTAGACATGTGACTGTCTCTACTGTATGAAATTTTCATATTGTAAAATACAATATTCATAGTTGCAGTATTAAGAGGACATTAAAATATCTTTCGTTAGCGATGTAGAATTTACTGTGGGTGCTGTTCTAAATTAATTTCAACATTTAGGTGGAATTATTCTTTTTACAAATACAGTTCACAAATTCATTGCAAGTAGGCCTAATCAGTTTTTAAATCTGAAAATTATTTAATCAGCTGCTTTCAACATTACAAAAAGCTAATGTAGTGGAAGAAAAATTAAGGTAAAGAATACTTAACTGCAGATTTAAAAGAAATGATTCCTTCTGAAAAAACAATTACCTGGTCAATAACAGTTAAAATATTTGACTACATAGATTTGAAAATATTAACACTATATTATTACAATTTATCAACTGATTGGAAATAAAGACAAATAAGTTGTAACAAATAGAACACTAAAAAAAATATTGATCAACAATTATTTGCATTCATAATAAGAAATCATACATACGTTACAGTTTTAACTGAATTGGAAACAAACATGTCCTTATTTAAGTCATATTGGGTCTTAGAAACCAATGAAATCATCATTGTCCTCATAACTGAAATCACTGTTTTCTTCCTCTTCTGTTTCATTGTTAGAACAAGATGCACTGTCTTCTTTTAAAACACACTGTGGTAGTTTTTTATTCTGCTATACTTTCTCACATTTGTCTTCCACAATGACAGTAATAGAATCTTTCCTTTCCAATTTTTCAATGTCCTCCAGGATGTGGTGACACAATTTCCAGTTGTGGGCAATGAATGATATTTTACCTGCTCTTTCAGTGGTCAAGCGGTTTCTTAGTTTTGTATGTATACTACCATGTGTACTGAAAGACCTCTCTGTAGCAGCAGAGGTTACTGGCATACCTAAGATTCTGTTTGCTACTTTTGACAGCTGTGTATGACCACACAGACCTTTCCACCAAGTACAGGGTTCAATTTTACCTTTTTCAAGCGCCATCCAAAGAAATTCTTTGGCCCACATACCTTCTCTACTTTGGTACTGAGCTAACTCTGTTAAAACTATACCTTATTCAATGTGTTCCATTTCGGTTGAAATTTTGCATATATACTCAACAGCACTCAACTGTTACAGCTAAAAAAAATTCAATGTTTCCCAATGTTTCCACTTTTTTTCAAAGTTTCCATGAGGTCTGTAAATTTTCCATTTTTGAAAGTTTTCGGCAGGAAATTTCCGACTGGAAACTTTCCACTACCCATCACTAAATACATAATAAAAAATTAATGGTAAAAAAAAACTCTTTTTGAAAAAGCTGAACTTTCAATATTTATGTAAATTTCCTGAACCACTAATTACTAGAAAATTTTCTATGAGGCATCATTCAATAAGTAACGAGAAAAATTGATGTAGTCCAAAAACTGTTTATTTAATCATAACCAACAGTTGATCATAACAGTTGCAAGGATGCCAACTTAACTTATGAAAGTTTCATATTAATTAAATAGACAGTTTTTGAGCTACAGCAATGTCTCGTTACTATTTAATGAACCTCATAATAAGAACAGATATTGACAACCATTATTTTGCTTTGATTTATTTTGTATTAAATTTATATAAATACACTTCATTATGTGACCTCACCTTTATTTCCAAATTTATGTAGTCGGAAGCAAGTTCATCATTTGTGTTAGCCATCTTCTGCAAGCAAGAAATAAACAATATTCCTCACTGACGTAAAATTGGCTACAACCCAATATTTACGTGACAAGTTTACCCTAACTTTACGTAGGCATAAATATTTCTAAGTAGTGTCGTGTTTAAGAACACGAGCGTATGCATTATAGGGTAACTGTTCTGTATCACATATCCAAGTTCATCCCTTGATCCTCATCGCATGATCCTGTATGTTTTATCCCGTAGTACATGATGCTTGTATTTTAATTTTGTACATTGAAATATTCTGGCCAAAACAAAAATATATTACAATACAATGTGAAAAAAATTCATTTCCAGATTTTTATTTGATTTGCTAATGCTATCATAATTCATTGTCACATTACAATTTTTGTTATATTAATTATCCTTCGATGTACTAAATTACAACAGCAAGAATCATGTACCACAGGAACAATGTATTCAGGATCAAAAGATCATGCCATTAGCATCAAGTGATAGACTTCGATATGCGATACAAAATCTTTGTTTGCTAAAAAAATTCTTTCATTTATATGGTGGCAATGATATATTTTTATCAATTTGTTCAAAAACCTTTTCTTTAAAACTTCTACGCTTATATTATTTATATGGAGAAGCCGCACTTAAAACGATTTCCCCATGTTCCGTAAAAACCTGCATTAAAATTTTGATTTAGGGTCTACCTAAAAATTAGAGTTAGGGACACAATAACTAATTGCATCATAATTACAAACAAAATATAAATTTTTCACAAGTACAATACAAAAAATAAAAACTATTTACTTAATGGTCGAAAACTTGGTAATACTTTACCACGTAAAATAATAAACATGGACAATATTGGCAAGTACGCATAAATTTATTGAAAATATAATTTTATCTGAGCTATTATACAAGTCAATAGTATTTTTAGAATATTCTGCACAAGAGGGGGAAAATATTCTACGAAAATACCACTAAATGTGGCTAAAATTAGGTACATGCTGATGGCGGGAAAGGATCAATTAGGATTTCCTTCAGAGTACAATATTTTACTGTCATATGACAAACATGAACACATAAAAAAAAATTAATGAATGCAATTATTTAAATTTAAATGACTGTGATAAGAACTTACTAAAATGCTATTATTCACACTTCTTTTCATTAGCATTTAACCCACCCAAAAAACTACATGTAACATATTACAATTCTGTCAAACCTCCATTACCAAAAACTTGGCCATTTTTAAAATACAAATCTCTCCAGAGTACTTAAAAATTCCTTTGATAATTAATTAAAAAGAAATAATAATAAATCTTGCTTAAGTATCAAAATAAATAATATTAAATACAAACACAATAAAAATTATTTTAAAAAAGCTAAGAGGTCAAGTGAATGATATGAAAAATATTTTTTGATTTACGTTTTGTGTTTTTTGTAATTTTTTTTTTTGCAATGACTTTGTTCGCTTTGGCTATATTATATTCTGACGACACCCATTGTGGCATCGGCGACTCGCCAGAGTGTGTGCGATCAGAACGCCCCAGTGATTCATTGTAGTGTAGCGTAGTGTAGTGTGGCGAACGATCGCCGCCAACGATAACTGAACTGTCTCCTGCGCAGCAATCGACACAGCTTTGTCATTGAATTATTTCTCAAAATTTACGTAATCAAGAAATTATAGACAATATTTTTATTTCAGTAATTATATGTTCATTAATTACAACTTTCTGGATTAAAGTGATTAGACTGAGAACATGGCTTGCAGTATACCTCTTACACAAGACATGTTTACATGGGAAGCGAGCCAGAGTAGTGCAAGGAGGCCACGGCCTCGGTCAATTCGCCATCATCTCGAGTCAGGGCTAGTCACATTCGCACAGCATGGCCCTTCGACTTTATTCACCAATGGCCATGTTTAATCCATAGCATACATTTTCTAAATACTTTTACATCGGCTCCATGGCTAGCTCTTCACAGAGGCTTAGTCTGGGCATAGGTCATGGCCACACAAGGTCACCAGCTAGGCCTACTAGTTTCATTTTATTAAGGCCTATGGACTCTCGGGGCCCATGGAGTTAGGAATTGTCAAGAGATGGCATGCTGTGATGTAGGTGAAGCCACTTTTTCGCCTAGCGTAAATGATGCTTGATCATGTCTGATGATGGTTAGTATAACCTCTTTGACATAATGGTTAATTAAAGCAGTCATAAATTAAAAATACTTATATCTTTATTTAGCAAATGGTTGGATTAACACCTATTAATAATTAATGTTTATATGAACAAAAAATGTTTCAAATTCTTTGATAAATTTTAAGGGAAAATTTTAAAGAGTGAAATAGATGTACAAGTGTATAACTAGGTACATGTCTTTTTTTTTTGGGGGGGGGGGGGGAATAAATAGAATGATTTCACATAAATTTTCATTTTGTTAATTAATAAAGCAATATATAGCACATATTATGCAGTTTTTCCATGCACCTGATACATTATAAAAGTATATCCCAACTGATTTCAATGCCGATTTAATACCATAGTACACACTACTAGAACCACACACATTCTAAAACATGCAAATTATCACAAATTGCCATCACCCGACCTCTGTAGAAAGCCTGGCAGTACTGCTGTTGTCCGGGTTGGGGGGGGGGGGGCGCCAGGCTAGTGGGACACTAGGCCATTGGTGATAGGTCGTGGGTACTCTGCCCTCGCGTGCCCCGCCAGGTACGCGGCTTGAAATCTATCCTGAACTTCCCTACTTGGTTGTGAGGCCGCTCGGCCGTGTGGAGGACGGAGTGGTGCGAAATAATCGTAAGCGACACAGTTTATGTTAAATTGGTGTTTAATCCACGGACTTCTCCGGTGGTACGCATGGGTACGCTGTACTCCCTTTATATACACTACGTGGTGGTAGAACCGCTACAAAAACTATGCGAATGCGCTATGCGGTATCTGAGCCGTTGTACAGTTACATTAACACATGCTGATTACAGAACAAAACACGACACTAACATAACACTGTGAATTTGCCGCGGCAGTCTCGCGGGGGCGCGGTTACTAGTGCTCTGGAGATGGCCAGCACCGAAAGTTAACTGTCTTAGGGCAGCTCAATGAGCGTGATCCTAAATTACACTTTACACTTACTTGAGGTTGCAGCCGGCAGGCGTATGCCCGGCGATCTTAGCGAAAGCGAGTTGGCTGGAGTCGGCCAGTGCCATAAATTGCGGGGTCCGCGACGCGGTGCGGAATCACTAAGGAAATGGTCGAGATAAGCCTGGGTCTGCGAAATACACGCCGAGTTGACGTGAGCAGCAATGAAGTAAAAGGGTTTGGATATTAAATCAAGTACAGAGTGAATGATCGGTGGAAAAAAATTGAATGCTGCTCACGGATACACGTCTTGACCCGGCGCGGAGTGGTTGAAGACTGCCGAACATGACCGCCTCGCAAGGGAGGGAAACTTTCACCTCCTTTGTGAGTCGGCACCAAAAACTTATACTAACTTAATTTGCTCTATTATAATTTATAAGCTAAAGATACGTTCCAGGTGCCCAATTAAAAGGTAGCACCTGGTAATTGGGTGCTTAAGGCTTAACAACTGTTTTAGAGTATTTAATTGTTGAAGTGTGGCATCAAGTTGGCGACTGTAAATTTATTAACATATTGTCTCCCTGTGAACTGAATTAGTGGGATATCTCCTAATTTGACTTGATCATTGTCACGGGCACTTTAATTAAGGCCAGTGGCTGCGGTGACTGTTAATGAGGTTCGTTGTCTGCTCCGTGCGTGCGGTGCTCGCACAGAGTAGCTACGACACACAATGCCTGTTAATTAATAATTGTGTCCTAGTGTCTTGTTCCTTAATTGTTTTATGGGGTCGAGCCCCCGGGGTTTCGTGCCCTTAAGTTTATTTGAGTCTAGTGGGGTCACGCCCGAGGTGCTCGCCTCACTCATTCACGCTGGGCTAGGGGTGTGCTCCGAAAACAGGATCTGGTACTAGCAGTGCAGAGCACAGGCTTAGAGGCCATGGTCGGGACGACGTCAACATCAATCTTCATTATGCATATATGCCGTCACCCGACCTCTGTGAAAGGCCCGGGGGGTACCTGACGGGCGCTACGGGCGTCGCGATGCTCTAGTTGTCCGGAGGGGCGCCAGGCTAGCGGGCTGCTAGGCCGTTGGTGTGGGGTCGTGGGTACTCTGCCCCCGCGTGCCCCGCCAGGTACACGGCTTGAGTCTACCCTGAATGGCTCTCCCTTGATTGTGAAGGCCGCTCGGCCGTGTGGAGGACGGGAGACTCCGGAAAATTAGTGTACACGAGTTGGTGAGAATTACCTTTAATCTAGTCCCGCTACAAAACACTCTCACCAACACTTGGCGACGTCTAGCCGTTACACAATTAACACAGAAAAAAAAAACACTACGCGACACTAATGGTTACCGCGGCAGTCTCGCGGGACGCGAGTCGATGCTCGCTGGAGACGGCCAGCGCCGAACATTAACGGGTGCAGGGGGGCTCTATGAGCGGGCTCCTAAATTCGGCGAAACACTTACGTGTGTGCAGCCGGCAGGCATATGCACGGCGTCCTTAAGTAAAAACACTTTCGCTGGAGTCGGCCAGTACCGTACGTTTTGTGCTATGATACGTATCGCGGTATCACACTGAAGACGGTCGGGATAGGCCCGGCTCCGCAAAATACGCGCCGAGTCGACGTGGGCAGCGGTGAATTAACAAAAGGTTTTAAATTTAAAGATTTAGTACAGAATAAAAAGTAATCAAATGAAAGAAACTTGGATGCTGCCCACGGACACACGTCTGTTCCCGGCGCGGAGTGGTTCGAGACTGCCGGACATGGCCGCCTCGCAAGGAAGAGAAACTTTCTCTTCTTTGTGAGTCGGCGTCAAAAAACTTATATTAATTTAATTTACTATATTACCAGTTAAAACATGTTCCAGGTGCCCAATTAAAATGTAGCACCTGGTAATTGGGTGCTTAAGGCTTAACAATAGTTTTAATGTATTTAATTATTTAAATTGTGACATCAAGTTGGCGACTGTAAATTTACTACCATGTTGTCCCACTGTGAATTGTTTTAGAGGGACTTCTCCTATTCCGACATTTACGGGCATTTTAATTAAGGCCAGTGGCCGCGGTGACTGTTAATGAGGTTTGTTGTCTATTGGGGTCACGCCCGAGGCGCTCGCCTGACTCAATCCGGCTGGGCAAGGGGCGCGCTCCGAAAACGGGATACGGTACTGGCGGTGCGGAGCACGGGCTTAAAGGCCATGGTCGGTACGACGTCATATATTGATATATTAACTAAACCTTTTGAGCCATAAAAATCGTTCTCAAATATATTTACACAAGTCTCCTCGGGCCGATATTCCAAAACACAAAAATAAGGGTTTAGGGGTTGAATGTGCTACACCTGTACCCTAACCATATTCCAAATGCACGATAGGGCATACACATTCCCTTATTCTTAGGCAATGGATTTTTGTATCCTACATAGGCGTGCGCAGGACTTCAGTAGTGGTGGTGCCAGATTACACAACAGCACTGTCATTCACGGACCCCGAGTCTAAAGCGGGAGGTGGAGTCCTCCCCCGGAAGAAATGGATTTGAAAGCGCAAAATGGTGCTATTTAAGGTGTTTCCGAACAAAAACATTAAATACACAGATGTAAAAATTTTAACATTTTTTATGACAAATTATGGCTTTGAACGTTATAATCACCAGGAAAACTTCTAAACTATTTACAGTTTTAAGCTTTGTTGAGCCATAAAGTAAATTGCACACATTGTTTGCACGGAATTCATGCTGGTGGCTTTGAAAAACCGTACTTACATGTTTTCTGAAGATGCCAAATAAATGCTAGAAAAAAACATTCTCAAATGTTAAGTTATAAAATCAACAAATCAAGGGAGTTTTTGTAACATACCTTAAATATGTAAAATATTAAAATAATAAAAATACACAAATAAGAGTGGGCAAAAGTTTTAACTTTTGGAATACAACAAAAATGTTTTGTCGGCGACTGCATACAGTGGCGTAGCCAGGATTTGTGTATGGGGGGTATTAAGAAGCATGCCGCCTCCCCCCCCCCCCCGTATTAAAGCGGTGGGTCCGGGGGTCCTCCCCCGGGAAAATTTGGATTTTAAGGTGTAAAATAGTGCCATTTTAGCAGTTTTCGGTACTTAAATTTAAATATAGTAATGGTAAAATTTTTATTAATTTTAATACGAAATTTGTTTGAGTTATGAATAAGAAATTAATTAAAGATTTGGTGCTAAGGAGGGGGGGGGGTTAACCCCTAACGCCCCCCCCCCCCCGGCTCCGCCCCTGACTGCATATAAGTAATCGAGTAAGCCTATCCTTTTAACTAACTAAAATCTCTCTCTTTTTTTTAAAATAAACCCTGGCGGACAGCGGCTATTATTCCGTGCGCTTGCCGAGTGGAGTGAACAGTGGACACCGAGCGCGCATTCTATGTAATTCGAGGAGAACTATGAGAAGTATTTCCATTTCAGAAGTTTCGTAGCCGCGGCCCGCGTGTACAACACAAGTAATTGCAACTGGCTTGTTACCATGTGTATAGTTAGTTCGATTGATAATTGATATACTGATAGTGTTATGAGCACATATCTGTAACTCGACACGATTGGAAAACATATTTTTTTTCGAAATAATACGGATTTTTGTAAGTATGTATTATTTGTGCTTGTAAAAAATAAAATAACGTTAACCCTAATGGTGGTGCCAAGGCACCTGTGGCACCTACCGTGCGCACGCCTGTGGTATCCTATCCGTCGCTCAAATTTCGCGCATGCTCAGAGGCTGTATCCGAATACTGGCCTAATGGATCCCTTAGCTAAGGGATCCACTAAAAGTGCATCGTAGTGGACGCGGCCATCTTTGTGTTGAATCCGAATTCTCACAAGGGATGCCGATGCATCCCTTCACGCATCCACTAATTCGAGATTTCTAGGGATGCGACACTCGCATCCACTAACGCGTCCCTACATCCATTAGCTTCGGAATCGGGTTTTATTTTGTTTGTGTATAATATTACTTCAGATTTTCAGCATAAGATTTGTTAAAAACATTATAAGCGAAAGTGATAACTTAAACAGAGACAAAAAATGAAGGCGTTAATAAATATAATAAAAATACGAATTTAAACTTAAAGGATAATTCAAAACTCATAAGTATTTTTAAAGTTTACAATTTATAAAATGTATTTTAATTGGTTCGCTAACATGTACCTGTATAACATACACGTTACATTATTTTTTAATTGGTAGGTATTTATTATTTACGTTTTGCTGAATATTCGTGGATATCCCTACACAAAATGGCTGCGTAAACATTAGTACGACTGACAGTCAACAGGTGGTGCTAGCAGTAAAAGTATTCGGATACTATCCATCCATTAGAAATGCGTCCTCTACATTGTGGCTGCATTTGCTAAGGGATGTAGGGATGTGTGTGCTAAGGACGCATCCCTATGTATTCGGATACAGCCAGAGCTTGCTGTTTCGTTGATTTCGTTCCAATAGCGGACCCGCTTCTGGTGCCATTAATTCGTTTATATTAATTTTTTGATCGTCAGGAGACGTACCAAGTGTGTTAGTGTGACAAATGAAACTTTATGATCGCGAAACTATTCTGACAAACATTTTATACACTTTAACTGTCATAAAAACAAATAAACGCAACTTTAAGAGTACTTGAGAAAATTAAAATGAAAACATTTTATTTGCGCGATAGTGCTTCAACCTGTAGGATTTTTGATGTACCAAATTTATCGATGGTTGCCAAACGCCCGCTAGAGAGCATTGAAATCAGTTTCTAGCCACATGATGGGTACAGTTTAGGGGTAATCCATTAATCACGTGATGTTTTTTTAGCAAATTTTAACCCCCCCCCCCCCCAATAAATCACGTGTATTTTTTTGGTACAAAATATTTTTAAAAATTTCAGAATATTATTTTTAAATATGGGTATAATCTAATTTAAATCTGGAAAATTAAGCACAGTGATAAAAATGTCCAGACACACATTAAGGTTGCAGGTTTATTCTCACTGGCATAAAAATAATAAAGGAAAGGCTTATATGTGATTTACGCATGTATTCGGCGCCAAAATCACAGTCTTACTGGCGACTGGCAAGCCGAGCCGGGTGGTTCATTTTACGGCGGGTGGGGATATTGTTGCCTAGCTACGGCGAGTCAAGGTCACGCGTCGCTTTTCGGTTTAGTAGAAATTGCGCGAAAAAAATTAAATAAATACACGTGATATCTCTCTACACCCCCCCTGCCTCCTTGTGATATTTCGTGATTTTTCCCGACCCCCCTCCCCCCTTTTACGAGCCTCACGTGATTAATGGACGATCCCTTATTAAAATGAATGCTTTTTCGTTACCTTACAGGGATTGGGTTGAACACGTTCTGCGAGATGGTAACGTTCGTATCCCTACAAGGTAGTTATTATTCGCTACTTTACTGGAATGTCGGATATCGCCCTAAATGTTTTAATATTTACCGACACTCATAACCATAACAAATCTCCTTCAAACCGAAGTAGGAAACCACTCTCGCTAGGATCGCTAAACTGAATGGTTTCCCTGATTTTATGAGAGTGATTTATAGTATTTGGCAATATCCCTCCACTTTTCTAAACAAAGTTTTATACATCTCTCGCAAGGTAGCGCTTGTATCCATATTATTAATTTTTATCCATTAGTGTCCGGTATTGGGTTCTATACATCGCATCGTGAAACCATAACTGTGTGCTTTTGCGCAGCTATCTCTTAAGTCTCTGTCTAACAATTTGTGACGTCTCTCTGGAGCAAAGGCTTAGACGGCTGGTATCGACAAATTTTGGCAGTGTGATTTCTTTTAAAGTAAATTAGAAAATAAATTTGATACCTGTTCTTAGTTTAATTGCCTCATTTATGTCTAACTAAGTTTGCTATCGGTGGTTTTCTTTTTCTCTGTCCGTCCTAGGTTTGAAATGGATCAGATCATATAAGTTAGCCCAGTTTTTAATATAGCTCGGAGTGTTTTTTTTTTTTTTAAGTTAAATACACATGCAACACGAATTTGGCTAAAATAAAGCAGCTGTACATTTGTAGCATTGAATACAGTTAATTGTTTGGTACGTACGTCCATGACGAGTAGGTACCTACTAATCTTCGATGAATACCTACATATGTAATAAGATTGTTTATATAAATAAACAAAACTGTCTGTAGTAAGAAACTACTGCGTGGTAAAATAAAGTGGTAATTTTAAATGCAGTAAAAATATTATTTCGTTAGTTAACCATCCTTTGAAAAAGCAACTTCTTTCTAAAACTAAGGTAAGAAAGTTAACACACTGTCATCCTTGCGATATAAAACATTATAAAAAAATTCCTTATTCATTTATCATTTCACAAATCTTTTTAATATTTAATTGCTTAAAGTTTTTAAAAATACTGACATTTTATTTTTCTGCAGTTTCAACTTCAAATCTGCCACCCAGCTTTCCTGAACTTACCTAACACATCTAAAACGTATCTACCTGCAACTTGTATCGTTATTTAAAATAATGACAATTTCCTTGAGAAGGTGCACTGCTAACACAAAAAAATCCTTATTGCAAAAAAGGTTTTGTCTTTAGTACGACACGTCTTGATAAATGTCATTTAATATTAGACAATGTTGCTAACCATTTAAACAGGTACCGTAACTGAAAATGACTTTATTCGAATTTTTTTAATTTTTGCGTTTATTGCGTACTTTATACACCCGGCGAAAATATTGACAGCTTTATCGAATTTACTTTCTTTAAAAGATTCATGCAATGGGAAATTTTGATCAAATACAATTTTTTGGAGATACACCATTGCAGTTTTGCACTTTCTATCATGGAAAGACGATGTCATAACAGCATAATATTTAAGAACTGAATGTTTTCATCTGTGCTATACGTCATTGTGTTGTCCATAATACCGGTTTAGTTCCATCGTTGGATCCATCTGTTCATCAGTTGATTTAGGCTTGTTTTTGAGTATTCTCCATGAAAAACAGTGCAAAACTTCAATGGCGTATGTCCAGAAAATGGTATTTACCGAATTTATTCCGCGCTTGTAGGTATTCACATATCAAATTGTATCGTACTGATGTACTTCAATCTAATATTTTTGGGTAACTTTTGTTTCTGTTGCACTCTTGTATGTAGGTGTGTAGGCCTATTGGGCAACATTTGGCACTAGCAAGTCATAATTTTAAAGGATTCTTGGCGAGGGAAGTTCGACATGGATTTTGCGGTGTCTTGTGCGCGTATTTCGCTTAAATTCTTTGTGTGGTTTTCTCGCCAATGCTGGTTCAGATTCAGCTCCCGGGAAATTGATTCCTGAGGAAACGATGAAAACTTTCCAGCTATTTATTTCCTCTTCATAACGGGACCTCGTTTCCTCCCTTCCCCCTCCTGTGGTAAAATACCAACTTTTTCCCTTCCGGAGACGAAAGGAAAAACGGCAAAGTTACGGTCAAATGACTTTAGTTTCTGGAGTATTTTCGTAAGAAGATTAGTTTCCAAGAAGTGCCATATATCAGTCGTTCTTCGTAGCATTTTAAATTCGGTTCTGCCCTCCATCGTTCCCGTCTTGCTTCGTTCTATATTGGAATTCGTTTTTATTTTTACTCAATGGAGTATTGCAAGTACTATTATAAGTTTCATACGAATTGTTCCTGTACTATAGCCAGTTTCTAGCATCCAATTATAGTAGGAGTGGCTTGTTGCAGAGAGTTATTTATAATGCACGTTAAAGTTACCATGGAAAATATTTTGTAATTCACACAAAATCTCTGGGAAAATGTTTTCTGAAAATATATTATTGCGTAGTTCTTTAAGCTAAAAAAGAAATAATATAAAACAATTATCAACAGAAATACAAAGTGATTTGTTTCACAGAAATTATTTTGTTATTCGCGGGACTATAGAAATTTTGCATATAGGTATGTACAGTTTATTCATACGACATTAAAATTCTATTTATAAAAAATATTTGCTGCGCGATTCAAGGTAGTGTCTAATTAATACATCAGTAATTTTATACGAATAAATTTATGCTGTTAGCTATTTTCGTTTATACTAAGATAAATAATTCCAATTAAATTACTATAATTCCAATTAATTACTATTATTCCAATTAAATTACTAACATATTCCAATTAAATTAATAACATAAATTAATCCAATTAAACGTGTTTTACTGTAATACTGTTCATTTAGTTTTCACCTCTAAAATTTACCTACTATAAAAGGCCTAAATCACTCGAGTATAATAGAAATATACATTAACACAATTCACCGTGACGTATTGGTAAATTTCGAAAACCCACTCGAAGAATATAAATAGACAATAGTATTCCGACATCTCACTTTTGTTTAGGCTTATAAAGTCACTAAATAAAAAAAACGAAAACTAAATTTTTTAAAAATTTTCCGCGTATAAAAATAACATAATAATAATGGGGACGGAAGCAGCAAAATGTATCACTGTACTGTATTTCTTGTACGCTTTCTTCATTTCGCGTGATAGTCCTTAAGCGGCAGTTGCAAAGCTACACGGTAGAATGATTAGAAGCATTTCATTTCAGTGCTAATGCCAGCTAAATTTTTAGTAGTTGACGTGAGACAAAGTGAAAATGTGCGTTGAAGGAATGAAACGTGTATGGCGAACGTCAACACTATAATTCTGCCAAAGTGAATACTCATTAACATGTTCTTTATTCGTAATAGCAAACAGTAAATGAGTACGTCTTTATTCACAAATCACTGAGAAGATAGCATTTATTGCTATGTACGTGAGCTAACGTACTAATGGAAATGGGAATTATATCTTAGGGTTTTTTTTCTCGGTCACGTGGCACGTTCTATAAATGATTCATGCAATGAGGAATTTTGATTTAATGCAGTTTCGTTTGTTCCGTTTGTCCAAAATCACCTGATTCAGTCTTGTTATCTGTGAATTTTTTATCTTAATTTTTTTTTTAATTTCGGGAATGTTTCCATGACAAACAGTGCAAAACTGCAATGGCATATGTCCAAAAAAACATGCATTAAATTGTAACGTGGTTTTACGTCGATAGGCTGTAAGACGAAGGGGCCGCCAGGATTAGCCCACATTTTTGGTCTCACAGCTGCTTGAACACTGGTGTCCGTAAGTTACCGTGGGGCACGCCGCGAGGGGCTGGGGATTCGAACCCGCGACCCTTCCTTCCATCGCCGCACGAGCGTGGTGGCTTCCGGGTAGTGACTCCGCGCCGGTTCATTGGGTGCAGAATTGCCTGCCCCGGGGGTTCAGGGCTGTGGTGTCGCGGTGTCCCTCGACCTTCGCGCCTGCGCACTGCCCCCCCCCCCCCCAGTCCGCCATTGCTGTGGCCCTCATCGTCGCCGTCGTCATCACCATCACCATCATCGTGACATCAATCATCATCACGACCATCACGCAAAACGAAATACGTACACTCAAAGAAACTCTTAAGGTCCTTCCGCGCAAAGAAGGCACGGTACAACTGCGGACAACATTGCGCGAACAATGTAGGCTTGTAACGTGAACAAAGCGAAACGTTTATAGCGTCATACTAAGTTTATTTTCCCGCGCTACACGGGAATCAGTTTCGAAAAAATAAATATGCAGAAACAACATGAAGGAAAAAGAAAAACGTTCTTCGTCAGGCGGGCTCAGAAAGCCGTCGTCGAAGGTCTGCAGATGTTGCAGCGTCCTACGGGGAGGAGAGGACGGACGCACGATGGTATCGCGCGGGCCGCCATTTTGGCCGCCGGATCCCGTCTCCGGCAAGACTGTCCTTAATTGTTTCCCGCGCTCCGGGTCTCACCCCGACAGCCATCCCCCCTCTTCCCCCGCTCCGACCCACACCCTCATCCATCCTTCACAGCGACCGTGCGTCGAAATGGGCAAAGTTTTTATTATTTCATTTTTTTTCCCCCTTTCCCTTTTTCCATATTTCTATCTCCGGCCCGGGCCAATTGTCCCTCCATCAGACCGCGATTCCCGAGTCATTTCGTGAAATTGGCTCCAACTTCTTCCCCTCGAGGTTTTTTTTTTCCTCCCTCCTCCGGTTATCCGTCGAGAAATCGAACAGAAATATCGAATATTCGAGCACGTCGACGAAAAAGAGAAGGAGAAGGGGGGGGGGGGGGAGAGAGAGAGAGAGTTATCGAGTGCATGCGCCCGCGGGTAAAACAAAAAAAGAAAAAAAAAGGTTATTTTTGGACGGGCGCAGCCCTGAAGCGCGAGAGATAAGATTTGGATCGGAGTTTTTTTTTTTTTGCGAGTGGGAGGGGTAAGGCGGTTTCTTTCATCGTGCAGCGCCGCGGTGTTCCGAGGGCCATAAATTCTGCGTGCGACTCGCGTTAGACAACCCCCCCCCCCCCCCCCCCCCCCAGGTTTCAGTGTCCACACTGTCAGAATTTCGAGTGTTTACTGGCTAATTCGACTACAACCTGTAACGTCTGTCGTAACAAGTGGGAACTAAGATATAATAAATCCTAATAGATAAAGTAGCTTGGCTTTTCTGGGTTGTAGCCGTATGTCCTTGGCAAATAATTCACCAACGTTTCGGTCGACATTGCAGTCGCCATCATCGGAGAGCAGTTGCCAAGCTACTTCAGACAATGGCCGTGAAAGCCTGCGAACATTATTAACTAATAGATGAGCTTTTTTACAATGTATCTGAGATGGCTCACGAGTCAGCAACCAGCGGACTGGTGCTATTGACCCGACTGTACAAGAGACCAGCGTAGTCTGTTCTGCAGGTCATCGAACCCGCGAATTTTTCCAGTCCCTAGGTAGCTACGTGGCCCTCGAAATGAGTGAGGTTAGACATCACTGACGTAGACGATGGCCCAGAGCTAGGACACTGGGGGGGGGGGGGGGAGGTTGGGGTTCGTAGAGCTGTAAAATCAAGCCTTGACCAATTTTAATTTTTTTTTTCATCCAAGACGGTGGGGTGTAATCTTCTTAAATCCACCAATTTAAGAACGCTCGGTAATTCCGTGAACTGGTTGAGGAGGTGGGGGGGAAGGGGGATGTTGAACGAGATATTAGGAAGTCCCACAGCGCTTTCCCGAAAAACCTCCACGAATCAGCTAAAACAAGCACTCTCTGGACTCGAGGCGGGTCTTGTACACACGAGTAAACCACTTCTTCCACCCCCCCCCCTCCTTTTTTCCTTCGACATGGCCCAAAACCTCCATTACGGTAACCACAGTGCGCGCACGCGAAAATCTCTTCTTCGAGATTATAACTTAATTCACTTATCAGGCTCGTCGTATCTGCGGGGCGCGGGGAGAAGAATAAAAAAAAAGTGAGCGGGTCTTACAGCGCTGGCCTCGGTATGAAGCAAATTAACGTACCCTCGTGCTGCAAATACACTCATGATACGAAATTCGGACACGAAATTTAACGTAGAATTCTTTAAAACGATGGCCGTGATGAATACACGCAAAACAGTGTTTTCAACCAGATTTCTGGACGCGAATCACACGTAGTTTCCGAACCCACCGCTGGAATTCGCTACCGGAGCAGCTACTTCCACTGTCGAATAATTCGATTTGCAGAGGGAAATGTTAAACTTTATAATAAATAGGGCTCAGATTAAAGCGAAAAAGACTTGAAAAAAATACCATACCCCGGCTTTGGACCTGATTTCCGACAAGGAAATTTATTCAAAAGAATACCCATCTTGTTAAAATTAATTTAACAGTTACTACTACAAAGTTCCGATTTGGCTGTGTGAACTACGGTTCGCTCCATTCGCCACAGATGGCAGCACCGTGGTTACACATTTCCGTTCCACGTACTTACGTCACATTCACGAAAATTACTCCCACCAAATGCTGTATACCGAGAGCTAAGATGTTCACACATAAAAAAAAGGAAGTAAAATAAAAGGGGGTATGAAAAGTGGACGTTTCGCGTTGACGTCACCATTATACGCCACCTATTGGAATATGTTTAGTGGCTCCGCCTATCTGGGCATACTGTCAACGTGCAGAGCTTCAGAAAAAAAAAAACCACGCTATTTAAAAACCGCTCAAGATATTCAAATGGTGTATGTTGACGAAACGTATTCAAAAATATTCTGAGACCGGATGGGTAGTTCTGTTTCCACGTGTCATTTCTAAACTATTTTTTTTGAAGAGTGAAAATAGGTATGCGTGTTTTCAGACTAAATTTCAGGCATGAAACACACGGTAGATATCGTGGTGTTCAGATATCTTAGTTTTCTTGTGCACGACGAGAAGACTGCGCGCCAGTTCAGAGGCGACACCGCGCTGGAAGCACCAGCGAGCGTCGCGCTTATCATCCCGCCTCACCGACACAGGTTCTCTCCCGACTAGACGGGCCCCTTAACACAGCAAGAGATTACATGTCTGTGGTCATTCAGTGTTTCGGTTGGGGGTTATTCCTCATTCGAGCCACACAAGACCGGGTGCTGTACCGTCATTTCACGCTCGCACTGAGGAAGGTACCAAATGGCGAACAACGAATCACCCTGCCACAAGAAAACGTCACTGAGGGCGGTTTACGCCCTCCCCCCCTTCCCGCCAAAAAGGTCACCTGGGAGCCCGTTTTTCAAGTCTACAAGTTTGTGAATAACAAGTATAATTTTAAAAGTCAGTTAAAGTGTTTTGCAAAAACACTCTTGTATGTAAACATTTAATGAATACTCGTAAGTTTACAAGTAATTTACTTGCGGGCTTCCTAACAACTCAGGGTTATTGATAATATAAGCTAATAAACACGCATCTGAACCTAGTTGTCTATTTGTAATTTTCTACCAACCTGAAAAGGTATAGGTAGGTTACAATTACAAGTTTACTAATAATTATCCTAGGGGAAAAAAAAAATTGTGGTCAATTTTCCTCCCTACTGAGTTGAAATGAAAAATACGAACGAATCAAAATCATAAACAAATTCATGCTGCAATTAAAATGTTGTAACTGTTAACAATGACGTCACCATCAGAGCAAGTCTCATAGTGTAATATGTCCAATGCATGGTTGAAAATGCAGCCAGTTATCCATTCACAGCTAATGAATGCACAATCCACACAATTGTATTCGAGTGCAAGGTTGCCGCCGGGTCGGAGATATGCAGGATGAGTCTGAATTCAACCGACAAATAAGTTGAAAACGTCTCTAGGACCTGTGGTCTACAATGTTTTTTTCCCCAAGGCTGGCATACTTTATTGAAGTTGGGGCTCAACATAAAATTACATAACATTTAACGGCGGAGAACTTGAGATAAAAGTCCCTTGAGCGTTCTCGAGAATCTGAACCAGATGTTGAAAACTCTTATGAAAACACTGTTCCGAAACGAAGTTGGTGGAAATGGAACTAATCGTCAGCCTTCAGCGTGTGTATTCTTTTAAAAAAAAAAAAAGCTTTTCGTAAACAAGGCACCAGCTGGCTGGCTTGATCAGTTCTCCGAATCTAGTGGTTTCTTCTTCAAGCCCTGCACACCACGTGTGTATGTGCCCAGGCAGGCGGGTGGCCTTTCAAATTAAGTCCCGTGACCCTTTTATCATCGTAACGAGCCGTTCAGGTTCCCGAGCCACGTTTAACGAGGTACCAAGTGATGTCTCGATCCGCTGCCTTCGCTGTTTTCGGCGGGACGCAACGCGGCGGTACTTGGCAGGCATTACGACGGTAATGGCGGGGGTGGTGTTTGTTTGGGCACGGGTGTAGTATAAGGGAAGGGGTGGTAATATCCCAAACAAACACGTCTGACGGCGAGCGCGACTCCATCGGCCCCACCCCTATTCCCTCCGACCACGTCACTCGACGGCGAAGACGCGAAGAAGAGCACGCCCCGTCTTCAGACGAGATTCCTATCGTCGAAGTGAAGGTGGTTAGTTAGGGAAGGGGGAAGGAGGGTGGAAAGAATTTAATCACGCGGCGACGTGTAGAAACTCACACCCCTGCGAGCGGCGGGTAAATTGGTGGCGCGAGAGAGCGCCTTTTATAAACATGGCTCGTCCGGTCGGCAAACACGTGTAGGGGTGTTCGTTCCTGGCCTGTGATTCGGGGCCTAATAACAAGGCGTGTGCGCCCCTCGGCGCATGTGTTCAGCGAGACGATACGCCTAAACGGCCTCGTTAAAACATAGGTACTTACGTACGCGCGTTAGAAGTCATACTTACTTGGCGTGGTATAAAAAAAAACTAACTTTAATATTTCATGCAAATAATTAATGGAAATAAAAATATGAAAATGACAGGAGTGATGTTACATATACGGTTGGTAAAGTATAAAAAAAAACTCAGTATTCAATTTTAATATAAACACGTGTATAAAATTAATTGTTTAATTTAGTAACATAATCGAGATGAATTATAATTTATTAATTTTAATTATTTATCAAATAATAATGCAATAATTTATCATTCATAATAAAAATAAATTATACATACGGAAACGAAACCTCACGCATATAAATACACGTGAAAAAGTTTATAAACACAATTTATATCAATAATATATACAATAAATAATTGTGTTTAATAATATGGACCAGTATTCAATATTAGTCATAACGTATATGATTTAAAGCACATTTATAATTTTTATTTGTATGTAGCCTTTTTTTATCCAGTGAAAATTTATTTGAATGGTGCGCGTACATCGTAAAATTTCACTATCATAACTTTTTCGTAACGCGCTGAAAGAAATATAACTGAAAAACAAACAACATACGTACAAAGAAATAATAATTTTGTACTTTCAGAAAGTTTTCTTTGGAAAACAGTTGACAGTAAATAGTTAATAATACTACAAGAAGAATTTGTACAACACATTGCTGTGGTTAGTTTTGCATGTATGACATATGTTTTTGGAAACAGTACCTACTGAATATTTCTAGTCTCGTTTACAAAAATTGGCGCATAATATTTATTTTTAACATATGTTTTATACAAGCATTATTTTTTTTCATACCACTGAAAAAATAATCTAATATTCAATAACTTGAATACATTTTGTATTATTATGCTTATTAATGCGTGAAGTTAACAATGGGAACGGTTTACAATATAACTAATGTAGGTACTGGGACAACAGAAAGTATAAATTCCCGGGTAAGAATCCCAACCCAGTCAGTATTACTGAGAACATAATTTTTTGTAGTGATACAGTTAATTTTATGTAAATATACAAATTTACAAATATCTTTAATTTTACATTAATATTTCAGTTACATTTACAAAAAAAATGTTTACAGTGTACGATATCTTAATAACACTGACGTGAATTCGGATGCTTTTCAGCCCGGTCTCACAATTCATGTTAAATAATTCATTTAATTTAATTTATTTTGTTTCTAAGAGATAAGGCTCACATGCAGAAACTACATACCTAATAACTCCATGGGAAGATTGGAAATATTTAATAAAGTTATTTGATGAAGCGGTCATTCAGGATTTCTGACATGATAAACAGTGGATACATACCACAAAGAGAACATTAATAATCAGTGAGTACATTATACATAAGAAATACATGATTGTAATAAAACATCATATACGTAACAGTTCAGTTTAACCTAGGAATGTGGAAGGATCAAAGGAATAGTGTGTGATGGGCCATCTGGTGCCTTGTAGTCACAGTGATTCCATTAAGGTGTGCGTTTTTTTTTTGCAATTAGATAGTTTACATTAAAACAGTTACATTCTACTTATTGTCATGTGAATGCATTTCTCGGAGATTAGTTTTATTTTTAAATTGGTAGATTTTATATGTTCTAATCGTTACTATTATTTAAGGTTAATTTCTGCGAGCTAAACACGATAGCTGTCCAATCATAGTCACGAGATATTTATCAAATGTCATTTGCGAGCTGTACAATTTAAAGCTAATTATAATAAGTTTATTTAGCTGATTCAACATTTAAGTTTTAAAAGTAAAAATTTCATCATGAAATTTTTTTATAATTATTTTTAACGCACTTTCGACATACTGAAGAGTCATACTAAAACAATAGTTTTATCTTATTTTAAAGTTCTTTGAAGTGTAAGAAAAAATCACATGAAGTACATTAGCACTAAATTAAATGTCAGATTTTTATTTTCAACCGACTTCAAAAAAGGTGGAGGTTCTCAATTCGTCTGTAATTTTTTTTATGTTTGTTACCTCAGAACTTTCGACTGGGTGAACCGATTTTGATGATTCTTTTTTTTATTTGAAAGCAGGTGCTTCCCGTGTGGTCCCATTTCAATTTGGTCCAGTTCTGACAATGGCATCCATTAGAAAACCATACGTCTTAACTTTGCATTAAGTATGGACAAATGGATGAATAACTCAATATCACGCCAACCGATTTCGATCATTATTTTTTTTATTGGAAAGGATGTACCTACTTCAAGGATAGTTTGATGAAAGTTTGGTTAGGTTAGGATTATGGGATCCATGACAAAGTAACGGAACTCTTCAATTCTTAGGAGCAAATTAACGATACTCGGCCGAATATTTTATAGGCTATCCGGATATTTTTGTCACCTACCGTAACGTGGATCAAGCTGAGACGGTTTGCACGTTGCTCTTCTGTCTCTTTGGATAGACGATCGTGTAGCCTATCACGCTGAGTCAGTGAAATTGTCCTCGAGGTAGATTTCCTCTGTTGAGATAGGCGTTTCTCCTTGTTTTCGTTTGTTTCATTTAAACGGCGCTGTCTCATATGAGCAGCACGTTTAGTAGGTCTACCCATATTCAGACCAATTAGTTTAGCTACTCAGATTCACTAAAAAAAATAATAATAATAAATAAACACAAATTATAACCAAAAAACCGACTTTAAAAACTATTCCAAAACAAATTAATATGCACTAAAAAGTAAAAAAATATAATTGCATATTCTTCTACAACTTAATAATCAACTTACAATTCTACTCATCAATACTGTATGTAGGTACGATCTTTGTGTTTACCACGCAAGAAGGTAGGTATATTGTATTTACAATTATTGTTATTTTTTGAGTTATTTTTTTCGATGTCTTCAACGTTGTATTTACCTTGCATACATTCCTTAACACGCTCGCATACTTAAAGCTTTATTCTCAGAGAATATGTACGCTCACTCGATCATTAGTTGTGAATCAACATCACTAAATCCCAAATTTCCGCATAAAACAGTTGAAAAAATGTAAAGGGGTTAAACTGGAGCCCGCGTAAAACGCTGGTAATTCCTACCTACCTCAGGTTGCAAAGCGTTCTCCATTAAAACGAGATCCTAATGGCGTTTGTGCCACAATATTACCACACTTAATGTCCTTGGTTAGCAATCGTCATAATTACGAGCTTCTTTCATTCGGGACTTGCAGGTTAAAGCGCAAGTATATTTTTCATTTGGGCTCGGGCAGAAAATTGAACTTTATGTTGCAGTTCCACGGTTTGTATATTTTGTACTTTTTAACGCTTTATGCATCCCCCCCCCCAAAAAAAAAAAAACAGGAAATGAAAATACCCCAAGCTGTAGAATGTTTCCAGTACCCACGGCGGGATGATTGCGATGTCTTCATTCGAAAAGTTTCACCCTGGTATAAGCTGGGAAGGGTGGTGGGGGGTAATTAAATGCCAGGTGGCTATCTCACAAATTACAGTCCATAAATAACAATAAACTATGATTCCCGTGATTACGGGCACGAGCAGTAATCTCCACGTTGGCTCAAGGGAAGGGGGTTGGGGGTTGGTTTGTTTTAACTGCGATGTTGAAAACACCGGCTACACACGTAATACACACACACACACACACGCACACAAAAGCAAGCGTTAATAAGCGAAGGGAAGAGCACGTCACACGATGTAAAATAGAGCTTAATGATAAACTGCGCCGTGTTTTGTGGTGTGTTAACTGGCGGTATCAACTGAACAACGGCCCAGAACAACCCTTGCGAGCGGGGCTGGATTATTAATTAAGGAAGCGCGCGTGTGATAGGCGGAAAAAAACACGCCCGTGTATTATGCTGCGTTGTTTGGCTATGGTAAGTTTGAAAGTTAAATATGTAGTAGTCAACTGCCTGTAAATACTTTTAGATGCGCAGCACCTCAGCTCTCGGCATGTGTTTGGTAAGAGTAATTTCGTGAGCGGAACGGAAATGTGTAACATCGGTGCTGCCATCTGTGACGGATGGCGCGAATCAAACTTCACAAAGACAAAGGGAAAATTAACGTTTTTGGTAAATTTGTAGATATGTTTTTCCACTTCTTTAAACTATAACTAACTACCTGTTCTCACCACTTTGGGGCGGAATTTCAGAGGATTGTAAAATGAAGTTGGCATCTACTATATGTTTGGTATTTATAAACCAAATCCTAACTTCTGCTTGATTAGCTTCGGAGTCTTAATTAATTACTTCAACAACATATATCCCTTTTTTTCATTCCGTTAAGGGTGGGATTTCGTAATGACGTAAAGTCTAGGATTTAAGTTAGTGAAATGTCTTACTAACAAATTAAGTTTCTTTGAAATTCATTCAATACTTTTTAAGTAATGCTGAAACAAAAAGGCGAAAAAAAATTATTCAAACCTTTATATGTAATGTAAAACGTAGATTCGTAATTTTTTTTAAGATTTGATGTAGGCTAATGAACAGACTTAGTTCTATGAACATTTTTTATCAGTATAGATTAGTAGCATACAAGAATGTTACATCTTGTAATCTTATAAACTCCTGATATAACACTGATACTAACATCAATGTTTGGACGAATAACGAACAGCGTTTCCGACTGATAAAAGCAAATACAGTAGTTTACAATTTACAGTTTCGTTGATTATCAGCCAATATTCTCAGTTCTTATCAGTACAGCAATCCTGCTCGTTTTAAAGGATTTTCGAGCGAGCCGTATCGTATGATATATGTATAAGGTTATCAGGAGTAGATAGTAGGTGTACATCATTAACACTGAGTATGCAACGCAAAGCTACCACCCCGCAACTTATAATCTCCTGATATCAAGTTTAAATGTAAGTAAAATACATCACGCTGTTTTAAAACAAGTTTTTATTTGCAATGCTAGGATATTAATAGAGACCCGGAAAATTCGCGGGTTCATTTCGTGTTATGCTAAAATTCAAATAATTATACCTTAGTGCTGCTTATGTCATTGGTTCACTGTTAATCTGGAGGACTGAGGGCCAATTAGAGACCCTCACTCATAGAAGTGTCGAATCACAGGCCACCCAGTCGAGACGACTCACAAGTCAGCAGCCAATGAACAGTTGGCATTTGCCCGAGTGTGTAGAGGATATTGGAGTCTATCCTGGAGGTCATTGAACCCGCGAATTTTCCGGGTCTCTAGATATTAAGACTAGAGAGTACGTATCAATCAGAATTAGTGAATTTTTCAAACCCAATACCACTACAAGTGTCCATGAAAAAATGCCACCACTCATTATCTACTTGTCTGTTGGTCTAAAAATTTCTCCATAACGCAAAAACTACTGAGCGAGTTTAAATGAAAATTTTTTGCCAGAAAGAATTTTGGCTAACTTAACACTAGGCTTTATATAAATTTGACATTAATAAGGCCGCCGTGACGTCACAATCCAAGATGGCGAACACAATCCGCAATCAGGACCCTAGACCCTGTAGCAGAAGCCCCTTAGGTGACTCTTCACGTATTTTATTCATGCTCAGTTTTTTTATCTTCCATTCTACTAGATTCACAGAAATTAACTTTTTTTTTTTTTTCGTAAAATAAAAATTTTTCCTTTTACCCCTATAAGGAGTTATATTTCGGAAAAAAGTAACATGTAGGTGGTGCTTTCGTTTGTTTATCTCATCATATTCAATAACTTTACTTCACTTAAATAACATCGTAAACGTACTTTTCATCATAAAATTATAATTAGTTCGTTACCGAGGTTAGATGTTACTCATTTCTGGCCAGTACTGAAAAAACTCTTTCACGTGCTTTTTTTTTAAATCTATATTTTGTGATGAACATGCGGTCGAATTTTTATCAATTCTGTGTACACATCGTACAAGAACATCGAAACGAAGTCTGTGTAGTTCGAGCCAGATGTAGACACCGCCGCTCCCGCTCTAACTGTTTCGAATTATATTTCTGCCCCTTCTCCCCTCACCAGCACTCTCCAGCGGGAGCTAATGAATATTTAATGAGCGCGCAGCGCAGCATCGCGAAGAGGGACAGTTCTAACGCAACCACGCATTACCAGGCAGCTGGGAAACGGAATTAGAAGTAAAAAAAAAAAAAATCAGTGGCTAGTTGTGTTGGTATACACTGTTAGGAATTACAGTTAAATTTACGGACGAAGGATACAACGGGAATAAACGAAGGGCTATACTTCGTGGTTTCAGATAAATCCTTCGTAAAATACTACACCGTACTCCGAGTTCCGATTTGCGTGTTTCGTTAATTATTGACGTGGATACGTCTTTGAAATCTGGACGCCAGTTTGAAAAGTGGAGTGTAACGAAAATAGAATATATTTTAAAACGTCATAAGATGTAAACCGTGTTTGAATAAAAAAAAAATAGTGTACTATTTAACCACGCATGTTTGTAAGTTAAAAAAAAGTTTATGATATAACCAACTACAGATAAAAAATATGGAGAATAGTGCGCAAAGAAAGTGCAATATCGAGGCATTTCGGGATTTTATAGAAATCGTAATCGCACGAAAAGAAGATGAGAAGAAAAAAAAACAGCTCGTGACGACTGCAAAAATGTGCTACTAATTCGAGCCCTGACGGCCTTACACCGAGTCAACGCCTCTTTCAAGCCAAAATGTTTGACAAACAACCCTTTTCGCGGAACCGTCAATCATTCCCCCCCCCCCCACTCCCCCCCAAACCGCAAAAGGAATGGAGGACACGTGGAGGTGACGGGAGGCACTCCTTCAGCCGCTGGTTCGACGCCGCGGCTGTGGTGACACACTCGCTGTCAGCGCACGCAACTGGCCTCAGCCGGTCTTAGCGGAGAGGTTGGATAGTCCTCCACTAGGTGACTGAGGGGTCCCAGTGTGGTAGGTAGAACAATATTGAAAGTTCAGAAATACATCACAAATTTCATATATGATAAAGAATTACAAACAATCCACCATAACAGTTATATAATTTTGTCTACCGTAACAAATATATTAGTAAATATAACTGATAAAAAAAAACTAAGCAGCTCTTCAGTTTGCCTTTAAAAACAAAACAAAAATACGATATGATATTGAGCATATACCCAGCAAATGCTGAATGGTGGCACAACGGGGTAGGCGCCAGCAGTGCCCACAACGTCCAAGAGCTCATCAGGACGCAGTCGCTTGTCTGGTTAGCTGAGTGTAGGCGGTGGCTAAGTTGGGATGGGATGGCCTCAGCCTCTGGACATAGCCGGATCTGTAACACCTCTCCTGTCTCGCGTATACGGCGTGTTCCGTATCCACGCCCGTGGGGGCCCCAGGCCGGTAGGGGCAGGGTGTCCACAAGGAAAAAAAATATTTCGTACCAATTTAGGCGAGAAAAAAGTACTAGATTTGAAAAAAAAAAATAGCACTAAATTATATTTTGTTATGGTTTTAACAATTTAGGAAGTTATTATGACATTGCAATGCTCTAACTTAAATTATCACACCACACACACATATATTCCATAGTTTTTTTTAAAAAAAATTAAGCTTAATAATAAAACATATTGGAGTTACTGTAATATTATTATATTAAAGAAAAAAAGTACTAGATCTGAACGTAAATGTACTATACCACTAAAAAAAACTTATAAAAGTACTAGATCTAGTACGAAAGTACTAACTGTGGACATCCTGGGTAGGGGCTTACGCCTAAGAGAGCCGGGTTACCAAAGAAAAACCAGGGGTCAAACCCCATGCAACTTGTACTGTCTTAGCGGACCACATTCTGCGGGTACAGGAAGAAAGGTTGAGATGAAGGACGTCGTTCATCCCAATTCTGAACTTCCCATCTGCACGTAGAAGGCTGTTCACGTTCAAAACTTGCGGCCCGTGTGCCGACACAGCCCACAGCAAGTTCCCGTCTGTAACATCTTAGCCCTCGGTGTACGGCATTTCGCGGGAGTCATTTAGTGAACGCGACGGGATTCAAGGAACGGAAATATATAACCACCACGGTGCTGTTTCTGAAGACAAAGGGAAACTTTATAGTAGTAACTGTTTAATGAATTTTGACAACACGATCAGTATTTTATTACATTTCCTAGCAGAAAATCAGGTCCAAAGCAGGTGGTTAGAATTTTTTTTCCTCGGGTCTTTTTTTTCGTTTTTATCGCAGATGTTTCGTTTAAAATTTCGCTCTGCAAATCGAGTGACTTACAGTAGCTGCTCAGGCAGCGAATTCTGGCGGTGGATGCTGAATCTGCGTGTGGTTCGCGTCCAGGTATGCAGTCGAAAACGTAATTTACGTATATTTATCACGCTCGGCATTTTTTTTTTTTTAAGAATTATAAAGTTTCGTGTCCGTATTTCGTATTGTAAGTGCATTTGCAACACGAGAACACACGGATTTCCTCGTTACCGAGGTTAGAAGTTAAATATCACTGGCAAGTACTGAAAAACTCGCTCACTTTTTATTTCAATTTTACGGCGTAGGATTGGCCGGGCCGTGGAAGAGGGGGTGCATGATGAAGGGGGGGGGGGGGGAAGAGAGACGTGTCGCTCCCTAACGAGTGGCTATCACGAGTGAAAGTTGATGACGTGTTCTTCGTCTCACGTCCGCCTCGCGAGCACTCGTCGGTCCGTCTTTCCTTCCGGCCCACAGGTGGCACACGTGACCGCACGAGCACCGCATTACTTCCGAGAGAGCCTAATGATGGCAAGCCTGCGATTCACTGAATTTTTTTTTCTAACCTGACTAAAACTAAGTGTATTTGGGAGGGGTCCGGGTTAGGGGAGGCACCTAGGTGCGTCTCAGGCCGAAGCCTATACGCCTGGTCGTGCTGGGATTAGCCATGCAGGGAGAGGGTCGCATGCATCATGTGCTAGCGATTCATTAACCCCCGATCCGAGGTTAACCGCTCGTTCGTGCAGTTTCGCGGTTAGACTAGGTGTGTGTATATATATATATACACACACACATAGGCCTATATATATACATATACACACATACATACATACACATACATACACATACATACACACACGCACACACACAATAACGACAACATTAAGTTTAAAAAAAACAGTATAACACTATCTCTATTACATCCAATCATAGTCCAAAAGAAAAGTAGCTAGAGTAGCCAAACTTCAACCCTTTTACTGTCAGAATATTTTTGATTGCATTTTTTTTCTTCTGATTCCTCGCATTTCCTTTAAATTTGAAATCAACACTCACACAACTGAATCTAAAATTTTCTAATTATAAGTTATATTTTAATTTTAGTTTATTTTTCATTGCATGGCAATATAAATCCTACAAAATAATGCAAAATTAAATACAGTAATTTTTTAAAACAAATAATTAATTTTCAACACACACATACGTATACCTATATAAAACTTGTTTTACGAACAGAGGAGGTATGTGCAAGACGCACTGCAGTTGTAAAAAATATGAATCAGGTGCCTGGGGATATACAGGTATTTAATTAGCTTTTTTATCATCTTTCCTTAGTTGTTAGTTGCTACTGGGAGAAGTGTAGGGGTTGCGTCTCTTGGTTATAGAAATCCAGAAGTGAAATAAAGAACGACAGCAAGCCTAGCGTCCAAGAGACCCCAATCCGCGAATGGTAGACTCTTTTTTCTGCCTCTACCAACTCTTCATCCAGACCATCCTCTTGTCTCTTGTATTCTCCTACATGCCCATTGCAACCCGCATGGCTGTGCCCAGGGTTTTCCCTGTGTTTGACCCGGGGCCCGACTTAGCATTGTTTCAATAAGCCATGGCTGTCGTGGCTGGCCAATCCCCGCACAAAGCACACGATGCATGCGACCCTCTCCCTGCATGGTTAATCCCAGCACGACTAGGCGTGTAGGCTCTACCTAGGTCCCTCCCTAACCCTCCTCCAAATAAACTTAGTTCTAGTAAGGTTAGAAAAACAAATTTTCAGAGATATTATACGTTTCCACGTACTAGAAGTATGTATTTTAAAAGTACGGGGTCTATATCTAAAAAGAGCTCCGTTTTGTCATAAAAAAAATAAACTCATGAGAAAAAAAAAAATTTATTGACAGTTTTAGTTTACCACATATCTACTTCACATTATCGCCATTCAGTTCCAAAAACTTCTCGCAACGCTGCGCCAGTTTCTTAAACCTCTCTGCATGGGAGTTCGCCGCCTGGGAATGGAACGGACGCCTCGGCTATAGGCATCATGGACTTCGAATACGCAATGCGTGTAGCCTAAGTACAGGCGCTTAGCAACCATCTCCGGAAATACCTATATCGTAATAATATCTAGCATAACCAATCTTTCATTTTAGTTACAATCATCTACACGTGCGGAAATTTACCATAAATAACGGCTGTACTCTTTATTTATGTGACACACCCAACCCAACCTACCTTTTACTTTTACAACAGCAAACACACACACAGTGGTAACAAAGCAAAACATGGAGTATGTTTGCACTTTTTACTGAAGAAAAGTGGCAGTAGATCATCGGTTATACTTTTGAGAACTTTCGAAATTGAGACAATTTAATTACACGTCACAGACTGTAATTTAGAATTAAGTAATTATTTAAGTCCTGATAAACAGACAATTATCAAGTCACGAGGGAAATATATATATATATATATATATATATAAATTTTCCTCGTGACTTCATTATATATATATATATATATATATATATATATATATGTTTAAAAAATTGGCACTCGATCTTGATTCATTCCGCGTAATGAAAAGTTAATATTAAATCATCCGTTATACAGGAGTGCATTTTTTTTTTTTTTAACATTCCCCCGAGCTCAACCGATGCCGCACGAAACCGCACGAACGTCGTCGTCGGAAATGAAATTCAAATTGGCGGAGGCCCCCTTTCCTCCCCCCATCCCACCAAGGTTATTCCGTATCATCTGGCATGCAAATGGCGCCCCGGCTTCAGTGTCAACAAGGCGGGCGTATACGTAATGGCGGGCTGTTTCCGGAGCTCCGGGGGATCTCTGTAATAGGCGAATTGAGTCATTTCCCAGCCGCCAGCAAGTTTATGGAAATAGAGCTGCTGTTTTTTTTAGTCGCACCACGTAGTCCGCTGAGATTCCACGGCTGTCGAGCATACACAGTAAAAACGTTTTCCCAGTTACTTTACACACACAAAAAATACGTACATATCTATATAAATAAAAATATAAATGAAAGTTATTCACCGATTGCTTTGAAATTTTGACACACCGATCCATTCGGATACCCATTCGCACATGTTTTTATATAGGTATCTGTCACATCTGTGACAGGTAGAAAAATTGATAAAAATATAGATAGGTAAAACATAGATTTTTAATATTTTTCATTGCTATAGAGTGATATATAGATACAGGTATATACAGGAGAGAGATATAGATGGAGATATAATTTATAGATATAGATAAATATATACAGAGAGGTAGAGAGATAAAGAGAGATGTATAGAGATAGAGATATATACAGATATACATAGAGAGATAGAGATAGAGGTATAGATATATACATCTATAGATAGTGAATTAGAGAGAGATAGAGAGAGTTTTTTTATATATGTGTACCTACTTCAAACAAATAAAAAAAATATATTGATTGAGGCATTGCAACGCATGCCTACACGAGCTAGTAAACATATATAACATATTTTTATACAGAATTACCCAGAGCTCCGCGTCAAACCTAGAACAGTTTAAAGACCAGTTAATCAAGGTTCTGACAAAAAGTTTCATAATTTTTTAGTAACGGGCATTTTTTTTTAAGTTTTAAAATTTCCGCTCTGCACCAAATTATCAGATACTATGACCACAAATTTATGAGCACTTAATTAATAACAATTTAAAATAAAATCAAACATCATAAACTTTGGGGTGGGGGGAAGGTTTTACCGGGCAACTTTGATTATTCATACTTAAAATTTTTTTGATATTCTAACGAAAAAAGATTATTAAAAATATGTATCTATTAAAAAATGTTCCAAGTTAGCATAGATAAGATTTTAACAGTATGATTAACAAAATAACCCAATTGAAAGTTTTGTCGTATAAGTCGTTCAAAGAGTTTTTTCCCGCCATAATAAATCACTTTTGATTTTATTTTGAAATGTTTTAAATAGTATGGTCATTCAGACTTCCGTAAAAATAGCTTTTAGTCACAATAATAATAACTTGATTTTAAATCTTTAAAAAAATAAAGCCTATAGTTCAAAAGCATTGTAATATTTTAAAACTTTTTAAATTCAGAACCGAAATTAATTGGCCTATCAACTGGTCTCGGCTCGAAATTGAGTTCTGGAACATTCTGTGTATTATGTCTAGAGGCGATCATACAAAAGTTGCGAAAAAAAAGTCAGTCTTAAGATTAGAGACATTATTATAAATACATCACGATAGCTTTATCGCATTTCATGCTTAGTTCCAAATGCCATAATCAGAAATTGATCTACCATTCACATCTTGGAACCTGCAAACGTATCCTGGCTTGCATAGGTGATTGTGTCGATGATGGTGAATGTGTGTCGAAATGAATGTCAAAAGTGTTAAATGAGTTTTGGTGATGGCGAATGTATGTCGCATTGTGTGTTGGCGAGTGTTGATGTGTGTCGAATTGTGTGGTGATGATGGTGAATGTATGTAGAATTGTGCATCGGCGAGTGTTAATGTGTGTCGAAACGTGTGTCGTTGATGGTGAATGTGCGTCGATTATGGTGAACGTGTGTGTCAAGGCGTGTGTCAATGAGTGTTATGGTGTGCCGCATTGTGTACCTAACTATGATGGTGAATGCGTTTCAGTGAGTCTTAGTGTGTGTTGAAAAGTGCATTGATGGTGGTGAATGTGTGTCGATGGTGTTGGTGAATGTGTGTCCCAAGATAGTGGTCGGAAAGGCTGCAATGACATCACACTGGTAGGAGTAATAGGCATAGGAAGTGGGGGGCCAGTTTGCTTGTGGGCATCACTGAAGAAGGATGTGTTGTATTTTTTATTTACAAGTGCATTCATTGGGAATCTAATCAAGGACTAGGCAGAGACCCGGGTGACAGCGACGTAAATGTGTGTGTCGACCTCGATGGAAGGTGTACCATCATCGGCAAAGTACCTATAGGGTGGTAGCCACGGCAATGTTCACCAAGGAAGCAACAATGACGGTGTTCCATCACACAACCGTGCCTATACTGTGACAACATCGTAAACTTGAAGATTCGCGAGTGTGTGATACACGATTGTAGTAATAACTCCAAATGTGTTAAATATCAGTGCAACAGGTATTGTATAGTCAGTTCATACACTAAAGTCACTTGGAAAGGCACATCGAGAATTGTGAAGGTCTGATTGCATATTTAATAGGATTAAACTGTGGTAAGACATTCGCACACATATTCTGTGCAAGGCATCATGAAATATATCACTGTTCTTTCTATAAAAATAGAGAACTCTCAGCTGCGTGACATGTGTGATGACAGACTGTCATGTGGAACTGCCCTGAAAATACATGTCAAGACATGCAAAGGACTCACTTTACACTCCAGGAAGACTGGCGGTATTGAGAAATATTAAAGATTTTGAAAATTTTCTTGTTTGTCAGGCAGTAGAGTAGAATTTATAAAATGCATTTTATTTGTAAGAAATGTATTGCTTTATAACATGAATCTGAGTCTTTGACTTCTATTGTAACATTTTTATTTTAAGGTTATATTTAATTAAATAAATATTTTTAAGCTAAAACCACCTTTTATTTGGATCGATAAAGGATGAAACAGACGAAAGAAATCTATCGAATCAATATGTATTTTAGGTGATTTAATCTTCTAAAAATTAATTGTTATAGATTTTATAGTTAACTTAATATTCCTTCAAAATGTAATATGTATCTAAATCCCTTCAATATAGTATGTCTAAAATGTATCATAGAGAGATTAGAAAAAAAATTTTTTTTTGTCTGAAACGACCCGGACTTTGGGTATATTATATAAGGACATAGGCAACATTTTTTTTACAAAGCGCGGTTCATGAGTTTAACAAAAAGTACAAATAACCTGATAACTGACATTAATCAAAGGTACTGTGATAGGTATTTTATGTTAAACAAACATTTTTACAAAAAATCTAAACACGGGTAGAGGGAGTGTATGGGCAAGCTAAGGGATTTAAAAGGGCCAGATGAATTATATAGAAGGCATAAAGGGTAAGAAAGGAAAAAAAAGTATGATAACATTTAAGTTTTTATAACGTGAAAAAAAAAACATTAGGGTGTAGTTATATTATTCCGAGGTTTTTTTATAAGTAGGTGCGATGTAGTCGGACATTTTTTTATTTGAACAAGTAGGCTATAGGCTAGGCATAGCCATTAATGTTTCAAGTAATTACATTAAAAAAAATTATGTCCTTAGGATCACACTCAATAAACTTCATCATTCATTGTTCAGTTGAATAGGTGCACGTAACACCTATTAACTTTACGTAAGTTATACATTTTGGGGTTTCAGGTCTACTTCTCGTAGCGAGGAGCACGAATTTTAACGGAATATGTAGTTATTAAAGGAACCTTAGAAATAAATGGAACAGACTGAGGGTGATCGTTAAGTATGATATTTGTCCATGCCACGGGTTTTACGATTTGTCCAAAAAATTAAAACCTATAATATTAATAATGTTTATTATTACGGCTGTCTTAAATTTCAATTTAAAACACCAGCTTTAAAAAACGGTGCTAATTTTGTGCGTGTTTTTATTCCATCATGTTTTGTATCTAACCATTTTTTTTTAAATTTCATGTTTGAATGTTCTAGAACATAAAAGTTTATCCTTTAGCCTAATATGTTTTGCTCAGATATTTTGATTAGTCTACTAATTCATAAAATTTATGTAATTTCATCACATAGTTAAGTTCTTTATTTATAGATATCTAAAATTGTGTGTGCTTTAGAGATGTTAAATTGTTACACTGCATTATATTTAATTGCATACTTTAAGTAATTCATGGTATAGTTCAAGATAAGCCAAAGCCTCAACTTCTTCGCAGACAATAATCTCCGCCCCTGCCAACGCGGCATCTACATGAGAAAATATGGCGAAATTGCATCGAAGAAAAAATTATGGCCGAAATAAAATAAATAGTTAGTAGGCTTTAATTCTACCGAATATATTTGTGACAAAAATTATATATTTTTCAATTATCCACAAAGTGACTTTCCAGTGGCAGCCAAATTTTGTTGTCACGAATACATAAATTATTTTGCCGAGAAAAGAAAAGTGTTTCCTTGTCACCTCAAAAATTTTAATAGGGCGAAAGTATATGGTCAAAAATGGCTATTTTATGACAGTCACTATTTGTTTTTAGAGTGAAGCTGTATGCTTAATACATGGTAGTGCATGTGCATACCTATACAAATACTTATATAAATAAAATATTTAGTTGAAAAATACCCGCTATAAAGTTTGTCATAGGTAAAATAAAATAAAAAAGAACTGGACCTACTTCAGGTACATAGCTTTTCATACATAATAAACTAATTATTGCTTGTTAATTTTCACAGTAATGTAAGCAAAGTTACCGCTCAGTTGAGCGTCGCTCAAAAGAATTGTGTCATTTTTAATGACCAATTTATTATAGGCACATGAAGATATTTTCTCTATAGGTAAGGCCTGTGAGTTAAAAGTGCTCTAAAATAATATTTTTATAACTGAAATCTAAGTAGGCCTATGTTACCGACACGGGTATTTTTTCACTTTAAATTTAATTTAGCAGCTATATAAAGTATGATTTGTTTGTAATTTGAAAAGAAATTTAGTTAAATTTTGAACTATCAAAATAATAATATTAAGTAGGCCTATACTTATAAACGTTGAATATCCGTATAAATACAACTTAGTTATCGAAAATATATTTAGACTGATATAATCATTGTAAAATCGGTAACAACTACTTAATTCAGTTTATTTCAATTTTTTTGGACAGCCCTGTTCATTTTAACAAGCCCATTTTAAAACAATGCAAGTTTATTATTTTTAAATTTTTCACGCGTTAATTTGTGCCGTTAATGGAAATAGCATAATGAATTTATAGGGGAGGATAATTTTCTCTTTGATACAAACTGTGGTAAATGTTGAGTAACTACGTAAGTAAGTGCACAGAAAAAAATGGCGTTGGAAAGGAATAAAAGTAAATTATTTAATTTAGAACCGTTGTTGCTATCATAAACATTTAAGCAAAAAAAAAAACACTACAGTTGAGTTGATATGGCCATTTTTAATATTCTGATAAATTCTTTGTTAAGTTTTAACTCACATGGGGCCAATGTTTGAAGCATTGGAGCATACGTAAGTGACAGACGTGGATGAACCAGGCCCCAGGCGTAACGCATATCTCCCCACTAACGGCGCTAAATGCGGACGGGGGGTGTAAACGGGAACATCGCTGTCCTCCGGCATGAATATCCCTCCCCCACCCCTCTTTTTCCTTTTCCAGGTCGTAACGCAAACGGCGTGAAAGATCGTCCTCGTTAAACGTCCGCATAATAAATTCCACCCGGAATCTATAACGCGCGCCTGTCCGCGTAGGCAACCCGTCGAGCGGCACCGCTAAGCCAGTCGCATAACAGGGTAAGGAGTTGCCGGGAGGGGGGGATCTACCGGGAAGAAGTGCTGGTAGGGGCGGGGTACAAAAAAAAAAGGGTTGCCAGGCAACGACCGGCGCCGGCCACGCCCCGCGCGCGTCGTGATTGGGCGGCCGGCTTGCCCGCGGGTTGAGGGGGAGGGAGGGGGAGAGGGGGCGTGTCCCGGGAGGCGTTTGAGGGGAAACAAAATCGAGAGGTATCTCCCCTTCCCATCCCCCGGCATTTAGGGGGAATTATAAGAAGATTTTCCAAGTGTGACAGAAGCCGTTAGGAAGAACGGGCGGGCCACGTGGTTGAGCGCGCGCTGCGGCGAGTGAGTGAACCAGTGAGTGTTGCGATCGGGTTCATCGTTCAGTGTCGGACAGAACTGCAAGTCAACAGACGAGAGTCACTGCTGTTACTAGACAAAGATGCCTGCACCGACGGAAGGAATCGAAGAAAACGAAACCGCCAAGAAATGGACGGACTTTTAAAGTGTCGTCAGTGAAGTGGGACTGTTCGCGCGCTCGAGTGTCAGTGGAGAATAAACAAAAAAACAACTAATAAGTAAAAAAAAAAAAAAAAAAGGAGGCGGCCCACTGTGCCATGTTAGTATGACTGCGGTAATGGACAGACGGTTCCCGCCCCCGCCGCCGCCCGGCCTGTTCTCGCTGCCGCCCCCGGCGCCCGCCCCCGGCGCCGCCTACATGCCGCCCTCGCTCACCGCCTTCCAGTACGCGCTGCTGCTGCAGCACCGCTACCACGCGTACCACGCGGCGCAGGCGGCGGCGCAGGCGGCCCGGCAGCCCGCCCCCAAGCCGCCGCCGCCGCCCCAGGCGCCGCCGCCCCCGGCGCCCGCCTACCTGGGCGGCCTGTTCCGGGACGGCGCGTTCCGCAAGGTGGTGGGCAAGGCGGCGTCGCCCCACCTGCCGCCCGCCGGCAAGGACCCAGGTAGGCGCCCTTACGCCTTCCCTCCGCAGTCCTCGCGGCCACGAATCAAACAAATATCTGTTCATACATGGCGAAACAAATATTTACTTGGCGGAACAAAATAATTTTGTTCGTTTAACCAAACGCGGTAAGTAACAAAAAATAATTCGTTACACCTAACCAAACATACATTGACAAAATCATTTTGTTGGGTCAACAGGATCTTTCCTACTACAAAATATTTGTTTGAATTAAAAAAAAATATATATTTATTTCGCCATATATAAACAAATATGTTGTTGAGGCGAACAAACCTTTCTCTCAGTGTACGCCGTGTTGCAACCGCGTCTCCAGTCTGTAAGCGCCGCAAGAAATACCTTATTATTTCACGCGGGCGACCATAACTGTCGTGATAACCACACCAGCACACGAGTGTTGACTTCAGCAAGCAGCCAGAGATAAGTCCTATGCCATGTCATACCAAAAAAAAATAAAAAAAATAGCACGGAAGCTTTATTGCAAGCGGTTATCAAAATATTGAAAATTGCAAGATTAAGAGGCCTGATCCCCGTTAGGCTCCGTCTCACTCATGATGACTTTTCATGTTTTTTTTGTCATTACTTTTATTTAAAAGTTATTTCTGCAATTTTAACACAATACTTTCTTTTCGTTTGTTGTCCTGTCACAAATATTTTGAACAGATGTTCACTTAGTGGGTGTAAAAAGTCTTCATGATTATCATAATTTGCACGCCGTGAAACATTCTTGTCACTATAGGTAGGTATAGAATGCTTTACCATGAAATATTATTGTCAATATATTATAGTTGTCCCACGCAATATTATTGTCAATATATTATAGTTGTCCCACGAAATATTATTTTCAATATATAGCATGCTACGTCATTACATATTATTGTCAATATATTATAGTTACCCCACGAAATATTATTGTCAGTATATTATAGTTACCCCACGAAATATCTTGTAAATATAGTTGTATTGACAACGACATAATTATCTGGTTTCCACGATGTGTCTTATTTTTAGTCGTCACTAATAAATAATTTTGCTGATACTACAAAATTACTTTGAAACCACTATACATAAATTTGGTGGGGTCTAGCTTATACTGACAAAATATTTTTAAAGGCTGTAACAAAAATGTTTTCATTTGTTTATTTTAATTGGACTTAAAAAAATTGTTTACACCGCTTCATTTGTAATAACTTTGGAGCAGTATCTTTTTAATATCTAGTGTTTCACTGTAAAAATTGATCGAGATTTTTGAATTTGGCTAAGTTTGATAACGAATACTTAGATTTAAAAGCCATTATGCGTGCCTATACAAGAAATCCACCCATTTGTGTTTAATTTTCAGTTTTTTTTACAGTGCAACTTGTGATTTTACAATCGTTTTTACAGTCATGAAAAATTTATCCTAGTACCTGTTTATACATTAACGAATCCTTTATCTCTAACACTTAATCCACTATAAAATGATACAGTTATCGCTTGAAGTCCAAATAGAGGCGCGTTACAGGCAAGACAGACTGATCGTCAGTTCGGCTCTTGGCACGTAGAGGCGAAGACACGTGTGACGCTCGAACCGATGTCGCCCTTAGCGTCCCCCCCGCGCTCTAAGAGCTCGTGCGTCTAGCCGAGTCTACATCCATGTTTTTTTATGTGCTCTGAAATATTCAAATGGTGAATAATCTTAGTTATTAGAAATCAGCAGCATAAATGTGAATAAAATAAATAATTTCAGTGTCAAACTTGGCAGAGAAGCATTATTTACGTGTCAGATAGGACGAAGAGTTAACTATCGCTTAGTCCGCGACAAAATTTAATAATAACAGCACTGTTAGCATGAAGATAAAAAAAAAGTTGTGGGGTGGGGGCCCGGGCCAAAACTAACTTTTTATGAGTTTTTCTGCAGCACTAGCAAATATCATTAGAAAGTAAAAACTTAAAGGGCTTAGGCAGTAAGCGAGAGGAAAAAAAGAGCGCTGTGATTAATATTTATGCTTGACTAAATTTATCCTCTATAGGGATCATCATCATCATCATCATCATCATCATGAATCACCGTGGTTCCCAAACGAGACGATACCACTTACCTATGTGTACCCCAGTGGCATTACAGTAGGTTACTTGGTCGTTCAGACTAGGGAGAGGGGTGGAAGTAGAAACCGAAATGCTCCAACTTGGGTCGTTTGCAATTTCGAAAATTCACTTTCCTAATCCTTGATTTATTGAAATTATTACAGTTGAAAGCGATTGTCTTATCTTATTTATTTTTATTTGAAATCATTGTATCCCAGTACTAATTAATTTCTAACAATAAATACAATTATAGCATTATTACCAGTTATTATCCGTTCATAAGCTCAAAAAATATAATAGTATAGTGAAAGTTTAAAATAATAAAAATGTGTGTGTTGAGTGCATAGTGTCATTTTTCGATTAATATGAAGCCTATCATTTCACAGCACTTGGTAAATAGCTAATTTACTATGTTTTTTTAATTATTCTTGCATTTGGGAATGTTGATTTAAAATATTATTTTTGATACTACTCAATTGATGGTCTTCACAATACTTATGTCACAGAGAAAACCTGAATAATGGACCAAGAAAAATAAATACAAATCTGTCCATTATTCTCTTTGCCTCGCAAAAACAGTGTAAATCACAAATAGGGTAAGTCCAAATTTTTTTTTCAAATAGTTCACAAGTTCGTTTGTCGCGTAAAACATTTTTTTTAAATTTGTCTATAGGTTAAAAGAATATTTACAAAATCACATAATTTTTTTGTGTAGTTTATTAAAGGAAAACGGAGTAGGTACTACTTAAAAAAAATTAATATTGTCCCTGCCTGCCAGTAACTCTATATTCAAATACCACTAGATATCCTATCTAATGCCAAAAAATCAAGAAAATAAAGTATAGGTACTACATGTCAAAAGTTTTATGAAAAAGTTAATAATAACATGTCTCTAAAATACTTATGTAGGGTCTACGTGTTTATTAATGATCGGAATTGGAGTAAATAAAGTAACATTATTTACATATACCTACTTGTTTACATATTACCTATTTTTACGATATTACAGCAATTCACGTGATCGCAATGATGGCGAATCCACGAAAAAGTTGGTTTTGACACGTAAAGTAAAGATGTACCTAGCTACACAATCTTGACACAAAGATGACTGTCAATGAACCGACTGTAAAAATGTAGATACTAATCAAGCAACTGTTTGATATGCCTTTCCCGAATGTCGGGTATTAGTAAAAAAAATTATACCATACTCTTTAGTGTATGATTTGCTTTCAATATAAAAACTCCCTCATTAAAAATGTAAAGGTAGTTTATACAGTATCGTTGAGCCTAACATTTAATTAATTGAAACTTCTCAATTACAAATAAACAAATAAACCATCTCAACATAACTTATCATCAGTAGAATCCTGAATACCTAAGTCATTACCTAAGTGTTTTTATCAATGGATCATTTTACATCTTTAAACTTCCGATCAAATAAACTGGACACTCTGGTTCAGAAAATGAGAACTTAGGAGGATGCTGGAAACTTCATCTTTGTTATCGATTAATCGATCATTGGAACCTACTGCAACTGAAGTACTTTCACCAATCGCGATAGCTGAGTGTTAAAAAATTCCATTGTCAACTTGACATTTATTTTCAAAATAGAAGCCGCGGTTGTTGGCTTATCAAATGGGCATTATGTCCAGTTACTTATAAAAAAACTTGTCATTATCTTGTGTTTAGCAGTACTATGTAATAAGTGGTAATTATATGCTACAACTAGGTACAAATGTTTATTTCCGTCAATTTGGGCCAATATAGATACATTATTATCTTTTGTATACAGTTTAAACGTTATTGCATACCAACTAATGCTGACAGCATGTATAGTTAAACCAGCCTTATTATAAGGAGGTAAAGTTTATATAGACTATGCAAAATTTAAAATTTTCAAATTATATTTTGCGATGAAAAATGTTACACGAACTTGTACGTGAGGCCTCATTTCTCAACAAATTACTGGCAAATTATTTTTAAATTAAAACAGAAATGATAAGTTACAAATTATAAAATACGAACAAAACTAAATCAGCCATAGTTTCAGCTCGCAAATAAATGCAAAATTCGCGTTGTATTTACGCCTGGTTTTCAGTTAATTTGTTAGCTGCAATACTCTAATAAATTATTTTATTCCCTGACTTCGGTGTTAATGTCATGTTTTAGACCTAGTGGCAAAACCGCATTGAACATTTTGTTGTGTTGTTGTCTATGTTGTTTATCTATTTCGGTCACGGACAAAACACGTGTTCAAATTTTATGAAAAATCTTCTTGTGATTATTTTCAGGTATTGAAATATGAACTAGAACGTATTAAAAAAAGTAAGTATACTATGTTAGAATGAACATACACATTAAAAATACATTGTATAACTTAACTATTTTTATACTTGTTTGGAACAAGATAAATGTGTATGGCCCATTTTACACGGAACATTTAGCAAGTCAGAATTTATAATGGCGTTGTATTAGATATAACCTATACTATGTAATACATAGTAGTTATTAATTTTTTTGAGCACAATATTGCAGCAATAAGAGCATGTAAAATTCGTCTTTATTAAATTTTTCATCAGGTTTAAAAAATACGTATTTCATTTTATAAAGATTAAAAAAATAACATATTTAGATGTGAGGTTAAAGTCCATTAACAGAGATAATAACCATCACAGTATTCGTAAAGTTGCTGTTTTGCCGGCATATTAACTGATACAAAGTAAAAAAAATTAATATTTGGTATTTTTAATTGTATTTAACCTTTCTTATTACAAAGTTATTACAGTCTTCAAAAAAGTATCCTATATAAATTTGAAACCACTTTTTCACGTGGCGTTATTATTGTAAAAAAAAAAAAAAAACTTTTTTTTTTGTTTTCAGCTACAATTTTTGAAGATTAAATTGCTCGGCAATAAGAAAAAATCATTAAAAGAACCAAAATAACACAACTAAAAGAGTAAAGGTTGGAGTTGAATATCACGGATTGTGATAATTTAACGTCTGGAGTTTACATAAACATGTTGACAGCATACAGCTAATAACTTATTTAAGGCAATTTGTGTTACAGTGTTCCCCTTAGCTTAAGGTGTTAATTACTCGATTGGAAACTTTGCCATCAGTTTTTCATAATGAAAAATAGACATTCATTGGTAATATGCTTGCAAGTGTCAGTATTAACACTCAAATATTTCCGACTTATTGTACACACTTTAACCGCACTTAATATTCCCGATTCGTAATATTTAGGTTACTGTATTAAAAAATCTGAATCCATGTTTATTAATCTAACCTCTTAATGAAATAAATTTTGTTAAGTCCAAAGTCCTGGAACGTTTTTACTTAATTCTTTCGTAATAGCGATTTTGGTGAGTACTAAATTAAAAGACACTTTAAAAACTATAACAATTTTTAAAAATAAACATAACTTTAACGTTGTTATTAATTTTTGTATTATGCAAAGGCAATACCAACAGGTTTTACATAGAGTTAACCTTATTTTGAGCTCTTAAAAATGCATTAAATAGTGTTAGTAGTCCGCTAGGTGACATTTTATCACACCCAAGTGCATACGATATCCAAATTAATTGCAATTTAATTAAAAAAATACTGTTTGTAGAAATTTAGAGAAATATATTTAATGATATTAATATATAAGATTTTTTGAGGGAGTAACTAAGGAAATAGGCTTAGACAGGTTAATGGTATGCAATAACACCATTAATTTTCAAAATTCCTTTTTACTTTGAAATAAAGTTTTTTTCTTCAAGTAGCAAACATATGTAGGTACCTACCTACACACCAATCTTTTAATACCAAATGTTTCATATGCTGAAAAATGTTAGTATATAATGGTTCTTTATTTTTATTTTAAAAAATGTTATTAAATTGAGAGAAGCATTATTGTATCCATATGGGCTAATAACGCCAAATTAATTTCATTATTACAGTAAAAAACTACATTGAAACAAATTATTCGTCAGTAATTAAAATTTACATATAAGTTGACACATACAAAGAGGCAGTCTTTATTCACTGTCACAGCCAGGAAGATATCACAAATACCAGTTTTTGGATACCAACCCTGCACACAACTTTTCGTGGAACCAATGACTATATTTTGTGCACTAAACCAAGGTTTATTTTTTTTTCCCTGCATCATCAAAATAATTTTTCAGCGGGTAGTCGGGGCATGGTACAAGCGCTAGAAATACCACCGAACAAAAAAAAATTATGAGCTATTGTAGCCATGGCGTAATTACATAATTTACCCCATATGTAATTTTTGGAAGACTCAGCCCACAAATTTAATGCATGTCTGTTTTTTTTTAAAGTTGCAGTTTTGCCTTTTGTTTTTTTAAAATATTATTAAAATTTTTTAATCATGCTACAATTGTGTGGTATAGATGTATGCAGCCTGTCTTCCTTAAGGGAACTATATCTATTGTGTAAAATTTAATGATTTGCATAACTGTTGCAAACATTGAAATGAACTTTACTTAGTAAAACGTTGGTAAAGACAGTGTAGCATTTTAAAGTTACTATGGGAAAAATTAAATTAAATTTTATGAAAAACCAGAAAAAATAAAACAGCAGAAAAAATCACACGAAAATATATAAAAACCAATATTTTTACATATATTTATTTGAATATATTTATATTTGAAGTATTTCTACATTGTTTGCTTACACAGAGCTTTGGTAGTTAAAACAAAAAATTATTTCCTTAAAACCAGAGTAACAGCTAAGGCGCGGAACTCATTACCCTTGTCATATGGAAAAAAAAAGTAATATGGTTTTTTACCTTTACTAGACTTTACCCACCTCATTGTAGGTAGTATAGATTTTGAATTGATTACACCTACATCACAGTTTTTTCATCTGAATTTTTCACAGAAGCAATTGTTTATGTCACTTTAAGTGAGCTTTTATTAGATAAATTACTACTACCATTTCAAAAGTATTATCAATAATATTATAAACTTTTATCACAGTAATGATGAAAGTTAGATTTAATACGTAAAAAAATGGATACATTTATGTAGTAAGGGTTAAAACTATGAGCATCAGAAAATATTAAAAAAAAATTTACATTTTACGTTTTAGAGTAATATCGTTTAGATTTAGCCAACATATTACTTTACTTTCTATTACCCTAAATAATGATCAATTAATTTTCCAAATAGTTTCAAGCACTTTTATATTCAGAGGAATAAAAGGAAGAACTATGTAATGTTTAGCTATTGTTTAGCTATCGATTAACTGTAAGCTTTTTTTTGCGACATGTACCTACATGTATTGGGTCTAATGAGATATGTAGGTATGATCAGTATTCAATATTAATATAAACACGTGTATTCAATTAATTATTTATTATAATAATATAATCGTGATAAATTTTAATTTTAATGAAAATCATTAAAAATTCCGTATGTTTACTCTAATTTATAAATTTTTAATATTTATAAATAATAATATAATAATTAATTTATAATTTATAATGCCCTACGAAAACATATAAATAGGTTTTACTTGAGAATATACTTAAGTTTATATATACAATTTCTACCACTAATTCACAATTTATAAGTGATTTTAATTGTATGGACCAGTATTCAAAATCAATCACTAAATTTTTAAACGCCACTCACACGTTATTCCGCGCCCGCCACTAGAATACGCTATCGGAGCAACTACGTCGACAATCGACGTCGACTATTCGATTTCAGAGCGAAAGGTTGAACTCTATAATGAAATGTCTTCAACAAAAACGAACCCCCCCCCCTTCCCTGAAAAAATACTACATACCAGTTTGGACCTGATTACTGACAATAAATTTTAATAAAATACTTCACAACTTGTTAAAATCCATTAAAAAAGTGAATTCTGTAAAAGTTTCCGCACACGTTAGATGATGATAACTTATTACGCACATACTAAAGGATAGTTGTACTATTATAAAGTTTTATTTTTATTACCTATGCGAATTCACGAAAATTCATTTCCTAACAAACGTAATTAATTTAATATTACTTCAAGTAAAATTGAGAACATAGGCCTACCTAGTATGAAATAACCAACCCAATGGGCTGAGCTATGTATTTAATTATATTATAGCAATACGATTAACAAATAAATTGCATTCACATATATCTGCCTAAAGCACAATTTGTATAATCCATAGTAATCAGTAATTTTATAAAGTAATTTTTTTTCCTACTAACGAATTTTGAACCACGTTCATTTAGCCTAACAGCCGCGCACTATGACCACTGTGCTACGAAGACTAACTAACGATGATAAGGAGAATGTGTTTTATAATAGCTATTTGTAATACCAGTACATATTAGTAGGTTTTTTAAAAATTTAAATTAAATTTCACTATGACTATTTTAATCTCTAAAATGCATGTTCCAGGGTAGATTCACTATCATAAAGTTTCATTCGGCACACCAATACGTTTGGCATGTCCTATAATTTTTATGAAATTGACCATATATGTGTTTATGTTCATACACGTAGGTCCACCATCTTCCTGTGAAGATTTCTGTACACGGTGCGCGCGCATCGCAAAAATTCACCCTCGTCATTTTACTTTAACGCGCCTTAAGAAGTATAACTTTGCGATATATATTTTAGACGTTTTTAATTCACGTATAATGTCTGTCAGCCTTAATGTTCATCTTCAGTCCAGTAATTAGTTCCACTCTTACAGATAAACACATTTTTGTCTTTTTTTCACTGCACTACGCAAAGGAGAAATGATTTAGTGTTGTAAAACGGCATCTCCACAATATTTTAGCCACGTTATAAGAAACCAGCAATAAACACTGAAGAAGGATATATAGAAATAACGTTTTCTTGCCTATTTTACCGCAGGTAAAGAAGCCGTCAAAGGTATTAATTTTCGCCATCCATCATCACCGCAAATGCCGTAATTACACTGCCTTGACAATTTTAAATGCCATTTACTTATACACGTAAAACATGTCGGTAATTTTGTTTTAACAGACATGTCAGCAAATGTCCCAAGAACACGAGGAAAATCAATGTTTTGTATTTTTCATTTGAAAAATATGTCACGCTAAGGGTACCCTCAAGTTACTATGTAGTAAAGTTTCTTAGTTTAATAGTAATTTCTATAAGTAACTTCTGAAACAGGCAAGCGTTTTAGCGGTGAACGTTTCTATAACTGTCAGATATATGTATCTACATATATAGGTATTGTAAGATTTTTTATTTGTGCCTGTGGAAAAAATTATTTTAGCGACATAGTCTGTAGTATGTTCACAAGGTTTCCATTGTTTTAATTTGACTTAATCTTATGCGTTTCGAAGCACCCAAAATTTCAAAAACTGCCAGTAGTCTTAAAGGAAAATAAAGTTAGTGCTCTGGTTGAAAAAAGTTTCCGTGTCTCATTTGTCTAAATTTTTCGACAGACGTATCCTGCATTTATAGTCCTCAAATGGCAACTAATAACTGTGGCTCTTAAAACCTTCGCTTGAGAAGTAATTTGCACCTTTTACGTGGATTAGGGTCTCTTTAACCAACTACATAGCTAACCGCATAACGGTTTACTAAATGAAATATCTTGGCTTGATTATGAGTTAAGACAAGTATATGCCGTATTAAGACTAATCTCGGTTTAAATCCACATCCTATAAGCTCTCCACACTTTTGAATGGAATGGCGCAAAGCTGAATGTATCAATAAATCTCATTAATTAAATAGAAATCGAAGAGATATTTAGAGGAGAACCATTTATGAATTCGAGAAGAAAAAAAAGTATACTGGCATTATTACTGCTTAAACCAAGGAAAAAATCGTAAAGGAAATTAAAAATCAAATAAAATTATTAGGGCATACACCTAGGTACATGATTAGAGAATAAAAACGAAGGAATAATATGAACATCATTACATTTGGTGTAGGTAAAACTAAAGCGTAGATAAAATTTCGCTCTTAAAAATCGAAATGAATGTTCGAAGAAAATGAGAGATTTTAAATTCGAGTAAAAAGAGAACAAGTTGATACGCTAATTGGAAGTAAAAGAAGAAACAGCTAAAACACTATTTTTTAAATTAAAATAAATTAACAATGGCAAATTTAAATAAAACATCGTCGAAGAAAAAAAGTATCTAGAGCAAGAAAATATCGCTAAAGTACAAAAGAGAAAATATTAAGAAATTTCGTTGAGACAGTCACAAAACTTTGTTGAAAAACTAATGAGAAAGAGTTGTGCATATGATAAAATGTAGAACAATAGAAGTTTTACCAAGGAACGGTATGAAAAAAAGTATAATAAAAATAAGAACAGAAACAGAAATATTCATGTAAACTTACATACCTACTTATATTTGTCAATTTGTATATTTACATGGAAACAACTGTATAACTACAAAATACTGTTCGCAGTAATACTGGGTTCAGATTCTTACCCGGCATTTATGCTTTGTGTTGTCCCACCTTCATTATTTAAAGTTATTTGTAAACTTTATGTGTACGGACTCACGTTAAAATATGCTATATAAAAAAAATACCTGAAGTTTTGACTTTGGTTCAGTTTCGTAAGTACTAAGCATAAAATCCAGACTACAACACTACATTGTCCAAAAATAATTCACAGGAAATCTACCATATTTGAATTTTTACATTCCCAATGCAATGCATATGTTAGTAAATTTCATTGCATTTTCGGGAACCTTACCAAAATGAATAAAGTCATATTCAGGAAAATTCAAACCAGAGGTTGACTGAAAAACCGAACAGTGAAATCATACATTTATTTGTATTGTAAGGAGGAGCCAGGGCTGGCGCGTCCATATAGGCGAACTAGGCAACCGCCTAGGGCGCCAAGTAGCTGGGGGCGGCGCAGCACGACACATAACAGCTGATATATGTTTAACAATTATTGAAACTAGATGAAAGTGGATTTTTGTAACAGTTTGGAATGTTTATATTGATATAAGTAAGCCTGCTCACATTTGATTGTTGACAAAATCTTAGGCTTACGTGATGTATTTTGAGGCAAGAAAAAATTTTTTTTGGGGTGTCCGGCCTGGGGGAGGGGGGGGGCATTAAGGTTTTTCGCCTAGGGCGCCAATTTACCTTGCACCGGCCCTGAGGAGGAGCTGAATCATACGATGACGTGGCGGAAATCACCCCGAAAAAACAATCACCTGCACTCCACCTCTTTCACCGAAATGCTGTCATCGTCGGAACTTGCGGCCTTATTTGTAGCCAGCGCTGTAAAATCAAGCGAGAAGCGAGGCGGGCTGCGAACCGAACAACTCAGTCAGCTGGTGAACTGGGGCGCTTGGAGAGTGAACCACCGAGGAGACGACGGCAGAGAAGTTAAGACGTGGACCATTCAGCGGGGACGAAGGAACCGCATCCCCCATTCCGGCACACAGGGAAAAGAACTTGCCCACCGCCTACCGATTTTTCAGAGTCCTCTGTTAGTCCCGAGCTGTTCCGGGGCTTGCAACTGCGGAGGTTATCGTGGCCAGTTGCCCCATTAGAAAAGGGGATCATGCCTCTCCATCTTTGCAATTTTAAATATTTTCATACCGCTTGCAACAAAGCTTCCGCGCCAAATGACATGGCATGAAAGTTGTGGTCGTCCGCGTGAAATAATAAGTTGTTTCCTCGCCAGCGCTTACAGACTAGAGCATGTCAGTAAACATGTGGTTGCTACAAGGTGTAGAAAGTCCGGGAGATATGGCTTATGCCTTGACATGCGAACAATTGTGACAGATAGTCCAAAATTACATTTAGGCTATAGCGAAAAAGACGGAAAAAATAAAGAAGGCGGGGTCTTATCCCTCTTACGGATTCAGGTGTGATCTCGTCTCGTTGCACAAACCGGTTTTCCATCACGGGATATCTTGAGCTGTTAATAAAAAGCGCGTTTTTTTCCTTCTTAAGCTCTGCTAAGAAAAAAAATATTTTTCTTTTTACAAAAGATCCCTTTGAAAAACCAGTTGCCAAGAAAATGGTTTGTAATACTACAAGGAAGATATTGTAACTTCGTACAACACATGGATGTGGTAATTTTTGCATATATGAAAAACTTTTTTGGAGATAATACCGAGTAGCTACTATTTACGAAAATGGACGCATAATTTTATTTTTAATTGATGTTTAATTCAAGCATTAAATTTTAACCATTGAAATTACAACCGAATATTCAATAATTGGATTTTATTCTGTTTTAAGGCGACAGGGACCTGTTTATGACTATGGCCTGGGCTCCGAACCACTGGGCTACAGCTGTCCGCCCACCACACATTGTTCTCAGCACCTGCACCCGACACGTAGAACCAGGGGAAAACACCGCACGTCTCGAGTGCAGAGAGTTAGGAGCGGAGGGTTCACTAACTACCAGAGCAGAGTCAGCACAGACGGTAGTCTCTCCTTTCAGTGGTCAGGAGTACTTCCCCCCCCCCCCAACCCACCTCCTCCGGGACATGCACAGCACGAGTGAACTTCAGGGGCCCGGTAACCACTTCCCGAACACACGCGCCGTGCCAGTCCTTAAGGGGCGATCACACGGGCAGAGTAAACGGGATGGCAACAAGGGAAAGCAAAGAGAAGTCGCTCTACTATCCTCGTGTGGACAGTTGGGAGAGTACTAAAGCTACTAGTTTGAAGAGTCCAGTGGGGTAGCACATGAGGATAGCAGCTCGCCCACTCTCCTCCTCCCTACACCCCGCGTATGTACTTTACCTGCGTGGACCGGTGCAGTCTAGTAGAGGAGTTTACTCAAGAAGATGAGGTGGTCAGAAGCAGCAACTATTACATTTGTAGAATTGCGCAGAGAAAATGAATCTGTGTGGAACATTCAGGAACATTTAGGAACAAACTTCTCTTAAAACAATTTTTCTTGCTGGGAGCCACTTTGTACTGAAGCATACAATTTTGTAATTCTGTGCGCGGACAGCTACTCCGCCATGTGTAGGATATTAGAATTGTCACGAGATTTCGTTTTCCCTACTCGCTATCCCGTTCACTCTGTTTAATCGCGCCTTTGATACCTTTCACAGATTCTTTCTCTCACCCTCCACCTAAATTGTTCAGGAGAACAGAACGATGAGTTAAATCTCCAAGTCTAGAATGGGTAAGACTGTTTCGATATAATTGGCGTTTCTTGGACTGTCACCTTCCGGGTCTGATAACTGTCAGGGATCTACTGATGATGGTCGTTTTAGCTCATTACTGGGTACCATGAGCTCAGGCGACGCTACGGTGATGTCCTTATGCTTTTCGAAGCAGGATGATGCCCGCGGGTTGAAGGTGAAAAAGACATCACAAACACCCAGACATGAAAACCATGGAGAAGGTTAAAAAAAAACCCCCTCCCCGACCGGGATTTGAACCCGGGTCCCTTGGTCCCCCAGCCAGTCACGCTAGCCACTAGACCAAGTGTGCGTACAGGGTTTACCAAGGGTTTATAACTGCCATTTCATTGTATTATTTTCTGTAATAATTGTATATTATTTATCATTAATCTACGAGGGACGTTCCGAAAGTAAGTTTAGTCATTTTTTTTTTTTAGAGCAGATGGTACAAACAAGCAGGTGAAACAAACAATCGCCATAAGAATCCACACCAGTTGCTGGTTTTAACGACGGAAGTAGTCAGCGGAGGAGGAATGACTCATGCGCAGAGCGCCGAAGAAGAGAGAACAGCAGCAGACCGACGTGTCGGAGGTTGTTCGTGCACAAATCGCGTTGGCGGACAGACGTGTGCTGAAAACGTGATCGCCGATGGGAGTGCAAGCTGGTATCCCTGCGTTGAAAGCCGCACTCTCTGGAAATCACTTCCAAAACAATGCTGAGGTGGAGCAGGTTGTGCGACAATTCCTTGCTTCGCAGGGCACCGAGTTCCACCAGAGCGGTTTCTTCAAACTGATTGCACGCTGCGACAAATGTCTCAATGTCGGTGGCGACTATGTCGAAAAATGTAAGGTGTATAGTTCATGATGCCATGGTGTTCTTATTTTGGCAATAAAGTTTCGGGACTTAATTTCGGGACGTCCTTCGTACTTGGGTTTTCATTCGGGTGGCTAGAAGTTCTATGGTATTAGCGTGACCCTTCGGCTTAAATATTTTTACTGTACATGTACTTTATTCCTTTTAAATGTCGCTTCTTTATTATTTCGTTGAATGGGTAGTAGGTACAAGTCATGCCGGGGCTTCCGTTAACCACGAGCCTCGTCTCGTGTCAGCGTGCAGATGTGCACTGTGGGTACGCCCTTCTGACCTGACGAGGGGATTTCGGACACGTGCGAGAACTGCAAGTGATACCTACACGTGGTAGGCATTCCCGCGTGCGCTTTTGAAATCGACTGCAATGTCCGATGTCGGTTCCTTATCGCTTTTTTTTATTGTTTCGTTTAACTCTGTCGACTATTTTTGAAACACACCTTATCAATCGACCGACGATAGAACCAAAATACACGGTGAAGGTTTTTTTTTTTTTAAATGTAAACCATTTCCCCACTAGGACTTAATTTAAGTTTACCTGCTCGTCTTAATATCGTTAAAAACTATATTAAGTGGTTCAAGTTAGAACGAGTAAATTACAAATGAAGATTCATTTGCACATTAAAAAATTAAAAAAAAATTTTTACCTTGTTCCCGGAAGTAATCCCGAAAAAAAAAAGCTTCAAAAGAGCATTTGAAATATTCAACCATTCAAATGACGTATGAGGAAGAGGTTTTGAATGGGGGAGGGAGTGTTTAAGTAAATTTATTATTCAACGAGGACAGACGGAATGAAAAGAAGAAAGAAGGAAAAAAAAAAAAAACGGTATTATTTCCCGGGCGCACCGAAGCGGTGACGAGTTTTTACGTTTGATGAACTTTACTGGCAGTTGGGGCGGGTGGCGCGGCGCGAGGGTATAATGGGCCCGGAAGAGGCGGCACCCGGGGACTGCTGGCGGCCGCCACCAGCGCGCGTCACCTCGCCGTGCTCCGAGCCCGCAAGGCCTAGTCCCTACCTACACAGAGAAAAATGTTTGTTTGAATCAAAAAAAAAATTTGTTTATATATGGCGAAACAAATATTTACCTGGTGGAACAAAATATTTTGTTAGCTTAACCAAACTCAGTAAGTAACAAAAATGATTTGTTACACCTAACCAAATATATATCGGAGTTGACAAAATCATTTTTGTTGGGTCAACAGAACCTTTCCTACTAAAAAAAATGTTTGTTTGAATTAACAAAATATATTTATTTCGCCACATACTTACAAACAAATATTTTGTTGAGGCAAACAAACCTTTCTCTCAGTGTACACACGGATCCACACCTAACTTAGAACTGTCATAAGTTAGACCTGGCATAAACTTAGAAACACATAACGCCACAAAACAGAACTTAGTAACGTCGTAACTTATAAAATCAGAACTTAGACTGTCACAACTTAGAAATACACAATTTAGAACTGTTATAGATTAGAATTCTCGGGAAAAAAACATATAACTGAAAACTGTCATAAGTTAGAACGATCATAGCTTAGAAACACTTAACTTAGATACACACCACGCTGATAAACGCAACTTAGAAACACATAACGCTGAAAATATTAACTTAGAACTAGCACAAATTAGAAACACGCATCTTAGAGCTGTTAGAAACAGGTAATCAAGAAACATACAACGAAACACACAACTTAGCAAGTCATAACGTAGAAACACACAAATTAGAACTGTCAACTTAGAAACACACAACGCGAAACCACACAACATAAAAACGTCATTCCTTAGAAAGCCACATTTTAGAAATATCACAACTTGGAAAAACTGAGTTAAAAACGCAACTTAGAACTGTCATAACTTAGAAAATTCACATATTCTTGAAAGCAAATTTTTGTCGTGATACTCCTTCAAAGTTCGATCATATAAAACAAATATTTCCTGTACTGAACATACTAATCTATCTGCATCCAGCTCCATAACGTGGAAAAAAAAAACAATAACAATACTACTATACAAGTGAATATTAACTCAGATAAAAGGAACAATGAAAAACAGTATTTTAACGAGTCAGCTGTAAACACACTACGGCATGCCTTGGTTAACAATTTTTTTTTCTCGCGCATGCGCAGAACACTGCTCGCGACGATGTTTGGAGCAGTCGTTCGATGTTGTCGCCTCGTGTCTGAACGCGACAAGTTTTGAGGCGTCGTGTCGCGTCTGATCCTGTGTGCATTTCTTTCATGTAAATACGTGGAGGTCAACTGCCACCAGACAAAATGACGTGCCCCACTCTGTGTGCGCCCGGCCTTACACGCCGCCAGACTTCAAGTATACTATTCACAAGTAAATTCCCTCTGTAGTCATGGGGAAAAAAAAATCAAGGAAGTTGTTTCACAAAACTTACAATTTGACTCTTAACTGTTACAAGTGCAGATTTGCACGTCACAAGCTTTTTCTACAAGTAATACTACAGTCTGGTGTCTCATAAAGTTTCTTGCAACCTTCGCGGGCTTTGTAATATGCGTAGAAATTTCTACTACATAGTCTTACCACCAAAGTAAAATATTTTACGAGTACAGTTTGTATGCTTGAATTGCATTATGATAGATACAACCTTCTGTAAACCATGGAAGATAATACTAGTGTTATTGAGGTTAGTAGACCACACAATTGCAGTCCCAAGATTATTATGAATTTTATGAATTATTTAAATTTATATACTCATGTCAAATTATGCTTGAATATTTTTAGGCATCTCTTTGTGGTGCATGTACTTTAATATATTAGCTTTGATATTTTATCTGTTATGTTTCTAACTGAAGAGCATTTCATTTAAACAAAAAAAAATACAAGAAAAAGACAAATTGTTACGTTTCTCATCAAATATAAATTATACTTAATCACGAAAACAGTATTTTGCTCACTGTTGTATATTTTTTCAAGGTACGTATATGCCAAATAACATTTCTAATATACCTACAGCACATTTTATTATCGGGGAACAAGTCCTAGGGACAGGGGAAATTTTTTCATTTCAATCTGTAATTTCATTTTATCTTTTGTTTTTGTGATTTTATTTCCGGGTGATTTTGTCTTTAGCTGGAATTTGCTATGCACTTTTGGTTTCATTAAGGTAATTTTTTATTCTTAAGTTTTTAGACAAAACTTGCTGTCTCAATACGAAGATCCATCTAAACATAAAAATCCCAGCTGAAATGTAGACTCGTAACTCAGAGTTAGTGATTAGTGTGCCAACTTTTAGAAACCAAACCATTTCCTTTATGAAACATTTCAGTTTTACAATTGTAAAACTTTTATTTGTAAATAATAACGTGTAGCTTTTAGGCTTGTAGTTTTATGAAGTAGGGCTCAAAACACAAACAATAGTAAAAAATAAGCCCTTGTAATCACAAGTTGTTACGAACAGGGATTTCACATAGATCGTCTAAAGTTGTCATTATCCAGTAAAAGTTTTGCTTGTGTGTAACAAGTGTAGGCTATTAGTTGGTACATTTGTAACAAAAAATATTTGGTATCATATCCTAATTTAATTAATGTACTGGTAACAATAATATTTTTAGTTGCATCATAAATTTTTTTATGATCTTAGTTCATCTGTATTTTTTTTAAATACAGTAGGGTAAAAACTAAAGTACATAATCTTTCTGGGATAATTATTAGTAAACTTAAACCTAATCGTAATCTGCCTACCTTTGAAGGAAGGTGGAAAATTAGTAGTAGACAAGTGTCATACAAGTTTTTTTTAAACTACGCTTAACAATAACTCTGATATTTTAGGTAACATGCAATTAAAATACTTGTAAAATTGTTAAAATTCGTTTCTCATTACAAATTTACAAGTGTGCTTTTGTGAAACACTTGTAGCTACCTGTATATTTTACCGAACTTGTAAAATGTTACTTGTTGGTTACAAACTTTTACTTTTGTAAAAAGAGCTCCATTTCACCACGAAAGTAGGTCTACGAGTCAATAAATATCAAAGTAATGTTCTAAACGTATGGTAAGACGGCGGAATTTTTTTTCTTTTCATTAAATCAACTCATACTGTTTGAATTTGTACTATTATAAAACTTTTTAACTGTAGGAGAGTCCAATAATGTCTAAAATTAACATGATTTTTTAAATTGTAATAAAGAATTTAACGACAATATTAGATAAAATTCTTATTTCCGCTAATATTTCCCATGTGGGATAATTTAGAGTATTGGTCTAAACCATATTTTGATGCATGTTAAAAAGCTAAGGTAAATTGTTGCTCAAACAGTTCAAACCAAAATATTTATATACTTAAAGCACACACTACGACTGAAAAAGGAATTAAGACATGATTTTTATTGTAAAAATATTATATTTTGAAAATATAATAATAATTGCATATAAGTAACTGTTTTTTAAGTCTACAGTAAATATTTGAACATAAATATTTTTAGAATGCATTGTTAAAATTATAGGCTTCATTTTGGTACATATTAATTAATATAAAATATATAAAAGAGTGATTTTTAAAATTTTTACTTCTCACTTACCCTACCATCGATTTACCCCATCTTACCTTAGTGTGAAAATATCCAGTTATAGGTAAACTTCTTACAAACATACTCTTGTAAAATTTTAATGACCTAAATTTTTACAAGTTAACAGGTGATTTACTTGTATGCTAGTAATAAAACCTAGGCAGTTTACAATAGTACCTTAAAAACATGTAACTAACACTTGGGGTTTACTGATTTTATTTAAAACAACTGAATGAGCATACATCATTGCTGGTTTACACTGCAGTATAGAATTTACCTCAAGAATGGTAAACAAAGATGAATATAAACACACGAAGAATAAGTGAAATCAGCCGATACGAAATGTTTAGGATAATTAGTAAAAAATTCTCAGTGTAATACGATACACATATATTTTCCTACTAGATATCTACCGGCTTCTCAGGGGCTTAACTGTCACTGGTAGCTCACCAAATAAGCTACTCGCTACTGGTAGTTCGACATTCATAATATTTTCACTGCATGGAAAATGAGAAAATGTTTAATAGATCATATTGTAATAAGGAGGAACATAAAGATATGTACACTAAGTTATTAAAATGTTCCAGAGTTTATAAAGGTTTCCAAAATATTTCCAGAAAAAAAAACCTTCGAAATCTACCTACGACTGTAGGCTGTGCCCAAAGGGAATTTTTTAATTGACGTTTGATTAATGCATTATTTTTTAAATCACGGAAAAGATTATTGAAATTACAAAAATTTGACTTTAATTTTTATTATGCTTATTCATGTGCGCAGATAATAGGCTACTGGAAAGCTATTAATGGAACGGTTTACAAATAACTTCAATTATTGGATCTACTGGGACAACACAAAGCATAAATGCCCGCGTAAGAAGTTATAATTTTGTAGTGTTTTCATGTAAATGTACACATTAAAAAAAATCTGTAATTTTACACAAACATTTATGTTCCATCTACAAAACAAAAAAAATTTACAGTGTAAACTTAATGTAATTTCTAAGAGTGTACGCACATATGCAATGGGCCGGATACACTCATCTTACGACGCCAAAACAAACAACTCTTGTCTGCTCGACAGAGCACGATGCTGTATTGACGAGACAACTCGCTCATTAACCACTGCGGCACGGGTTTCGAGACCTGGCCGATCCGAGCCAGAAGTTCACCAGATAGCTAGCGCGCACTCTAAACTAAATATGGTGTAAACTGTTCTAAATCAGTAACATCCTACCTTACTGCGAATCTCGAGTACACTGCTCCATTTGAATCAAACAAACTAAACCTGTATTTTTTTAAATTTTAATTTTAAGGAAACGTGTTTATATTTTATTTTTATTTGCGAGAAATATACTAAAAATGAAGAGTTGCCACTTTCAAAAGATTAACTAAAATGTTCTCAGTTCATAGTACAATTTATGTATAAACAGGTATTAGAGTTTTCAAAACTATAGAACAATAAGTTATAGAAAATAACGATGGCTATTTTATAAATATATTCAAACTCTTTAGCGTAGTAATACAATTATAGAAGCATAATAGTTTAGGACACTGATACATTAAGTGGCTTGCTTGGTCAGGGTTGTATTTGTGTTGGTGTGTTGGGATGATAAGTGCGATGCTCGCTGGTGCTTCTAGCGGTGGAATGGCGCAAAAGTATTCCCGTCGTGCGTAGGGAAGTTATTAGTTTGGGGCGGAGGTCTTAACATTATACAGCGGGGATGTGAAGATAAAGTTACCATGTAAGTCCTTTGAGCGGTCTTAAGAATCTGTAGCAGGAGTTTCATACATAAAAAATTATTATTCTGAAAACACGCGTTTCAGCCATTTTCACTCTTCTAAAACCTAAGTACCGTTCAAAAACGAAATGCGAAAAACAGAACTACCCATATACCCTCAGCGTATTCTTGAGTGCTTTTCGTAGACAGACCCCGCTCGGATATCTCGAGCGGATACCATTTTGTTAGAAACATCTTTGGTACCTTCACAGATTTAATTTTAAGTGTCGGATGGGTCATATCACGCGGGGGTAAGAAGTTCGGGAGTTAGTGTGTGCAGTGTTTGCCATGACTAATTATTTCAGTAAAAACTATAACGGCCCCCTACCTCTTCCCATTTTTTTCTTATCAATTCAGCAAAACTTTTTTTGATGGAATTAATTTTAACGTTCATTCCTTGCTGATGTTTCGTGAACATCTTTGCGGAACATTACTCACTTCATGATGGCGTTTTTTTTACAGTTCTTATCGGAATTATTTCAAGATTTTGAACAAAACTTCAATATTAAGTATCTTTTAAACAGCTACAGTTAGTTTTTGCTAACAAATTGCTAACCAGAGACGCACTCCGTAGGACAGTAACTCACAAGGGTCATATTAGGCCAAGGGGTGGCATCGTCTGCATGATTACATCGTAAGAGTGTGTGTGAAGCCTTTATTTTCTTTAGCTAATTGTTAAACCATATTGGTTAGACGCCCAAAACATTGGCTGAAGTATAGTGTATGTTTTTTGGAAATAGTTTTAAATATTTTTTTTTAAATGAAAGTTTTTTTTTAACGGCAGAGATTCTAATGCATACTTACTAATCATCATATAATGTTATGAAGCATAATTTTTGCAATGTTTTTAGTGAAACAATATGATGATGGTGAGGTTAAAAAGCAACTTCAAATTCGTCATAGCATTACATCTCTTGACAATTCCTAACACCATGTATTAGACATTTATTTTAGGGGAAACATTTAAAGTTGAAATAAGTACGACAAAATTTAATTTTTTTTAAATTTATAACAAAAAATTCTAACTATATTAGCAACTCTTCTTTACATCACTTATATCTGAGCACTAAAAGGGCATGCTAGGGGTTAAGTTAGTTATCATTATTTTGTCAAATACATTTTCTCAAATGTTCCTATAATTTCTTACTACATATTATATTTAAACCCTGATCCAATTATTTTCTTTCTTCAATAACATAACATAATCATCCTACTGCCATAGAAGAAACGAGATATTTACATCTCCAAGGTCATATAACATGTGGCTTCAGCGTACTTTTCATACTAACAATATTGTTGTAAATCATTTTATCCCTTCACGAAACCTCATAAACTTTGTCTTAGAGATTTATTACAGTGGTGTGTATACAAAAATACTATAGCAGCCTATAATAATCTATACATTTTACTAGCATTATTTTTACTAAGCTTTTTATATTATTGTTCTTTTTATATTTTTCCCTTTATTGCGTTTTTTTGCATGTATTTCCTCTCTTTGTGTTTTTTTTTCGTTATTGTATTTTTGAAGTGCCTGCCTTCTTTTGGACAATGTCTGCCCGGCTAGCACTTAAATAGATAAACAAATAAAACAATAGAAGGAAATAACTCGAGCAATACCTTTTAATGTGTTTACGGCTTCTATAGGTACCTATATAACTTACGTATATTAAAGTTCAGATGACCGCATCCTCCCTCCCGCACCACGAGTGTTGCGCTCTCACGTACGCGCCGCTGATGTGTAAATAATGCGGCGGTAGTTTTTGCCCCGTGTTGCCCTGTGCTGCAGCGCAGGGCAACAACTGGCGGCGGAGGGATAGATTACCGACGGGCGTGAGACCGGGTGGGCGAGAGTCCGTGAGCGGCGGGCGCTGCGCAGATGGCCATGTGGCCATATGGAAAGGCCACCGGCTTTTTTTTTTTTTTCCTTCTCCTCACAACGCTGCCAACATTAAATCAAGCGTAGAAAATTAACCCGCCGTACCTATCTTCATCGAGTTTGTTTCATCTTTTTACCAAAAAATAATATCTGCTGGTACAGCCCGGCTTCGAAAGAGTTGATAAAAAATTTTTTTAACACAGCAAAATTTATTTTAAATAGTCAAGTACAAAAAAAACTGATAGCTACTTAATCAAACACCGAGTGACAAATACAACGCCCATTTTAAATAGTTGGGTCTAGAAGCATGAAAGTTTGCTTACGATTTACTTATATAACGTGAAAATTAAGAAACTATTTTTTTAAGGGGGTTAAATAGGGGATGAAAGTTTTGGAAATCCCATCGGACACACAGTTTTTTTAAAAAATAAATTTCATGTTACAACTATTTTTTGTACCTGTCCTTCAAATGTAAAATTAAGTAACCAATACTGTATGGATATTATATAATAATTACAGAAAGAACTGGATTAATATCAGAAATTTATATATCTTTTAGATATACTACTTATAAAGGTTTAATATGCCTAAGTCAAGAAAACAGTCAATCTGGTCGTTTTTCACCAGTTTTAGTTACAAATATTGGAAATTTTTGTTTCAAAAATATGGTCATCCGTAATAATGTAGCTTAATAAAATTGGAATAATTTTTGGAATCAGTCTAGTATTTTCGCGTTAACTTAGTTTTAAACAACAAACGTTCGCTCTCTCTTTATGATGTTAGTATGGATTTGTAGTGAGAAGGGTAGAAATTCCATCCCGAAAAAAACAAACAAATATTATCTGAATCTCCAGAAAGAAAAAGATACCTAGTTCCCTAATATAGTCAGATAAAAATATTTTTTTGTCACAAAATTATCTTTTTGAAACAACAAATTAAAGTCTAAATTATTAAAAATATTTTTTGGCAGTTCATTAAAAACTGGACAGTCTTAAGGCCAAGGGAAGTTTATTTTCTGAAATTTTAGACAAAGTTTTGCCTTTCTGTTACGTTAGTTTCGAAATATTCTATTGAAGTGTGTAAAAAAAGTCGTCTGAAAGTCAGATAATATTTTAATATACCTATTATTACGTAAGATTATTTGCAGCACGAACAATATGAGAACACATGCAATTTGGCTCATTACCGAGGTTGGATGTTTACACATCACTGGCGAGTGCTGAAATACTCGCTCACAATTTCTTTTGTTAAATATTGTGGTTTCTTGTGAAGCTCTGCACACTGATTGTGCGAGTAGGCGGGGGCCTTTTAAGAGGCCACTCCAGTATTTAAGGGGCAATACGCAACCCGCGTTAACCTCATAAGATTCAATGCTATTTTTAATTTTGCTTATAACTAATAAACTAATATAGATTTCGAAATGATGCTTGCTTGATATGTAAGACAACGATGCTCTTATAAAAGCCCTTTTCTTCAAAAACGTTCATAAATTATGGTTTTATTCTAATCTTTACCAATATGCATAAGTGTATTGTCTAGGTTTGAACCATAATTTATGCACGTTTTTGAAGAAAAGGGCTTTGATAAGAGCATCGTTGTCTTACATGTCAAGCAAGCATCATTTCGAAATCTATAATAGTTAAAAAGTTATAAGCAAAATGAAAATAGCATTGAATGTTATGAGGTTAACGCGGGTTGCGTAGTGCCCCTGAAACACTGGAGTGGCCTCTTAAGGCGGTGACTCGAAGCGCCGGCGAATGTTCGTCGCCCAGCTGCTGGCGGTTACAAACAAGCGGGCAGGATGGCAATACGCCTTAATGGCGGTTTAAGTGACGCCTTGAGGGACCGTTAACACCCGCCTCCCCCTACCCTTTTCCAGGCGGACACTCTGGGACGCACGAATTACCATCACGCGACATCGGCTACTCAAGTATCCGTTGAGTAAGAGGGGTGGGTTAAACTTAATGATTCTCCCACTCCCCCCCCCCCCCCCCAGAAGGTACATACGAGAATAAGGGACTCCGGGACATGGTGTTATAATCCAAAAAGAAAAAAAATATATTTAGCGTTGAGTTAGCCACACATTTCCCTTCTGAAACGTTCAATTTATTATTTTCTATGGTAAAATAGAATCCGCAAAATTCCTGACTTAAAAACGATGTTCTGGTGCCCCTCAAATGACTACCCTGAATGCAAAGGGCACAAACCTTTAAAGAAAGGCTTAAAAAATAAAATTTTTAAATGGCCAGAACAAAAAAAAAAGCAGGTAAAATGTAGACTCCTGATATTTCACTGATTTGCAGCAGTTCTCATAGTTTAGGGTTCAGTATTCAAATATATCTTGGCGGCAGGTCTTTCACCGAAAGGAGCACGTAACAGTAAAAAAAAATTAAGAGGTCAGGTTTAACGTCGCATGGTCGCAGAGGTTTAAGGCCCCTGTCTACCCAAGTACACACGCGGTGGACTGGGCTTCAGAAGAAACCACACCATTTGAAAACTGCTCAAGATATCAGAGTAGTGTTTGTTTACAAAGAAAAAGAAACATTTAAGAATACGCTGAGGCCGGATTAGTTCTTTTGCTGTATTCTTAATTCTTAGAAGGGTTAAAATGATATAACACATGCATTTGAATAATGTTTAGGCATGTGACATTCTGTACAGATTCTTGAAAGCACACAAGGGACCTGCATTACAACCTGTTAATTTTCGGCCATATAAAGTTTATGGTTGCCACTCAAATATCATAGTCGTCCTATGCACGACGAGAAGAATGCGCTAGAGTCCACTGCATTGCGCAATGAGAATTTTTGGCTTAGAAATTACAGTAAATTTACAGACTTTTTAACTGAATATAGTATAGTTCTTCGTAATTTTAAATAACTGAATCTTTGTAGATTATTTTGACCTAGAAACTACGCTTATTTCGACTTCCGAGTTTGATGTTTCGTTATAAACAAAGGTAAACACACACGTGGACAAAATTAAGAGTGTTCTTGCTGAGTTTTTGAATGTTTTCAAGTTATACCAATTATATCCTTTTTGGATTAATGTCCAAAGTAAGTGAGCCAAGTGTCCGTAAATTACCGAAGATAACCGTAAATTTACGAATATCCCTGGATAATTTGAAACCAGCATCCTTCGTAAATTGAAGGTGAAAATTTTGAACAGAGCGCAAGTGAGCTATCGAGTTAAAATTGTAGAAATAACTGTTAAATAAAAGAAATTACATGGTGTGTGAGACAGAGCCAAAACAGCTCTCCATTAATCATGTTAACTGAGTGGATCATAATAACTGGGTGGATCATGGTAATTGGGTTGATCATGGTAACTGAATGGTTCATGGTAGCTAGGTGGATTTTGGTAAGTGGGTGGATCATGGTAACTAAGTGGATTGCGGTAACTGGGTGGATCGTGGTAATAGGATTGATCATGGTAAGTGAAAGGTACATGGTAACTGGTTTTATCATTGTTACTGGGTGGATCATGGTGGCTGGGTGGATCATGGTAACCGGGTGGACCACGATTGTAGGTTCTGTGGCCAGAGCCACCGAGTCCTGCTTGGCTTCTGGACGTGCACGAACACTATCTCAGCCCAGGAGCCAGGAGGAGGTATCTGCAAGACACGAACAGTGGACCGAGAGCAGGCCAAAGACTGCGCAAAAAGACAGTCCTCTTGGTCTCGACGGCCGAGTGACCTCGACCGTGACCTTGTTGCCGCAGAGGGACCAGCGGGCGGCCGGGCCGACGGCGACCACGACGCCGCGCACGGAGAGGACTTCCTGCGCAGCAGCAAGCGGCGGCGGTCGCGCACCAACTTCAACAGCTGGCAGCTGGAGGAGCTGGAGAGGGCGTTCCTGGCCAGCCACTACCCCGACGTCTTCATGAGGGAGGCGCTCGCCATGAGGCTCGACCTCAAGGAGTCCCGTGTCGCGGTCAGTACAACCTCGACAACCTCACTCACGCTCCCGTCGACATGAGTCGTATTGCCGAGTAGTTGGCCACAGAACATAAGGGTTTGCTGAAAGTAAACCATAACATTCAATTAGGTCTACCCATAGGCGTAGATCCCTGGGGGCTCCCCCTGGAATTAAGAAGGCCCTCCCTTTGGCTTATGCTTGCAAAATTGTGACTGCGAAACGGGTTTAACATCAAAACTATGTCTTAAGGAAAACTTCTTGTATATTTTATTGTTTCCTTCTTGTTACATGCATATAGGCCAAATAATGGACAGCATACAACATACAAGCACCCTATCCAGATATGATTTGTGTCGGTTATAACCCACAAACGCCAAACTCTTGGGCCGTGGTGGCCCCCCTTGCGGATCATACAGATTTGCGCCCCTGGCCTACCCCCTTGTCATTCGACGACTGTATGACCTGTAAACCGTATATATGTCTTACAGTTCGTACATACTGCCAGATGTTATGCTGACTAGTGGACATGCATGTGTCTCAAGAATGGTACACAGAGAGAGTTCATAGCCAGGGGCTTATCAAGTTCTAAAAATAAAAAGATGGAGGAGAGGGGCTATTTCTAATTTTAGATTATAAGTCCATGAAACCACGAAAACACATTGAAGGCGATTGCTTAGCATGGCAAACACATTTAACCTGTTTTCACCAATAGTGCTTATAAGCCATTTCTATGATAGGACGGAGTGAACTGCACCATAACTCACACTAATGAATTATGCAATGTAATTCCCAAAGTTATCCACATGCTTGCAGGTGTAGTTCCAGGACAGGTATCAGGCTCCTGAGGGACATGTCGCTCTTACCACAAACCTGGGTATCTTCACATTAAGATGTGTCTTAGACACGACAGCTGGAGCGCTCGGGAGTCCGAACCCTCAAACGAAAGATCAGTGACCGATACTGGCCCTTACTGCTTCCTCTGATAACCCTTTCCCGGCACTTGAGGATTCCTAAGGAAACCCTCTGCGGTCAACACCGTCAGTACCATAGGGAAGCAGAGGGTTGTCATTAGCGCAGAAAAGCTATAATAGCGCATCATAGACCCTTTCTGTGGATTTGTTGGGGGGTTTTCTCGGCTGCTAAAGATGACAGCAGCTCCAACACGTCGTAGGCCAGCAACCGCTCTCATGGGAGTCAAGATCACACTCAACATCATAATGTTACAGCAGGATGGTGTGACTCGAAGAAGAGTCCTGTTATGATGATGTGTGTGTGGTTGCAGATGTGGTTCTAGATGATGAGTTGGTGAACTCTGCCAGACATCATGATTATGAATGTTGCAAAGTATTGCCGAATATTAACAACATAGGTACTTGCAGGCGTGGTTCCAAAATAAGAGGTATTGAGATGTCCTCGTTCTAACGATTGATGCAAATTACTGTCCAAAATTATACAAATGTTACAGCATCATGCTGACTCACGCATGTGAACAGGCGCAGACTTCGTTAAAGAAGAATTGGGCATGGTTCTAAGAGGTTATAGATTGCTAAAGAAGCAGTAATATGTATGAGTTGATTGTATGATGACTTGCGCGTGGTTCAGCTGTGATCTGTGCCAGACATAATGTTAATTAAATATGCAGTGTATTGCTTAAGGTAAGCCACATGCTTGCAAGTGTGGGTCCAAAACAGGAGGTCATGGCTTGCGGTTCTATAAGTGGTTATGGCGAGGGATACAGTCGACTGTACGAGGACGTGTTTGTGGTTTCAGAACAGGGGCATTGCTTGAGTGTCTACAAGTGGTGATGACGAGGGATTCAGTTCATTGTACGATGGATATGTGTGATTGTAGGTGTAGTTCCAGAACAGGAGCATGGTTTGTGGTTGTATAATTGGTGATGGCAAAGGAAACAGTCGACTGTACGAGGACGTGCGTGTATTAGAAGGTGTGGTTCCAGAACAGGAGGCCATGGCTCGAGAGTCTAGCAGTGGCGAGGTACGAGGACCGTGTGTGGTTGCAGAGCAGGAGGGTAATGGCTCGAGAGCGAGGTGCGAGGACCGTGCGTGGTTCCAGAGCAGGAGGGTAATGGCTCGAGAGCGAGGAACGAGGACCGCGCGTGGTTCCAGAGCAGGAGGGTAATGGCTCGAGAGCGAGGTACGAGGACCGCGCGTGGTTCCAGAGCAGGAGGGTAATGGCTCGAGAGCGAGGTACGAGGACCGTGCATGGTTCCAGAGCAGGAGGGTAATGGCTCGAGAGCGAGGTACGAGGACAGTGCGTGGTTCCAGAGCAGGAGGGTAATGGCTCGAGAGTGAGGTGCGAGGACCGTGCGTGGTTCCAGAGCAGGAGGGTAATGGTTCGAGAGCGAGGTACGAGGACCATGCATGGTTCCAGAGCAGGAGGGTAATGGCTCGAGAGCGAGGTGCGAGGACCGTGCGTGGTTCCAGAGCAGGAGGGTAATGGTTCGAGAGCGAGGTACGAGGACCGTGCATGGTTCCAGAGCAGGAGGGTAATGGTTCGAGAGCGAGGTACGAGGACCGTGCATGGTTCCAGAGCAGGAGGGTAATGGCTCGAGAGCGAGGTGCGAGGACCGTGCGTGGTTCCAGAGCAGGAGGGTAATGGTTCGAGAGCGAGGTACGAGGACCGTGCATGGTTCCAGAGCAGGAGGGTAATGGCTCGAGAGCGAGGTGCGAGGACCGTGCGTGGTTCCAGAGCAGGAGGGTAATGGCTCGAGAGCGAGGTGCGAGGACCGTGTGTGGTTCCAGAGCAGGAGGGTAATGGTTCGAGAGCGAGGTACGAGGACCGTGCATGGTTCCAGAGCAGGAGGGTAATGGCTCGAGAGCGAGGTACGAGGACCGTGCATGGTTCCAGAGCAGGAGGGTAATGGCTCGAGAGCGAGGTACGAGGACCGTGCATGGTTCCAGAGCAGGAGGGTAATGGTTCGAGAGCGAGGTACGAGGACCGTGCATGGTTCCAGAGCAGGAGGGTAATGGTTCGAGAGCGAGGTGCGAGGACCGTGCGTGGTTCCAGAGCAGGAGGGTAATGGCTCGAGAGCGAGGTGCGAGGACCGTGCGTGGTTCCAGAGCAGGAGGGTAATGGCTCGAGAGCGAGGTGCGAGGACCGTGCGTGGTTCCAGAGCAGGAGGGTAATGGTTCGAGAGCGAGGTACGAGGACCGTGCATGGTTCCAGAGCAGGAGGGTAATGGCTCGAGAGCGAGGTGCGAGGACCGTGCGTGGTTCCAGAGCAGGAGGGTAATGGCTCGAGAGCGAGGTGCGAGGACCGTGTGTGGTTCCAGAGCAGGAGTGTAGTGGCTCGAGAGCGAGGAACGAGGACCGCGCGTGGTTCCAGAGCAGGAGGGTAATGGCTCGAGAGCGAGGTACGAGGACCGCGCGTGGTTCCAGAGCAGGAGGGTAATGGCTCGAGAGCGAGGTGCGAGGACCGTGTGTGGTTCCAGAGCAGGAGGGTAATGGCTCGAGAGCGAGGTACGAGGACCGTGCATGGTTCCAGAGCAGGAGGGTAATGGCTCGAGAGCGAGGTACGAGGACCGTGCATGGTTCCAGAGCAGGAGGGTAATGGCTCGAGAGCGAGGTACGAGGACCGTGCATGGTTCCAGAGCAGGAGGGTAATGGTTCGAGAGCGAGGTACGAGGACCGTGCATGGTTCCAGAGCAGGAGGGTAATGGTTCGAGAGCGAGGTGCGAGGACCGTGCGTGGTTCCAGAGCAGGAGGGTAATGGCTCGAGAGCGAGGTGCGAGGACCGTGCGTGGTTCCAGAGCAGGAGGGTAATGGCTCGAGAGCGAGGTGCGAGGACCGTGCGTGGTTCCAGAGCAGGAGGGTAATGGTTCGAGAGCGAGGTACGAGGACCGTGCATGGTTCCAGAGCAGGAGGGTAATGGCTCGAGAGCGAGGTGCGAGGACCGTGCGTGGTTCCAGAGCAGGAGGGTAATGGCTCGAGAGCGAGGTGCGAGGACCGTGTGTGGTTCCAGAGCAGGAGTGTAGTGGCTCGAGAGCGAGGAACGAGGACCGCGCGTGGTTCCAGAGCAGGAGGGTAATGGCTCGAGAGCGAGGTACGAGGACCGCGCGTGGTTCCAGAGCAGGAGGGTAATGGCTCGAGAGCGAGGAACGAGGACCGCGCGTGGTTCCAGAGCAGGAGGGTAATGGCTCGAGAGCGAGGTACGAGGACCGCGCGTGGTTCCAGAGCAGGAGGGTAATGGCTCGAGAGCGAGGTACGAGGACCGCGCGTGGTTCCAGAGCAGGAGGGTAATGGCTCGAGAGCGAGGTGCGAGGACCGTGTGTGGTTCCAGAGCAGGAGGGTAATGGCTCGAGAGCGAGGAACGAGGACCGCGCGTGGTTCCAGAGCAGGAGGGTAATGGCTCGAGAGCGAGGTACGAGGACCGTGCATGGTTCCAGAGCAGGAGTGTAGTGGCTCGAGAGCGAGGTACGAGGACCGTGTGTGGTTCCAGAGCAGGAGGGTAATGGTTCGAGAGCGAGGAATGAGGACCGCGCGTGGTTCCAGAGCAGGAGGGTAGTGGCTCGAGAGCGAGGTGCGAGGACCGTGTGTGGTTCCAGAGCAGGAGGGTAGTGGCTCGAGAGCGAGGTGCGAGGACCGTGTGTGGTTCCAGAGCAGGAGTGTAGTGGCTCGAGAGCGAGGAACGAGGACCGCGCGTGGTTCCAGAGCAGGAGGGTAGTGGCTCGAGAGCGAGGTGCGAGGACCGTGTGTGGTTCCAGAGCAGGAGGGTAATGGCTCGAGAGCGAGGTGCGAGGACCGTGTGTGGTTCCAGAGCAGGAGGGTAATGGTTCGAGAGCGAGGAATGAGGACCGCGCGTGGTTCCAGAGCAGGAGGGTAGTGGCTCGAGAGCGAGGTGCGAGGACCGTGTGTGGTTCCAGAGCAGGAGGGTAGTGGCTCGAGAGCGAGGTGCGAGGACCGCGCGTGGTTCCAGAGCAGGAGGGTAATGGCTCGAGAGCGAGGTACGAGGACGGCGCGTGGCTGGTTGCAGGTGTGGTTCCAGAACCGGCGCGCCAAGTGGCGCAAGAAGGAGCACACGAAGAAGGGCCCCGGCCGGCCGGCGCACAACGCGCACCCGCAGACGTGCAGCGGCGAGCCCATCCCCGAGGAGGAGCTGCGGCGCAAGGAGCGCGAGCGGCGCGACAAGAAGCTGCTCAAGGCGCTGGAGCGGCAGCAGAGGAAGCTGGCGGCCAAGGGCGTCGCCGTGGACCTGGCCACGCTGCGGCGCGAGTGGGAGGCCAAGCACGGCTGCGACGCGGCGCGGCCCTCGTCGTCCTGCGACACCAACCAGTCGTCGGCGGCGCGCTCCGAGTCGGAGCCGTCCTCGCAGGGCGGCCGCGACGACGCCGACGACGACACGGACATCGACGTGGAGGACGACCAGCCGCCACCGCCGATGTCGCGGCCCGACGACGCCAGCGGGGACGAGGACGTGAACGTGACGTCGTCGTCGTCGGAGGAGGAGGAGGAAGAGGCCCGGCCGACGAGGCTGTGCCTGCCGGCGCCCAAGTCCAACCCGTTCAGCATCGAGAGCCTGTTGTCGCGCGCGCACGACAAGGTGCAGAGGAGAGGCGGCGACGGCTGCTGCTCGTAAGACCGCTGGTCCGCGGGCTCATGGGACGCGTCCCTCCCATCTACTCTCACAGACTGATGACGGACGTAGCCAGCGTGCAAGCTGCTCCTTAAAACATTCGTAGCCCCAAAACTGAACGGCCTTTTTTCCCCTCTCAACATAAGTGTCGAAACGTCGTAGTCAATGACAAGAAAAAAAGATTCCAATCCTAAACGCCAATCACTTCAAGAAATAAACTTTTTGTCTCCATTTACTTCAGACATTTCATTAAATTATATACTATGCTTTAACGAAGTCTAATGTTGAGTATAAAAGGTAGAAAATTGTTATGGCAAAAAAAAACTGTTGAAATGAATCCATCGATTCATGTCATCATATCATGTTAAGTAAAAATTACCATTTTACAAAGCAATATTCTAAACTAGATTTATTGAAAACCAAGCAAAGTCCGCAAGTAGCAGTTAGTTTTTTTTTTTTGCGACGAGTTTAAAAAACAGCTGTCTACAAAATTCTAACAAATTGCGGTATACATATGTCACAAGTAATTTAATCTGCAAATATTGAAATCAGGACATGCAGTAAATACAAAGTTTCAATTCATTAATGCGCTAGCCTGTCCTAATGAAACGAATTTGTACACTTTTGACTCAAACCAGCTGAAGTAGTTCAATTAAAATTATTGAAAATAGTAAAAATAAACTTAAATAATTAATTTTTTTTTTACATTGTGATACACTCTTACACATAAATGAGGGCCAGAGTGACGTCGACTTTTATGATCAACGACTAGAGACCGGCAAAACTCCTTTTATTATTTGGAAGGAGGCTGGAATGTACGCCATTACACACTTTAACTGCGTTTTCATTAGATCATAGATGGTTTTAACACCCCTCGAAGGACGAGAAACCAACGAAAAAAAAAAAGGAAATTACGAAATTAAAATTAACCTGTTACTATGGCCGTGTGCTTTTCGCGTAAAGATCTCACCGCTCATTAGACTCCAATACGAGCATACGCCCGCCAGCGGTTTCTTCCTTGTGATTGGCGACCGTCTCGAAGTGCAGCCACTGCCTTATTTGGCCGAGCCACTCAGGACTCGTTTGCTGACACACTGAATGTCTGTGATTCGTGTGTTGACAGTGAACACGTACCTGAAGCTCAACCGATCTCGAAACACTGGCGATGCTCCACTCTCGGCTAGTCTCGGGATATTTTATCGAGACAATCAGATGGACATAAAGCCCCTGGAAGTGGGTGTGCCCAATGTTATTAATTAAAGTCAGAATGAGAATTTTCTCCTTACTGACCACCTTCAATCTTTCTCATCTGGATTGCAAGATATATTTTGGTAATAATGAAGTTCAAACGCTGATTCCGTGCTGATGTGATGTTAACATACTTGTATAACAATACTTACCTAATGGTGACATTTGTTCCATTCTTCCTCGCGAGTTCCTTTCAAGCTGTTAAACAAGCAATGTGACAGCAGCCAACGGGCAGTAGACACCGACGTACCTGTGCACACACTCTAAAAAAAATTTGTACTTTTACAAGGGAATTTCTTGGAAACCCTGTTGCCAAGGATATTTCTTGCAAAACTACAAGGCAGAGCCTTGCAAAATCGCACATCGTACAAAGCTCTGCCTTGTAGTTTTACAAGAAATATCCTTGGCAGCAGGGTTTCCAAGGATTTTTCTTGTAAAATATACAAAAATTTCTTTCAGTGCACATGTGTTGAGGTGTGGTGCCAGAAAATAACGCGAAAATCAGGTCCATACTAATCAGCAGAAACTGAAAAATTTCGCGACATTTACTTCGTAATTGGCTAAACCTTAAAAAAATGCATGTACCATCAAGCTGGTCTCGCTATTGGCTCACTGTTCATCTTGGACGACTCTGGGCCAATAAGAAACCGTCAACCAAGGAAGTATCGAATACAGGCAAGTCAGTCAGCAAATGAACTGGCGTTATTTGCTCGACTTTACAGTAAACGGCGTAGTTTACCCTTAATATAATCGAAACAGCAAATTTTTACAGTCCCTACACAGTATATCGACAGTGCCACGCCGTGAAAAGCCAAGAAATAATTACTACTAGGCGCAAAAGTTCCGGCACGTTTAGGTATCGGGACTTTGTTTAAAATAGGAACCACAACTCCGTCACAACAGTCGAATGGGGCACAATCAATTGAAGATATGTTACAAGTAATGAATTATGTAATTTATGGTGCCTTTAGAATGCTGTCGTGCACTTCTCTGACTTCTTTTTTTTTAAATAAATCTCAGGACAATTGGATATGTTGTTTTCCAAGTGGCGAAAGTCACAAAATTTCGAAAGTGGATCAACACCAGAATTAAATACCATGTAGTGCGATTCGGAAATTGGCTAAGTAGTATAGGTCTTAGTTGATTACCCTTTGCACCAAATCATTAGCTTAAAAAGTTATTCCATCTACTTAATAAAACTATAACACTGAATGATTGACAGACAACGCACAGCTTAATACGGTGGGTCGATAAGCACGAAATTTTGCACAGGAGTTCCTTATATAATGTAGTTGAGCACAAAGAAAGGAGGGTTTTAAATTATATCTTTAAAGAGGTAAAAAGGTTGACAAAGTGTGTAGGAAGCGCAATACCACTCACTTACTAACACATTACGAATTCTACGGAACTATAATACCTTCAGTATACGTATACCTATTATATTTTTCTACCAAGGCACCAGATAAGAAAGGAGTTTACGAAAATCGGGTCCCAAGGGGGGTTGCGTGGGTATTAAAGTTCAAAATTTCCCGTATTTAAAGTATATATCCTACAAACTTGATCTGATGCGTACAGCCTGGTACTGTAGCTAGTGTATTTATAAAGAGCTGTAAATTTTGGATTTTTTTCCAGACAAAATTCATTTCAGACCTACACCACTTGGAAAAACCCACCCGATTGGTGTTTAATTTAAGGGTTGAAGATATGAGCCGAAATATGTCATATTAGTTTTTAAAGTTTTTTTTTGCCATAACAATGATTTTTTAGTTTAGATTGTGAAATTTTCTTTCGTTAAGGCAGCAAAAGAATTTTAAGAAATCTTCTGAGACTATAAAATAGTGTGTATTGACATTGCTACTAAAACTGTAGAATTCTCGAATATGAACTCAATACTAAACGACAGTCGCTTCACAGGGGAAGCTATCTGTAGCAGCCGGTCACTGCAACGTCAGGAATACCGCTCAATTATGTGCTATTTGGTTTAATGAAGCTGAATTTTGAGAATCAAACGACATGAAATTGTAACGACCTAAAAAAATTAAAACCAAGTGTGCGTCCTACTTTTTTTGTCTCCTCCATTAAGGTGGAGTCTCACACGCCATGTTATTTTTTTCTTTCAATTTTCTCGATGTTAAGGTCTATTTCTGTAAATTTAACACTATACTTATCTTGAATTTGTTGTTGTGTCAAACATATTTTCAAGTAGGTAATTTTTACTACATGTGATACACTTGCTGTAAAAAGGAGCGCAAGTGATAACAATATTACAAGCACTTAACACCTTTTTACTCCTAATACCTATAATAACCTTAGTAAATAAATTTTGAAAACATATTTGACAAAACAACAAATTCAAGAGAGACATAGTGCTATAAGTACATAAAAAGTCCTTAGCTAATACATAGAATTTTTTTTTCTGTAGTTATAAAAAAGATTCCTCTGGAAACAAGTTGCCAAGAAATAGTTTGTAATACTACAAGAAAGATATTGTAACATTGTACAACACATGGCTATGGTTATTTTTGCATAGCCTATATGAAAAACTGTTTTTCGAGATAATACTGAGCATTTCTTACAAAATTTAGAGCATAATTTTATATTTTTAATTGATGTTTAATTCAAGCATAATTTTTTTTAAACCAAGGAAAAGATAATCGAATACTCAATAATTTTCCTTTATTTGGTTTTATCATGCTTATTAATGTGCGCATTTAATACTGGAAAGCTATTCAGGGAAATGGTTTACAAATAACTTTTAACCATGAGAGGTACTGGGACAACACAAAGCATAAACGCCCGGGAAAAAATCCCAACCCAGTATTACTCGGAACACTATTTGTTTTTATTGATACAGTTGTTTTCATGTAAATGTGAGATTTTACAAATAATTGTAATTTTACACGAATATTCTTGTTCGATTTGCAAAACTGTAGTTGCGGTGTGGTGACGATGAGACTCCACCTTAACTGATGATGGTCCCAGTCTTTTGATCAGGTCCTGAAAGAAAATGACGCCCCAGGGTTTGTACCTCGGACGTGTGAACGTGTAAACGCTTGGAGCGAGTGTGCGACCAGAGTTCGCGCGTGACGCCTGGAACTATATCGAACGATATCGAACGATATCGACGGCGCTCGGCGGCCCCGAGAGACGCAACCACTTCCGGCGACGCCAGGCGCTTGTCTTTCTCCCTCTAGGGAGGCTCCGTCGATCGTGACGTCACACAGTTGAAACATATCTCTTTGCCGCATGTGACTACTGCACTAGAGAAGTTATTATCGTATAGAAATATCATTGTGTTAATAAAATTAATGCAAACCATTTTCGGTGTTTTAAACTCTTTTTTTTTCTTCCTTCGGCAGGATGTGCCAAAATAAAACCTAATTCCTTCCCACCATTTTCCTACCTCCCCCATTGAAGTAAAGAAAAAAATAAAAAAAGTGTTACTTCCAAGGGGAGCTCCCAGAAATAATTCGAAGTTGAAAAAAAATTACGTATAAATATCTGGGAATCTGTGGAGAATTAAAGCTGTTATAAGTACTTTGAACATTTTAAAAATCAAAATTTTGGGAAAAGTTTGTAAAATTGGGAAGGGGGGTTTCAAAAAGAAAATATTAAACAAGCGTAAAACGACATGTGTCATTAAAATACAAAAGAACTATAGCTGTGCTTAAAAATAATCGGCTTTGCTGATAATCGCAGGCATGAAGGTACTTCCCTGTGTGGTTAGTAAAAGTTCCCACGAAAAAGTTTTACGGCGATTTTAAAGAGGTTAAGTTGGTTTCACAATCAAAATAAATAAACACAAGCGAGTGCACAGCAAGCCACACGCACGACTGTACACACGACTTTTCGCAATTGAAATATTAGGTACTGTTGATTTCAGCCAATGAAATTTCACGATGTGTACTTCCGTTATTATTTGAACAGAGCTGGTATAGCAGAGAGAATTTGCCACGAGGCTAGCTCACGACTGAGTACTTGATAATAATTAACGTTCAGAATAAGTCTTGTCCTTAAAATACAACTCTGTGTGCACGAGAGTAATGTTTTAACATTTTCTTAACGATTATCACAAAGCATTGATTGCATCCGTATACACAGAGTCATATTTTAAGAAAATACGTACTTAGGTATTCAAACGTAAGCGAGCCTTTGAATCCGGTCATAAAATAATATTCAAGGATGCACTTTATTGCCCTGCGAAAAAAAAAAAATCTACTTCTTGACGGTTTCGAGATATTTTTTTTTCCAGGCCGCGTCGCAGCTTCGACGCGACACGCGAAGCATCGAGTCGAGGTAGTGTTTTTTCGAAACCTCGAAGAGTTTCTCCACAGCGTCTTATCCATAGCAAGATACCTGGTGTCGTACACGGGGCTTTATATACACCCGAGGGGAAGGTGATGGGCAAATAAAGGTGGTTTCCATCAGAAAGTATGTGGTTGCAGCTTCACGGAGGATTCTGCGAGGTTCCATCGAGAGAGAGAGAGAGAGAGAGAGAGAAAAAAAAAGTTACTGGTCCGAGAAGGTGACGATCTGGTACGTATTGCGATGCGGCATGCGCCAGATTTACGGCGGGACGAGGTAGGTAAAAGCTATCGCGGTCGCGCAGTAGTTCCGCCTTCCGCCGCGGAAAGAAGGGGGGAAGGAAGGAAGTGAGAGAGGGGAGGTTGGTAAGGATGGTGTTTCGTATTTCCCTGAGTCGCCCACTGCTCGCTTGAGCATGGGATGTGTCGCAAAGTGCAGTTCAAACAGCGAGGGGGGTTGGTTGGTTGGTTGCCACCAGCGGAAGAATGATGTCTGGAGGGCGAAGTGAAGAACCCGAGAATTGTTGAGCGAAAGGGGGACGAAGAAGAAAGACGGAGGGAGGGAGGGTTGGCGCGTGACTCGACTGCAGCACGAGTTGGTGGGGTTGGTTATCTCCCGGCCTCCCCTATAGCGATATAATGCACCCCCTTCAGACCTGTAAACACGGACCGACGCCCTCCCCGGCGACTGCTTGTTAAGTAAAGCCACACACGGACGCGCGCGCACACAGCTCCGGGGGGTGTGAAATTGGTTCCTGAATAGCTTCGCTCTTTTCGCCGCCGACACAAGACTACAATTGGCCTGCGCCCTTCGCCGCTATCTCCCTAACTCGCGCGCAACACCGGCCTATGTCGGGGCGACCGAACACAGCCAGGTCACGCCACCACACTGCAGTTTGTGCATTTGTACATGCACACGAAAACAAATGTATCGATACGAGATAGTTGTTCGCAGTAAGACTGGGCTATAATTCTTACCCGGGCATTTATGCTTTGTGTTGTCCCAGTACCTCCATGAGTTGAAGTTATTTGTAAACCGTTCTCTGAATAGCTACCCGGTATTAACTGCATATCAATAAGTCAAAATTTTGAATATTCCACTATAATTTCCATGGTTTTTAAAAAAAATTATGCTTGAATAAAACATAGATTAAAATATTATATAATGCGCCAATTTTCGTAAGAAATACTCAGTACTATCTCGAAAAAAACGTATTTCATACATGCAAAAATTAACCATAGTCATGTGTTGTACAAATTTTCAATTTATTTCTCATAGTATTATTATAAACTATTTCTTGACAACTGGTTTCCAAAGGAATATTTTGTAAAAGTACAGCAATTGTTTTTCCTGTGCATGTGACTGTGGAACAAAAAGAACACACACTTTACCTAACCCATTTTTTCAAACAAAACTAGTAAATTCAGTTAAATTCTTGCTTTTTCATCACTAGGATTTTACTTTATAAAATTAGGCTGAACTTACATTTATCTATTGCATCCGTTTGTACTATGATAACAATTTCGAGGCCTCGTAACTAATCACAGAGTAAATATTTTTATTTTCCTTTCGTCCAAACATCCGTCGAAATCTTGGACGGACGAACGGTTATGTCCCCGCCTTGTAAACAAGATTTCTCGAAAGGTTGTTTGAAAACACTTGATTGTTTACTTTTTATTCTGTTGCCTAATACTTACAAATGTGTATTTTTTACGAATTGATGGTAATAGAAACTAACGAGAGAAAAAAACTTTCGTAAAACGGCTTTTAAAAATAATTTTAATAGACATCAGGAATTTTCATTAATTTCTGAACGATTTTCTAAAAGTAGAAAGTTTTACAACAACGTTTAAGAACGGTTAATTGAAAACATATGATTTTACATACCTGTATGATGTAAGTTTATAATGAGGTTGAAATTAAAGTGGTCTACAAGATTTAAAAAAAATTGTTACTTTGATAAAAAGTCGTTATAAACTAATAACAATAGTTACATTATAAATTTACTTAAAAAGTAAGAACAAACATTATAGGGGCAAGTGTTATTCGCGAAAATATATCTGGTTGAGCGTTTCTCATTGGTCCAGAATCCTCCAGCTAAACCACGAGCTAATAGCCGAGTAGCACAAAAGTGTATATATATATATATATATATATATATATATATATAATTTCAACCCAGTGTGAAATGAATCCGCGATTAATTTTTTTTTTGATGTGTAATATCTTAGCTCTCGGTATTCGGAATTTGGTGGGAGTAAAAGTGAAGGAACGGAAATGTATAACAATCACGGTGCTACCTCTGTAGCAAACAAAAGTTCACAAAGACAAAAGGAAACTTTATAGTATTAACTGTTAAAAGAATTTTAATAACATGGACAGTATTTTAATCAAATTCCTTGTCGACAATCAGGTCCAAAACCGGGGTATAGTTTTTTTTTCAAGTCCTTTTCACCTTTATCGAAGCCGTTTCATTATATAGTTTAAAATTTCGCTCTGCTAATCAAATGACACAATGGTCAACGTAGTTTCTCCAGCCGCGAATTCTAGCGGCGGGCGCGGAAACTTCGTGTGGTTCGAGTCCCAGAAATACAGTTGAAAAAACAAATCACTCTCGGCTTTATTCTAAAAGAATTGCACGAAAAAAAATTTAGTGTTCGAGTTCCGTATAACGAGTGTACTTGCAACATGAGAATACGTGAACTTGATCGTTGCCGAGGTCAGATGTAACACATCTCTGACGAGTACTGAAAAGACTCGCTCACAAAATTTGTTCCCCTGCGTCCGTTAAGCACCACTTCACCCACCAGAAAATAAACATGAAAAAATAACACCGACACACACCATCAAGTACTGGAAAGGCTGACAATTTTGGACTAGTCCATAATTTAACAGACGGATACAAGCAAAACACGCAAAACAAAAAAAAAAGACCCTACATAAACCATAATGTGTGGTCGACTAAAAAAACAGGGGGGGGGGGAAGTTGTTCAACAGTTATAGGTTAATTTTTATTTTTAATGTGAAAGCCGTGTCTCAGTGGTAACCGCCATTTCATCGTACGCCTCATGCGTGACGCCCGACCCAGCCGCGGTGGTAGGGCCTAATGATGGCGGCGGGCCCTGCGTTTGTCTAGCGGCAGATGCCACGGTCATTAACAGCGTCCGAGCAGCGCGGGGGTATCCATCCACGTCGGGGCATTATATGAAGGAGGAGGGCGAAGGGAGGGAGGGAGGTTTGTTTCCTGCAATGGCGGGCGGGTGACGGAATAGAGAAAGGAACATGTCCGCGGGCGGTTTTTAACTGTCGCAGAAATGCCATATCAGTAGGGCCATGCATATTTCGCGAAAAGAAACCAAGGCTAGCTGAAAGTTAAAAAAACTGTAGCATCGTCTGTATTCCGTGATTGGGTGAGTTTCTTCCAGGTACATGTCGATTGTTACAACACCAATCACAATAATTCAGTGCGGAAGCAAACGCGTCCTGAGTGGCTCGATCAAATAATGCAACGACTTATCTTGCAGACGGCCGCCAATCGCAAGGAAGAAACTGTTGGTGCGGATATATCTTGTTGCAATCTAATAGGCGTTCAGATTTATTCGCGAAAAATGTTTGCCCCTACATATCAGGTACGATGTGTGATCAAAGGGGGAAAAAAAGGGGCGAACGAGTTTTTTTTATAGCAGCAACTGCTGACGCTACATCTACTTGAAGTACTAAGCCAGATAGCCTGATCCGTTCAGATAGTCAGTGTCAAGTTTGAACAAGTTGTGACTTGTCAGTCGGCTTCCAGAGCCGGAAGAGTGAGGTCTTGTTTACCGTGTTTGTCGCGCAGCATGGGTAGACACCCGGGAATTACGCGGATTCGTCTGGCCTCAGGGTAGAATTTAAAGTCGTAGGTGTGCTCGACCCAAGTTTGTTTGCCCATTCGTCGATTTCTTAGCCAGAACATTTTTTTATGCTCGTTGATTGACACTACCTGTCCAAATAATTGCGGTCCAATCATGAACACAATGAGAGAGTATGACTGTTTGTATTCTAATCAACGACTTATCGATAGAGACCGGAAAAATTCGCGAATTCATTTCGCGATAGGGTAAAATATAAATAGTTATACCTCAGTGCTACCTCTGCTATTGGCTCACAACTCACCTGGAGGACTTTGGTCCAATGAGAAACACCCAACCAAAGCTTTATACTAATCACAGGCTGCTACGTTGGGACGTCTCACAAGGCAGCAGCCAATGGGTGGGTTACATTTGACCGAGCGTACGTAGAACTATGGAGTTCATCCTGGAGGTCATTGAACCTGCGAATTTTTCCGGTCCCTACTTATCGAGAGCGAGAAATTTCCGTAACTCTAATCATGAATCTCAAACAACGGTTTTTAATATATATATATATATACATTTTTTTTTTTTGGCGAAACAGATACCATTAAGATGGGCCAATAGCTTCCTCCTTCAACTTGCCGTACCACACCTCGCTTCTGAGCCGCGATTTTTTGGGCGCACAATAGGTTTCCGTCCGTCCACATCCAGAAATGCTTTCAACCATGGAATCAACATCGGACTAAGTAAGCGCCGATAGCCAAGTAGACTATTTTTGAAGGAGATTAGTTCAAGATTGAGGCATGCTTATTACTTTGTTCGTAATAATTTACAGTATTTTTTAACACATCCTATACATTTGGAAATTGTGCTTGAACACATATACCTAACGATGGTTGATAAGTATGAATTAGAATTTCCATCGTTCGCACATCGTCACTTGCGCGAAACACAGTCCTTTAAAACTCTTTCTACGATGCTCCACTCAATGTCTATGGCGTTTCACCAACATGCTGATGACCATCGACTGGACAGAATCTTTTTTTTGTACTTTTACAAAAGATTCCTTTGGAAACCAGGTACCAAGAAACAGCTTGCAATACTACAAGAAAGATATTGTACATAACCATGGTTATTTGGGCAAATATTTAACATATATATATTTTTTAAATCGAGACGTAATGGGATAATTGAGTAAAATTACAAAACAAAAAATATATATACATATTTTTTTTATAAAATCGTTACAAATCTGAATCGAATATGCTCTTATTTCTAATACTACAACAGCATGCTAATTTAATAGGATTATAATTTTTGTTTAGCAAATGGTTCTTTTTATTCTAATTGTTTGCGCTAAATTTATCCTGTGCATGTCAATTTTCACACACGATGATAGTTTTATACTAATTTAGTACACTATTGTAATAAAAAATACCTAGGTAAGTTTTTACATCTGAACTTACTCAACGGGATTTTTTTAAAGTTAAGTTAAAGTTTACTTTTTTGCCTATTTGTTTTTATTTCTATAAATTAATGAGTTCAGAACTAATTCTTTAGTTGTTCTTTACATCTAGCATTACCTTATATAGACGAAGGATGCATCCGGGACCAAATGTAAATAAAAAAGATCAAATCTAAAACACGTACAGTACAAAATGGTCAAATTTCGGTAAAACTTAAGAAAAATATATTTTTAAAAATTTTAACAAAACATTTTAACCCCTAGGGACTTTCCGCTCAGTACGTATTATCTAAATGGTTCCACCATCACGCCAGTTCAGTTAGTCCAACCCTCTACAAATCATCCTGTATAATCATAAACCCATTTATTCATTCTCAGATTCCATTGAAGACATAGACAGACCCTAATAAAATAAGGTCTAATTTCAGCACATGACTGCAAGTGTTTTAAATATTACAGCACCTTTAAAAAAACATGCCCCAGTGAAGTTTCACTTCTAATGCGCGTAGCCGGTCACGCACCCATTTAAAATTTTTTTTGTTACGATTATTTTTCTTTGCGCGCGAATGACGTCATCGCTTCCCCTCGCCCCTTGCCCGATGAACGGAAAGACGCGACTCCAGTGGATTTAGGGGGGGGGGGGGGTGCCGAGCCAGCGTGTCGGCGCGACACGCGGCGTGAGCCCGCTAAAGGGCGTAACTCTACCCCCCCATCCCCTCACCGTACCGCGGGGGGAGGGGCGTCGAGGCATGCGTTGTTTGTGCACGCTTCCCTTTTCCACCAGCGACCGCACCGCCACTTAACCGGGCGTCTCCTCGCTAATTGGCCAAGTTACGAGGGCTTCTCACGCCATGCCTGCCCGCAGCTAAACCATCCCAGACATCAACAACAAAATAATTTGTAAATACACGAGGAGGTACGATCAAAAAAATAATACCGTGAATGAGATCCCAAAGCAGCAACTGCCGACGCTACATTTATTTGTCTGATGTTAATTAAATCCGCGTCATTTCTGGGTCTCTATAAGAGCTGTGACAGAAAACCGAGAAGAATTTTATTAAGAACAAAGTAATAAGCCTACGTTAAATTTGGACTAATCTCCTTCAAATTACTCTCCTTGGCTAGTGATGCAATCCCAATGTTGATTCCAAGATTGGAAACATTTCTGGAAGGGCCTTTGTAGCCCTCTCAATGTCGGGAATAGTGATAAAAAGTTTTCCTTTTATCACTACCGATATTCCTGGTCTCCGATTCACAAAAAAAAAAAACTATAATATTAACGCGTAGTTCGAAATCAGTGATTAGTGATACGTAGGGACCCCTGTATTTCGCGAATACGTTTCGTGTCAAGGTATTTCACAAAATACTATAGCTTTTCTCCTGTGGTTATTGGCTGAGGTCGGTGAGAGGTGTCTTCCCACTCTTGACGGGGCCAATGATAATGTGGTCACCGTACTGCTGCACCCTCACAATTTGCCATGCCCATGACTAGAGACCGGAATAATTCGCGAGTTCATTTCGCGATAGGCTAAAATACAAATATTTATACCTCAATGCAGCCTCAGTTATTGGCTCACAACTCACCTAGATGACTCTGTGCCAATGAGAAACACCCAACCAAAACTGTATCGAATCACAGGCTGCTACGTTGGGACGTCTCACAAGACAGCAGCCAATGAGTGGGTCACATTTGACCGAGTGTGCGTACAACTATGGAGTTCATCCTACAGATCATTGAACCCGCGAATTTTTCCGGTCCCTACCCATGAATCATAGAAAAAGCTACAGTGTTTTGTGAAATACCTTGACATGAAATGAAATCGCGAAATACAGGTGTCCATAGTGATACGGAAATTTCGCGCATTCAAGTCGCAAGTTAGAATGCAAACCTTCACACTCTCACGCTGTGTTCATGATTGGACCGCAGTTACATGGACACGCCCCTCTATGACCGTGAGCCAACTATTCCCAGCTAGGAGTGAAGTAAGAGAATCAGTCAGTACCAATTAACAAGGATAAAAATGGTTCTCACTAGGAAATCAACCAACGTGAAGGCAAACGTGGGTTGGGCACATCTGAGGCCGGACGAATCCACATAATTCCCGGGTGTCTACCCATGATGCGCTACAGACACGGTGAACACGACCTCACTCTTCCGGCTCTGGAAGCCGACTGACAAGTCACAACTTGTTCGAACTTGACACGGACTCTCTCAATGGATCAGGCTATCAGGCTTATTACTTCAAATAGAGTAGCGTCAGCAGTTGCTGCTATAAAATGTATTCCAAATACATTCACATCTCGTAAATATTAGCACAATCGAGTAGCCGGCGTTAAGATAAAAAAAAGTTGGACTTATTGTTCGGGATGGGTTAGTAACTATCTTAGTCCGTCCATCTTGATCTCAATTTTCCATGTTCGCACGGCTCCTTTCAACAGGACATAGTCGAATTCATTCAAAAAATTTTCTAACCCGCAATGAGCAAGTTCTTCTTTATATGAGTGTCAGTTTGGTTTTTGTATACAAATCTACAACTTTATTCCTAGCTCGATGAAATATCGCACATTTGTTCTTGAATACAACAGGAATGTCACTGTCCACATGGGATCTCGAAAAACCACCACATCCCCTTTTTCCCGAACCATTAAAACAGAATTTGTGGTATTTCTTGGTGGATTTTTTTTTGCACTTTCGACGTTTAAAATAAGAGGAAAATCACTGTATGCAACTGGATGTAGTTCCTTGAGGCGGAGGGGGGGGGGGGGAGAGAAGGTCATGAGATGTCCCACCCAATTTGGATACGTCTTGATGAAAATTTGTACACTTGAATTTCAAAATAAGAAAAAATCCCTATTTGCATCTTACTTCGGAAGTAAAAAGCCGACCCCCATCCATCTGAACTGCGCAGGGCTCACGCCACACCGGCGACTCCAGCTAGCAAACAGCAAGGAAATAAAAGGCGAGTGTGCATGTGGATGAAGCGCATCATCTGCGGACTAGATAAGCGTGCACTCGGCACGCTGCCAGTTGTTTCGGAACAGTTTCGATGCGGTGTAGGCGCACGACACTGCGGGGAAAAAAAAACGACATTCAACGAAGCCTTTGAAATAAAACTGTACACTTTAAATAAAAAATAATATTCAAAAAATCTTTCTTTAAGTAAATAATCATTTTTTCTTCCCCCCCCCCCTCATTTTTCCGTGGTTATAAGTAGAGACCGGAAAAATTCGTGGGTTCAATGACCTCCAGGATGAACTCCATAGTTCTACGTACACTCGGTCAAATGTCACCCACTCATTGGCTGCTGTCTTGTGAGACATCCCAACGTAGCAGCCTGTGATTCGATAAAGCTTTGGTCGGGCGTTTCTCATTGGCCCAGAGTCATCCAGGTGAGTTGTGAGCCAATAGCAGAGGCAGCACTGAGGTATAACTATTTGTATTTTAGCCTATCGCGAAATAAATTCGCGAATATATCTGGTCTCTAGTTATAGGTAAATAAAAATTACTTTTTGTTTAGAGATATGCGAATGAAATCTCAATCTTGTACCGCTGAATTACACGGAATGTTCCTGTAAATATCCGAAAGTAAATTTCAAAACGTGCAAATTTTTTTTCAAGCTGGACCAATAAAATAATTATGAAATAACAATCCTGTGAACTACTGTAATCTTATTTGAACTTGCAGAGTGTGTGAGCGGAGATAAGAGAAAGTTCACTAAAAATAGGAAAGCGGTCCAACTTTCTGGAAGGGTTAAATGTAGATGGGGGGGGGGGGGGGGGAACTCTTTGTGTGTGGGAGAGGGGGTGATGGGATGATGAGGGAAAAGGAAAAGGAGGGTGGGGGGAGAGAAACCGTTTATCTCCCGGTCATGAATGGTCGGGTGTTATTATAACACTCCACCACTCTCTGAATGTTTCCACTAACTGGGCTGATAACGGTGCGTTAATTAGGTGCCCGAGAGGACCTCGATAAACACATTTCATATAATTAACATTTGTGTGCACTGCAATTAATCATATCAGCGCGCTATCTTTCCCCCTTATCCTCTTCTCGTGAGCCTTTTTACTCTGCAAACCGGGTTTCGGTTGACAACGTCTAACAATGAGTGCAGTGATAAAGATAGCTTTTTTTACGCGCGACGCACAACTAATTATTATCTCTCGCAGAACGAACAACGTATTCATTTTTTATGCTTCACCGTTATTTACGTGTAGAACAGCTTGAAGTAATCTCGGTAATTCTCTCACACACTTCTAAACATTTAACTAAAGACTGTGCCCTCTCCCAAAAATATAATGTATGTATCTTAACTTATTGATTAATTGCGGTAAATAAGTATTTTCTGTAACGTATGGCCTGCAATTTGGGTTATTCTAGAACGTTTTCAGCTTAAAGTTCAAATATCTGTGGTGGTAAATTTGTGACTATAAATAGGCACCCGAAAATTTCGGGATTAATTAGATGTCAGGTTGAAATTCACAGTCCTATGAATAATTTTTCCTCTGTTGCTTTTCTATTTGGCTGATTTCTCACTGCGAAACCCATTCTTCTTTAAATGGGCTAACGTAATCAGTAGAGACCTGTAAAATTCGCGATTTCAAATCTCTAAAGGATAGACTCCATGATCCTCTATGCACTCGTGCAAATTACATCTGCTGATTGGTTACCGACTCGTAAAACCTGTTGACTGGAATGATCGTGATTCGCTAAATCTTCTGTTAAAGATTTTTCATTGGCCCAGAGTCCTTCAGATAAACTGTGGCCCAATCACTGAAGAAAAGTAATGTCAAAAGTATTTGGACTCTATCCTATCGCGAAATGAATCCGCGAATTTTACAGGTCTCTAGTAATCAGGACTGTCTGCTGCCAGCTGGGATCTAACTGGCCCATAGTCGTAGAGAGAAGTGCTTGAAAGAATTGTAGTCCAATCATCTGAGCAATGTGAGGTATGCGTGTTTGCTGTAGACACTGTTAGAAAAAATGGAGTAGATTTACGGAAGTTTTAAAGAAGAAATTACCTGAAATAAGCGAACAGTTCTTCGTGGTTTCAGATAACCAAATCTCCGTAAACAAAAACAACTACGCAGTATTTCAACTTTCCAGTTCCTTGCTACGCGGCTGTGAACAGGGTAAACAGGCAAATGTAAGGAGACCGTTGACTTGAGTTTTTGATTTTTTTTGTGGTATACCGAGATTATTCTTGGGGATTCGTGCTCAATGCAAGGGAAATCATTGCCCGTTAATTTACGAAGATAACCGTAAATTAACAAACAACCCTGGATAATTTGTAACAAGAGTTCTTCGAAAATGTAAGGTAAAAATTTTCTAAAATTGTACTATTGGGCGAAAAGAAAAGATTCCGCGAAATGTCCGTTATCTCTAACTACAGACATGCAAAACTCCCGTTTGTTTTCAAGCACCAGGTTAGACTTCACAACCGTGTTCACAGTCGAGCCGATGCCAGTGTTGTCCGTTACTATGGGCATGCATAGGGGCAGGCATTTTTCGCGAATAAATCTGAACGCCTATTAGACTGCAACAAGGTATACCCGCACCACCGGTTTCTTCCTTATGACTGGTGGCCGTTTGCGAGAGAAGTCGTTGCCTTGTCTGACAGAGCCACTCAGGACGCGTTTGCTTCGCACTGAATTAGTCGGATTGGTGTTGTATCAATGGACATGTACCTGAAAGAAATGCACCCAATCACGAAACACAGACGGTGCTACAGTGTTTTAACTTATCACTAGTCTCGGAATCTTTTCGCGAAATATGCATGGCCCTAGGCAAGCATATTTCAAGAAAAGATTCCGAGACTTACTGAAAGGTAAAAGACTGTAACATCGTCTGTGATTCATGATTGGGTGAGTTTCTTTCAGGTACACGTATTTCGTTATAACACCAATCACAGTAATCCTTTGCGGAAGCAAAGGCGTCCTGAGTGGCTCGGTAAGACAAGGCAACGACTTTTCTCGCAGACGGCTGCCAATCACAAGGCAGAAATCGCTGGTGTGGGTAGGTATACCTTGTTGCAGTCTAATGGTAGTTGAGTTTTTTTTCCCCCGCGAAAAATGCCTGCCCCCTATCCATTACCTGCTCACACACATTTCACCTTCCTCCCCAGGTAGAGCGTAATTCTCTCAGATGATTTCTTAAAGGTTATTTGTCTCCGCGTCAGGACATTATTTTATATTTACGCTCAACGTGGTTAAATAAGTAAACTTTTTTTAAGTGGCTCAACTTTCACAAAATGAAAAAAAAAAATTACTTCACAAACGTTTTGCATAAACAGCTGGCAAAGTTGCAGTTTTAACGATTTCGTGTAGTATGGATAAGGCGAATGAAATTGAATATAAACCTGGAACTTATTAGGTTTGAAGTTAATTTTACTGACTACTATGTGATGTAGTTTAATTTATATCATAAAATAATAATTTAATTTTTACCTAGCCTTTTGAAATACAAATTATATTTATGATTTTAAAAGGCTGAATAAAATTTAAAAAAGTCTGAAACCATTAAAACCATATCACTTAGTAGCCATCAGCATTGCCTTTAAAGTAATTCAATGTGTTTCTCCATACTGTACAAAACTGTTGAAAATTAAACATTGCCAGAAAATTATGCAAAGAAGTATGCGCAGTTTTTTTTTTTTGTAGAAGTTCAGCCACTCAAAAACTCCACAAGTTTAATCGTGTTAAACGTAAATATAAAATAATGACCTGGAGCTGGACATATCCCTTTAAGTGATTGTGATTGGCTTCTACAGTAGTAATCCGGAGGAAAAAGGATATTCTAAGTGCACAACATATTTGACGTCTAGTCTGTCGCCAAATAAAAGCGCGAATCTTGCGTGTCTATAGTTAGAACTTGTTTTCGGACACACAGTGCCAAAATTAAGGAATAGGAGAATATTCTTAAGACGGGTTTGATCCCCGGTATAATAAACCTGAGGATAGGGCCTATTTTATTGTTTCGATCATTGTAGGGAGGTGAACAAAAAAAATTCTTTCCAATTACCACTTTACACCGACCGTCGTAATAAACGCTGTGATTGGGCGGGGCCGCTAAGGCTCTTAACCCACGCAGTGATATCCGCGCGTTCGCAAACTACACCTACTACAAAAGCATTGTTCGGACCACGTCATTAGTTAAAGTACTGCCCCGCCAACAGAGTGAATTTTTTAAGTTAACAATTATTGAGGCGCCAAAAAAAAATCTCGGCTGTTGCGAACAAAGAATAGTTTAGCGTAAACAATGTGACAATTTTTGTGTCTTTTTTAACAAGACGCAGCAGACCAAGTGCTTGTTAACGAAACAACAAGAACATTAATCGCAGCAACGAACATAACAGAAAATTCACATTATGATGTGGTACTTATGTTTAAAAGATACGCGCTGTGGAAAATTGCAGAAAAATGTCCGGAATATTGATTGAAGAATGCTTAAAAAAAGAAGAAAAAAAAAGCGTTCTACAGAGTGTTCTGTCATTAAAAGAGTAAACACATATGTGGATTGAATGACTGACTGATTTTTTTCTGTAGGCTTAACGTAAGTATCCTCGGTACTTGTGAATTTACGAAGATACCCCGGGACAACAGACACACAGTGTTCGACGTACATTTAAGATGAAAATTGTTTAACAGAGGACCTTTGCACGGTGGCATATAAGTTCGATTAAGTATGCGATACTGGGTCTAACTATAACCATGATATTATTCTGAATAATCTGCAGCTCGAGTAAACTATTTTTTTCTTTCCGAAAACACATTTTTTTTTTTTGGGTTTTGCCTCATATCAGTAGACTAACGACTTTTCCCGCTAAAAGGTTTGAGCTGACCGTGTGGTGGTCTGAAGGCCGGACAGACACAGATGGCGCTCAAACATTCAGTGAAGTATTCAACATCACTAAACATCTGCACAACTATGCCAGAAACAAAATAATTTCGTGCTTGTGATTCGGTAAAAATTAAATTTTAATGATTGAGCGGTTACAGTTGTAAATAGTTTAACAAACAATGAATATAAATGAAACGAATGCCCCAATTTAACATAATATGTAAGAATATAAGGCATATTTCATATAAACATGCCTAATTTTTAATTTTAATTTTGGAAGATTTCTATTCTGGAAGCATTCAAGCCTTAATATTAAAAACAAAAAAACAACAACATAATAACTACATTTATTACCATTTTTTTTGTGTCACAAGTTCTACTACATAAAAATTAATGAGCTTCTTAGTAAAGTAACTTTCAAATTGTTAATATTTTCTATTGCGTACTGTAATCTATGATTCATTCATTAATCCGTCCATCCACTCGCACTACTGAAGCATAGTGGCCCCCAAACATCTACAAGTAGGCCTATTCTATGTCCTAAAGCTGCCGCCACACACACGGCAATCCGTCCCGGAATGAAAGCCCCGTACCTGCATGGTACAACACAGGAAATGGGCGGTCAGGGAAATCACCATCGTCGCACAGGCATACATTACATCAGTTTCTCTTCGAGGGTATAAAGACGTATTCATCCGCCCGGCGTGATGAAATCACGCGCGCACAAAAAGGGGCCCGGGCAATGATGAAGCGAAGTGGTGGGGGAGGGGGGGGGGGTAGAGATGATGAAGGCGCTTCTCTAAGTGCCCCATACGCCTAAATGCAGTGTTAAGTTTCTACCTCCATCACTGGGGGGGGAAGTCTTATTTACTCGCGCCGCTCGTAAAACACTCGATAACTGGCCGTGGTTCGACGACGAATCCGCGGAGAAGGGGGGGTATTTTAATTCCCTCCCCTCGCACAGAAATAGTGCCTGGTCCCCACTTTTATTATTTTTTTTCCCAAGTACTGGGGGGTGGCGTTCGCGGGGGTAATAACTGTAATAAGATGAATGATGATGGGGTCTGCGTGACCGTCAGGTCTTTTTTAAGAGGAGGGTAGGGGGGAGGGAGGGAGAGAGTTTGTAATTATCAGTCGATTGCTCGCGTCGTATCTCCATGCCCCAATGAACATACGCCAGCTTGACTTCCCTAACCCCCCTTCCTTACCCTTCACCCAACCACACCTCTCCCACCATTATCTCCACCATTATATAAACCCCATACACCCACCCAGCCCCTTCCTCGCCATTGTTTTTACTCGTTGGCGACGTACGAGGGCTTCCGTGGCGCCCGACGTGGGCGAAAGGTTGTCCCTAGGTCGTAACGAACAGTCATGGTTTTCGCAAAGATATGCACATTACATGGCTCATAAATAAGCATAACAAAACAAAATAAAGACAAATTATTGAATATTAAACTATCTTATCCACGGTTTGAAAAAAAATGCATGAATGAAACATAAATTAAAATTTAAAAAAATATTGTGTCAATTTTTGTAAGAAATACTCAGTATCATATCGTTAAAACGCATTTCATGCATGCAAAAATAACGAAATCATGTGCTGTAAACAGTAACATTATTTTTCTTGAAGAGAAATAAAATATTTCTAGGATATTGGTTTCCAAAGGAATCTTTTGTAATAGTACAGACATTATTTTTCTGTGCACGTAAATTAAATTTATCATCCGGAACATGAACCCGGAACCTGATGTTCCTAAGCTCACACATCAAGCGTAAGGTGTGACAAAAAAACTTAGAAATTAGTTTTTTTTTTTTTTTCGTTTTATGAACATATGTCTACGTAACGTAGACACATTCGATGCGTGAAATTTTTCTCGTAGGCCTTCATGACCACGCATTTCTACCACAACTATTTTATATGTGAGTTTTTTTTCTTTAAGATGTCTTTCGGATTATGTTAGTCAGAGTAAGAAAACATCCATTGTACTTTACCATTACTTATAGAAACATGTTTAAAAATTGTTCCTGTTTATTTACTTACGAACACCAAATAGAACGATCAACAAGAAGTATGAGTAGAATTAACTTAATATTTTTTTTTGTTATATGTAGGAACCAATTTATAATGATACTGCAAATTTTTGTTATCTACCAACTGTAAAATAGCTAAGAGCTAAGCATAGTTGTGAATAAATATATAAATAAATAGAGCTTAGAAAATTTATCTCAAGCAAAACAGGGTAAGTAATTACATTAAAAAAGAACTAATTAATTACGTTTAGGTGCATAATCAGTATAAGGTCACGCGCTAAATATTTGTGCTACACGATTCATTTTAACAGAAAAAGTTTTTTTTAAATATTTTTTAATTTCGTAACTTAAAGTGTATCTCTTTTATTTCAGTAAGGCTACACTTCGCTGTCAATTGATCTTAACAAAAAAAAAAAAATCCATAGAGGCTTAGTGGTTTGACGCCCAGGAATCGAACAGTATCCATGTAGGAAAACAACTGCGGGCACACGAAAATGCTTCGCTGTGTCCGGTTTTAATTGAACCTCTTCGCGCTCCTAATTGAACCTATCCGCATCTCCGCATCGTGTTGTTGGCCGCGGTAGGCCCTAACACGTAAAAATGTTTCAATATTTCGATTAAGGCTGGTATTTTTATTCCCTACACATTTTTATACATTCGTTTCGAACAAATGCTACACGCTAAAAGAGTGAGAGGAAAAAAAAACTCACTTGCACAGTATGGGTATTCGACAGCGTGTTTCACGAAATTGTAAATAATAATAAAAAAAAGACAAACATACGACTGTATGAGATACTGCTGTTGTTGAATTCCACCAATGAATATAGGCCTATGTGTAAATATGAATATGCATGCCTGCAAGTTATATCTATGCACTTATTCAATTATTTCACCGCTAAAAGGATACGATTGATGCGAACAAATATTTGTTAGTTTTCGTTCAAACAAGTGTTTTTAATCATGCAATATTTTTTTTTCGGCCTAACCCCAATTTTTTTTATCCTTAATGAAATTTATCTTGTTCACCTAACAATACGTGCCGCCGATTAGATGGAACTCGATTTATTTGAATCAATTGCGTAGATTGATTTAGCCAAAAAACAAGCATACATTTGAAGCAAAATAAATATCCTTTCTCTTGGCACAGCAATTCTGGGAACGAATTATTTACTGGCTACGTTATGAATGATAGAATTTACTGGAGTTCGGGGACTCTTTAGACATGGTGACGGGTGAAGATTGATGGAATAAATACGGAGCACTGACGAAATTAATGTTTGGGGGAATAGGAAGTACCCAAGAAAACCCAACCCGCAATGGGTTACGTACGCTACGTTTCCTTCTAGGGAAAATAAGGGAACTAGTACGTATACATGCTCTTGTTTGGAATTAATTCATAAATCATGTGTTTACATCAAACGAAAGAGATAGCGCATAGTGCCTCGTCCTATTAAAGAGAACAAACGAAGAGGAAGTATTTTTTCTACACCATGTTTTTTCGAAAATAATTTACTAGAATAATAAATTACATATGGGTAAAACTGAAGAAAGGCATATCGCATGAAAAAATTCCGTGGTATTAGCGTAATTTTTTTTAGTTAAACATTAAATTTTTTTTACCTCGTAGGCATAAGTCACTATGTCACATAAACCACATTTTTCATGGGGGAAGTTTAAATAATCTTAAATAGTATTTCGCATATTTGCTCAACTATTTTCTACCCAAAATATGTGAATATTTTGACATCGTATATCTTGGTGTCGTATGCCACTAGAAAGAACGTCAAACGGTGATCAAGTTTATAGTAAAAAGTACATTTTGTTCAAAAGTGGACATAGAGAGGTATTCATAGACGTTCGGGTAAGGTAGAGAAATAACACTGCCTTGTTGGGATACAACCGTAACCTAACTCGCGGGCCGTATTCCAGATCGTGTCCAAACCGAATCCCAGCAAGGAAACAAATCGACAACAGTTTTAATAAACGGTGCCCTGCGCGAGGCTAGATACTGGTTTCAACGCACTCCAGCACACGTTTAGCAACCATCGATACAATTGTTACGGCAAAAATACTAGATATAGCAGCACCATCACACTAATTTTTTCTCAAGTACATTTTAAGTTGGGATTATGTCTTGTGATCATTAAAATGTGTACAAACTGTATTCCAGGATAATTTCGATATCATAAGGTTTCATTTGGCACACCTACACTTTCGGTACCTCCCCCGACGATCACAAAAATTGACAATACAAGAATTAATGGCGCCAGACGCGGGTCCACCACCAAAACGAAATCAGGGAAGGGGGGGGGGGGAGGGAAGTGAGCTCTGCGCATGCGCGGAATTATGGGGCCGACAGCTCGGCAACGGACAGGACACCAAAGGGACTGGCCGTGTCCTATCTTGCACTAGGGCTCAGGGTTGTAGCACCTGAAAAAAAAAACCCTTGTTCTGTGTCTTGTGGCCCTTTTTAAAATTCAATATTAGTTTTTTGTCTGTCACACAGACGATTGTTTTTTATTTTCGTTCGAGAATGAACCACGTGCTACGTTGTGTAGGTATCTGTCGTTTGGAACAGAACTGGACGAAACACGCATGCGCATCGGTCATTGATTCGGTAAGGGAAGAGGAGGATAATTATCAGACGGACAGAGGAGGGGTTTTTCTCGAACATCGGAACGTACGCGCGGACGAGAGAGCGCGTCGGGGGAAGTATGAAGATAGAGGGGGGGGGGAAGAGGGAGGGTGGAAGGCCCGCAGCGGCCGGCGAGAGAGCCGGAGGAAGCGGCGACCTGCGATAAAGAGGTCACAGAATCCGGCGGGGCTGGAAATAACGCGGCTGCGCCGCGCTGTCTGCGGCCGGCGGCCTGAGTCCGAGACTCACGTCTGCAGCCGCCACCGCCCGCCAAGACAGCGACGCTCCGCAGACCGGCTGTGGTTCCCACCGGGAGGCAGGAACTGCCCCGAAAAGAGTCGGAGCATTCCCGTGACGTAGTCGAAGTCACTTTTCAACCTCGCCATCCCCCCCCCCCCATTTTTTTTTTCCCATTCCCGCTTTAAAACACTGCGTAACTTGCGCTTGAAAACGTCCGACGTAAATGCACTGTCAAAAAACCAGGTATATTAACAAACGTACGGCTATCTTGGCAAATTGAGAGACAACGAGTTGACTTGCTTCGAAAACGAATCCGAAAAGGATGTTATTAGTAGTCTGTATCAACGAAACATTAAAAAAAAAACTAGTTACGTCTACAGTCGGAACACTCTTATTTTTGGTCTACTTTTGTTTGGAGCTAAACATGCAAATCAAAAGGCTAAATACGGCGTTGTTTCTATTAAGATTTTGTGATTTGAAATTACGAACAATACTGAATTAATTTTAGTTAAATTATTCATTTAAAAGTCTGTAAATTTTCTGTAATTTCTGACACATGGTTTGGGCGTCTAACCAATATGGCGTAACAATTAATTGAAGGAGAAATAAAACGGCTTCACAAACTTACCATGTATAATCATGCAGACGTGGCCACGCCCTGGTAATTAGTTCCACGTCAGCTCAACGTCAGCTGCTTATGCCATCTGTGTTTTCGGCGAGAGACTTGATACCTGAAATATGATAGATAAATTCGCGATTGGAAAAAAGTATTTACTGTTTATCTTAACACAGCACAATTATACTGGGTGTGCGTAAGTTGTGTAACTGAAAATTCAGTTTCTTAATAATGTACAAGAGGCTTCAGAATACTGTGTGAGTGTTAAAAAGGCTTCATAATAATACGAGAAAATGTGAAATTGACGTAATCGCAGCTCCAAGCCTCGTTACACTCAACTGCTCAGCGTAGTCACAGAAGTGCCAAGGACACATACATGTGTGCCATATAGCAATGGAGTTAGGCCTATACACTACTCTTTTCCTATTCGTTGCACACTACGTAAGGCTCATCAGAGGGTTACACTTTTTTAGTTACGTTATTTTCATTACTATATGATTACCTATAAATTAAAAACTAAGTGACGGTTACAGTCAACAACGCAGCTCAAGGAAACTGGATAAAGGAATCGGCCTGCGGCCTACCTGTAGGTATAGTGTTTTCCAACCGGAAGGCCGGCTTATACTCTACCTCCCCTCCCAAGTATGCGCCCTTATAGGGTAGTTTGGGTGTCTGCCTACAGATCTGTGTTTAAACATTCCAGAGCCGATAGATAAAACCAGAACAGTTTAAGGGATTACTCCCCAGTTTTGATCAGGAAAGGTGTTAGAGCTTCAGCTACGAACAAAGGCTAGGGCTACCCATCCCAGCATAGTCACCACCTCAGCCTCCTGCCTCACTCAGGTAACCAGACTGTTCGCTGTGTCCTTAGCCCTTTGATCTTATATAGACTGTATAGAAGTCGCCAGCCCAGGTTAAAATTTCTAATACGGTTTTGAGGTAGTTGGTTAATTCTCCGCCGCAATCGCCACCATCTCTAGGGCATCGACTTGTGGTGGTCCCTAGCGGACAAGTGTCGTACTCTTCAAACACCCCTTCCCCCTCCCGTTGAACGACCTTGAGCTGCAGTGAATGATAGGTGCGGGGTGCGGGGAATGACACCGGGCGACAGAGCTGCCCTCTAACGTGTAAATAACAACTAAGACGATACACGGCGTTACGGCAGCGCACTGCAGCGGTGAAGTTCCCAAGCTGCTCATCATACGCTTCTGAAAAACGTAGAGTAAATCCTATCCACTCGCGACTTCTATACAGTATATATATTCAAAGTCAGCACTGCTGGCGCCTACCCCGATCTCCCTCATGTATATAGTAAGAGACCATACTAGCTTTGCCGTGGAAATCTGAGATTAAACTGGAGACCACTGGATGCGAATCCAGCGTCTTTTAAGGAGCCCACCTAGTCAGGAGATGATAAGTGCGACTCTCACTGGTGCTTCTTGCGCGGTGTCGCCTCTAAGCACAAGGCTGTGCACTGGCGCGCAGTATTCTCGTCGTGCACAGGGCAACCATGGGATTTCAGTCGTAACCATTACATATGGCGGAGAGATGAAAATAAAGTCGTGATGCAAGTCCCTTGAGTCCTTTCTGAATTTCTACCGTAAAAAAAATATTCTGAAAACACTCGTATTAGTTATTATTAGAGACCTGAAAAATTCGCGGATTCATTTCGTGATGGTCTAGAATAAAAAAAATTTTTTTTTACTGCATCAGTGATTGGGCCACAGTTTATCTGAATGATACTCGGCCAATCAAAAACCTTAAACAAAATAAGTTTCGAATCACTAGCGTCCCAGTTAACAGGTGTCGCGAGTCAGTAGCCAATGAGCAGATGTAATTTTCCCGAGTGCATAGAGGATCATGGAGTATATCCTACAGGTCATTGAAATCGCGAATTTTTTTCGGTCTCTAGTTATTATCACTCTTTTAAAAAATAACAACTGAAATACGTAAACAGAACTACCCTGAAGGCGATCATACATGGTTTTCCGTAGACAAGACACCACTCTGGTAGTAGTAGCAGTGGTTTCTTCTGAAGAGCTGCGCGCCGCGTGTGTGCCTGGGTGGACAGGGGCCTTAACGTCGAGTGGTCCCGCGCCCGAGGGCCAGTCCAAGTGGCCGGCAGACGACGGGATTGATTAACAAGACGCGCGACCGGCGTAACGAGATATGCAGCGTCACCCCTTCTTCCCGTGGTCCAGGAATTCTTCCCGTCGGCGGCGAGCGGGAACGCCTTCCACGCTCCGCTCGGGCCTTAATAAATACGTCGTCTTCGCCATCGCCGGCGGGGGACCTATCTCATTACGGGGGCGTGTCGCTTGCAGTCACAGTTTTTAATTGGCTGCCTGCTAATTACCCGACTTCCCTCCCCGTTCCCCTCACCGCATTATCCCATCTGGCAATCAGGTCGGAGGGGAAGGGGGGTTGAGGACCTGGGCGGAATGGATTAATTCTTCCTTAATGAGATTTGCCTCCTCCAATCTTATTGTTGGCTCCCGGTAGAAACAACCGTCATTACTGTTTAGCGCTGAGGGGTAGAAGAGGAAGTTGGGGGGGGGGGTGTAGGGAGGAAGCCTGCTCCGACGACACACAATCGTACTCAATTAAATCCCCCCGCGGGCGATTAATAACGCTGCGCCGTTGTTTTCCGGACTCATTTCCGGCACTCCACGCCGCTCGTTCGCTCGCGGTTGCTGTTGGGCTGAAACAACTTCCACGCGCATCAGCGTTGTCTATCCCCCTCAAACCTTCAGTATGACACCACACCCCCTCTCTTTTTTAATGTTTGACGTAAAACCTATTTTTTTTTTAAAATCAGACCGAAGCGTAATGGCACCGAAACAGAAAACGACTGTATCGTCTGGCTTTAATATCATTCCACTAACTTTATTCTTGAAAAGTTTAATTTTTTATAATAATAATTTTTATATTAGTTTTAAAAAACTGATTTCTATTTATATTAATTAGAACCATCCCTACTTCTGACACCAGATGTTACGAGTGGGGAAACTGATTCGAAAAGGATAACCCAATTAATTCAATAAAGTTTAAGTTACTTATCACTATTTACAATATCAATCAAATAAAACACTTAAAATGTCTGTCTAAAAAATAATCAATATTTCATTAAGTGCGCAGTTTAATTTCCCCACTGGAGCTCGACTCGACAGTAGCTATCCCTACCGCTTGCCTCTTACCTCGCACCTCTGTTCCAGCACACTGCCTCGCACCACTCACTCTCTGTCGCACACGGTACAGTCCCCGATGCACCAGTCTGCGCACACGAGTCTCGTCGCTCGTCGCCCACCATCGCTCGCCAAGGCGTCACTCGCCCTCCTCACTTCAGTGCCTCGGAGGCTGGCGTCGCCGTTTTTAAAACCCCCCTCTTTCCGGAATGGTCTAGCACCCCTTCGAAGTGTGGCGTCCATCAGGGTCGAATTGACACCCGAAGCTCCCAGAACAATGGCGTTCTAGTTACGCCAGTTCACGCAGGCGGATCTCTGGAAACGTGCCGAACCTTCCAGAGGCGCTGAGGAATTGGGTAGTGGGAGAATGTGGAGGGGGTAGCGAGGAGCCGTTGCTAGTCCGGCGAGGCGTTGTAACGGTAATGGAGCGCGCCTCACCCACCCGCCCCGCCACCCCGCATCTACAACCCTGGCAACAATTGTTTGAAGCTATACTTATTTAGGCGCGTAATGAAAAAAAATGATGAGAGTGAATTTTTATGAGATGTGCGCGTCATGAAAGTTTCATAGGAGGAAAAAATAAAGCCTTCATATAAATAACAATTATACATGTGTTTTTAAATCTTATACTTTAGTCATTTATATTGAATACTGGTACATATAATTAAAAAAGTATAATAATTGTGAATATTAGTAAAAAAAAATGTGTTTGTGTTCTTTTTCAAGTGTATTTTTAGAAGTGAGGTTATGTTCCCGTAGCGTATGTATAATGATGTCCGGTTGCTTGTTACCTTCCATTGTCGCTGGCAGGGAGTGTCCGTGGAAGTTTTAATACCTAGTCTCCTGGCAGTTTTCATGGGAGTGTTTTTGAGGTTATATGCCAGTATGTATAATTTATTTGCATTATAAATTATAATGTTATTTAATAGATAATTGAAATAAATAATTCAGGTTATTTATTGATTTTCATTAATAAATAATGTTCATCTCTATTATTTTAATAAATTAAATAATTAATTTCATACACGTGCTTATATTAATATTGAATACTAAGTACTTAAATATTTTTTTTAAATTTTATTGAATTTGATTTTTAACAAACGTAGCCTATTTATAATATAACTCAAGTTCTTCGTATTTTATTTCCATTAATTATTTTAAAGCAAAATTAAATTTAGATTTTTTTATCATGCCAAGTAAGTATGACTTCTAACGCGCGTACATAGGTACACGGCGCACCCATTTTTTAAAATATTTGGTTTTTCTTAATTTTATCGAGTAGACTTGTTTATCATGATGATATGATTAAAAAAACTAAAAAAAGTGTAATATAATCAAAAGAAAACTCAATGAATGAATGAATTAGGGTTTGTCACCTTGGTGACTAGAGATTACAAGTGTGGATGGAGCATTGCAGGAATGAATTGGATGGAGGGGACAGGAGTACCCAGAGGAAACCCCTTGGCTCGCGGCCACGTTCGCCACTTCTCCCACTTGCGTAAAGGCAAGGGAATCGAACCCGGAGGAAACCTTCAAGTAATCCTGGTAATATGTTGTATAAATGTCAGCTGAAACCAACGTATTCAACACGTTAACGTATACATACAAACAATAGACAGGATGCTGGTAAATATAGAGTTTTAAAGAACACGATTTTGTGGCCTACAGACAAAGTGTCAACACGAAGGGGAACCTGTAAATTTCAAATAGACTTCGAAATATTTGGCCAGTAAATTTACGGACTTTTCCAATGAATAGTTCTTGGTTATCCTACACTGAAAGAAATTTTTGTATATTTTACAAGGAAAATCCTTGGAAACCCTGTTGCCAAGGATATTGCTTGTAAAACTACAAGGCAAAGCTTTGTACCATGTGCGATTTTGCAAGGCTCCGCCTTGTAGTTTTGCAAGAAATATCCTTGGCAACAGGGTTTCCAAGAATTTCCCTTGTAAAAGTACAAATATTTTTTTAGAGTGTAGCTAACTCTGCTTTCGTAGAAACAACGTCATATTTTGTCAACCGGGTTTTGATTACGGTAAAAAACACGGTGAATACACAAGTGGAAGAAATCATTCGGTTTTTGCATAGTCTTTTTCCACTTTTTGAATGTTCTGCTCACTGTAAATATTATATTTTTTTATACTGTTACAAGGATAGTCATTGGAAACTAAGTGCCAACTATATCTATAGTCAAATTTCAAGGCAAAGATTTGTACCATTTTCAAGTTAACAGCAAATTTACGAAGATCCCTGGATAATTTATAACCAGGATCCTTCGTAAATTTATGGTGAAAAGTTTAACCGTATATGTGCTCATACATTTATATGATACACCAAGACGGGAATCGAAAACAAATGATGGGCAATAACTTCCCCCCCCCCCCCCAAAAAAAAAACTTACAATTGAAACTGGGACATTATTTTAAGGACACTGTATTCTGGTTTGAGATGATGATATGCCTGGCGTGTCAGTATGCCCTGTTGCAGCCATCTTCAGGACTTCAGTAGCTCTTGAAGATAGCTACAAAAATGCTTGCTTATACGTTGCCCGTGCCATAATTTTCACTTATGTAGCCTCAACCCAGGAGTAAAAATGGAGTTATTGTTTTATATTTAAAAATATATATTTTGAGCGTGCAAATTTCAAAACTTCGATGGCAGGAACTACATTCAGTCACCAAAACATGGTACACGAACATGCTAGATTTTTAAAAGTAGATATAAGCAGACGGTTTGATGCAGCTAAGTGACATATTCCAAATCCAACTAACAGCAAGCTATTGCAATTACAATACTTAAAAAAAAAAATAAACGTGCAACGCCCAATATGTTCTTGTGGGGTCGCTGGCAGTAACTGTATCCCACTGCCGTCGCATTCGTGAGCGAGGGGTGTACTTATTCCCGAGGAGACGCAGTCTGTTTATTAGCCGCACGATCTCTCATCCCCTCCCGCACACCACCCACACGCTACAGGGTAACATGCTGTTAAGACGGAAGGCGTACAACGCAGAGGAGTGTCGCGAAGGGTGGTAAGATTGGGGTGGGGGAAGGTGAAGTAAAAGGGGGGGGGGGGGAAAAGCTTAACAAGAATTTAGTGTCCGCCTCTGTCTCTGGTTTATGCATAAAAACCATGTATTTAATTCGTTAGTGGGCTGTGCTTCTTTGTTAACCCTCCGAGGATCCGGGTGATAAAGGATTGCCAACACGCGACCCCTGGGAGGTAGGGCGTTCTTCAACGGTTTCACCCGCTGAAACCTCTGCTCCTCTCTCCCTCCTTTTTTTTTATCTTCAACCCCCCTATCCCCCTCCACATTTGCTACACCAGAGACGCGGTCCCTACCCCCATAACACCGCCCTTTCCAACCCCTCCGACGAGCTTGTTTACTAATTCACGAGACGCCCCCCAGGCACCGAACGGCAGTCTTCGCGCCGTCACCCATGCGTAGTAAATGCCTTCTTAAGACCTCCCGACGCCCGGCGAGCGCCTCTTATATTTATATTCCACCCCCTTCACCCCTTCCATTGCAACCCCGCGGAAGGGGTGGGACGTGGCTTGCGGTTCGAAGAGAGCGAAACCTCGTCCCCGTGAATATTTCATCGACTAGCCGGCCGCGAGAGCTTAATTCAGTAAAGCGGTTGACTCCCCGTCGAAGAGAGACTCTTCCCCCCCCCCCCCCCCCCCCGCGCGGAACTGACTCGGAGCTCCCGCGGAAGGTGTCTTAACATAAGGAGCTACACAGAAAAAAAAAATAATTTTCCTGTTAAGTACGGTACCCAAAAGATTCCTTAAAAAAAAAAAAAAAGAGTTTCTAATTAAAAAAAAAGTATGTAAATTTTTACAACACAAGACTATGGTTATTTTTTGCATACGTACGCGAAATTTTTTTTTCTCGAGATAATACTGAGTATTCATCACGAAAATTGGCCCATGATTTTATATTTTGATTTCTGTTTCATTCAAGCATACATTTTTTTTTCAAACCATGGAAAAGATAATCGAATATTCAACAATGGGACTTTATTTTTTTTATCATGCCTATTAATGGAGGAAATGGGACAACAAAATACACAAATTCCCGGGTAATTATCCGAACCCAGTATTACTGCGAATACTATTTTTTTTTTGCGATACAGCTGTTTTAACTTAAATGTAAAAAAAATTACAAATATCTGTAATGTTACTTGAACAGTTCTGTTCCATTTACAAAAAAAAAATACAGTGTAACTTTTCTGAAGTCGCGCCCTGCTATCCTTCAAAATTCATGTTCATTCTGGGTCATTATCGACAGTTGAAGACCCAAATTGGGGCTGAAGGCATGGGGTAGAGTTCACCATGCGAATGGTTGATTGTGCACCTTGCCGATATGCCAACTGCGTATTCTTAAAGGCTTTTTCGTAAACAGCCACTGAGTGTGTAATCTTGAGCAGTTTTCAAATCGCGTGGTTTATTTCTGAAGTTTTGCACACCGTGTGTGTGCCCGGGTATGCAAGGTTCCTTTAAGGAGGATCAAGCCTCGCAATCTTGGATTTTTCTCTCTTTTTTGCTATAACTATATTAAAAAAAAATTCCCAGTTTTTGGCTTGCCGAGGCGTAAATAATACCCTCCAGACCTGTTATACCTTCTTGCAACCACATAATTTACTAGCAGGCTCTAGTCTGTAAGCAACGCGAGGAAATAACTTATTATTTCACACCAGATCGAAAAATGGTCCAACCTAAATCCCATGCCGTGCCAAGCCAGAAAATTTGCGAGCGGCATGAAAAATATTTGAAAATTTGCAAGATGGCGTGGTCTGCTCCCCCTTAAGGATGTATGTATTTGGAAGCAGAATATCATCGATAACTTCAGGCTAACGAATGAAACAGTTCTTGCGATCCTACGACAACACGTTAATTTATAATTATTTTATTTTTTAGTAAGTTGCTGTCCGGTGGGGGGGGGGGGGGAGGGGGGAAATTGATGAAAATAAAAGAGTTGGTAATTTGGGGGAGTACCTATGGCGACCCCGTGAACAGACGAGACATCCGTATTCCAGCGCGACGGGTGGCGGACCGCGGCAACTTGCAGGATGCGCGCGCATCTCCTCGTGACGTCATCACCGTGCGCGCGCAGGTTCTGACCTGAGACGTGTCCGTGTCCGTGTCCCTCGGAGAAGCCTAAGATGTCCATCAAGTTCTGTCCCCTGCCCGAACACGCCCGAATATTATTCACCTTCGGCCAACCTCGGGATTTGTTTCATTTTTGCGCAGGAAAAATGAATTCAAATATTAAAAGTGGTCGGTTAGGTTAGCTACGTTAAAACACTTTAAAACACTATGGACGGTTAATTAGGTTAGTATAGCTACATTAAAATAAACAGAGAAATATAAATATATATAAATAAACCCGAGGTTGGCCGAAGGTGAATATTCGGGCGTGTTCGGGCAGGGACAGAACCTGATGTACATCTTAGGCTTCCCGTGTCCCTTATCCCTAGGCCCGTCACTCAGTGAGCCTATTGCACACTAATGATTCCGTCCGTACCAACACCACAACGTCATTCACATTCAGAGCTGAATTTAAAAAAATAATGTTTCAATTACGTAACTTGTGAGCAATCTGTGATTTTTACGTAGGTACTAAATTATTTCGGCTCGTACAAAATTTTAGTGTCAAGGAAACCCCTTTACGAATTTTAATTTTAATTTTTAAATACAGGTGCGAATCAACAAATTTTTACACCGTTAGGGTTGGTGTCCTTGTTTTTTTTTTAATCGCGCTAGTTAAAATACCGCTGTGTTTTGAATATTTCCGGTCTAATGCGTATATTTCAAATAAATAGCTTGCACAACTATTTATTCCAGCAGACGAGTCCCTATTGGCCCGACCAAACAGGGCTATGGCTTCTATGGCCACCAACCTTATTGCAGTATAATTAGCCACCATATTACTAGTGTTAAAGTCCGTTCCGCAATGACACAGATGTGGAGACGGGTCACGTAAACGTTGGCGGATCTCACGGAAAATAATATTTAAAATGGCCCGCAAGCGGACACGGAAGCGTACGGATTAGTTCGGCAGCGCCCAGCTCTTCCGTTTACGTTACTCCGTGTGACCCATAAGATCCGCGAATTTTGTCTCGGTGGTATGTTTTAAAAACGCAAAAAAAAAAAAAATTGTTTTCAATTACTATATTACAAATTTATTTAGTCTTCTACAATTACTGTGTGGTTAATTTTTATTATACAGGATCAATAACAGTCATTAGGCCAATTAATTTGAATTTAAAAATAAACAAGATTAATAAAAAATGTGCCGTCGTTTTTAACTTAGAGCAGTTTTTTTTTTTTTTTAAGTTTTAAAATCCCTACCCAGCGTCAAAATATTCGATAATGTCACTACAAATTGTTGTTGCTCAATCCTGAATAACCTTACTAATTCAAAATAAATTCTCTATCAAACCATTCTTAATTTAAATATATAATTTAAAAAAATTACTATTCTAACTAAGCAAATTATTCAGAAATATTGCTCCCCCCCCCCTTAAAAAAAAAAAAAAACACAGGCCCAAGGTTTCCACCTGTGCAGTTTGTCGTCGCGCTTCCAGATCGCGAGTGGTTTGGAAAAAGTACCGGGCTGCGGAGTCTGACGAGCCAGATGGGCGCTGTTTGCTTCTCCCACGCGCGGAGGGATACACTCACCGGCCGCGAAGATGGCGGCCGCCGCTTCCCGCCTCTTCGCCGCCGCGCGCTCTCCGCAGAGTGGAGAACCCTGTCGGCTGTCCACCAGGTGGTGAGAGGTGGTGAGAGGGGGAACAACTGCCCGGCTGGCCGGTGTTTGCCCTGCCATCAGCGGCTTCGAGTGGCCAGTTCCTCTATCTATCTCCCCGCTCCCCCCACTCCCTTCGTCATCGCGTATCACCCGCGTCCCCCCCTTTCCAACCCCTACACTGTCACCAACTGTATCGCGGTAACACCGTGCTCGGATTCTTACCCGGGCGTGTATGCTTCATGTGTGTGTCCCGGTTCCTCCAACAGTTGAACCTTCCCCTGAATAGCCAGCCATTTCCAGGAAAAACCGCGTACCTACGTTAATGGTTGAATACTGGATTATCTTTCCCGTTTGTTTTGATAAATTATGCTCGAATAAAACATCAATAAAAAAAATTGGTTGTTTGTAAAGTCGGTTTGCGGACGATAGTTTAACGTGACAACGTCATGACAAAACATTGATGAAATGATTGCATACTTTTATGAATAAAATTGAATCATTTTTATTGAATTATCACTATTTTGTATGGATACAAAGAAGGAGTGAAATGAAATCTAAAATTTAATTCATAAAAATACTTTTATTTGCACTCATTAATTCAAATATGTTTATTACTTTAGCGAATAGATTATTTTAACTATAACTTTTATACATGTTTGCTATTTAACTTCAAATCTGTGTCATTCTGTTAAGGATACGAAGATGATAGGAAAAGTAGGAAACGAATGGGAGTGTTTCAAGTTTAATGTGCCTCGAAAAAGTCAAATCGATGGTTGTTCCAATTGAGTGGAAGAGAGATAGTTGCGGCGCAAGCGTACAATGAGCGTAACGGGACAATGTGCGTAACGGGACACTTTCGTGCGTGCAGCCGGCGTTCATAGATTTATTAGACGTTGTCACGTCAAAAATATAAAACTATGCGCCAATCTTTGTCTCGGAAAATATAACAACGTATTTCATGTATGCAAAAATAACCGTGACCACGTGTGGTACAAAGTTACAATATATTTTCTGGTGGTAGGTATTACAAACTACTGTATTTCTTGGCAACGGGTTTGCAAAGGAATATTCGTTGAAGTACAGAAAATATTTCTTTTCTGTGTTCTTTCGACGAATTCATCCTGGCCGTAGGCTGCTCCAGGGTGGAGCACATTTAGACGCTTTTGCTTCTAATATTTCATCACTAATAATCATTTTCAAATGCTTATGAAATATTTTTTCTACTAAAGAAGCACCCTTATTTAACGGGTTTTATTAATTTAAAGGGTAATATTTATGTCAGTCCTAGCATGTGGGCCTACTAAAAGGATGAAACCATGCGGTGTACAGTTTTAAATTATCGGTTTCGCATGTAGTTTCCTTCTGTAAAAACCATCATTAATAAATAAAAAATTACGTTTCCATAAAACTCAGAAAATCTCAGTTTTCTATGATTTTGGGAAACATAAATATATTTTTTAATTTATGTAATAAATTATATACTAAAAATAATTACTTTCTTATGATTAATGACTGTCGGGTAGTCTTCTTGTCGTGCACAGGGAAACTACGGGATTTGTGCGGTGACCATAACATTATGACAGAAATTATGATATGGTGTTTTCAAAAATTTGTACCGGATTATCCATCCCTAAAATTTATTCTGAAAACACGCGTTTGTAGACATTTTCAAGCTTAAAAAAAAAAAAAAAGCTTAGAAAAGAAATACGAAAACAGAACTACTACTAATTCACCCTTAGAGTATCCTTGAGTACTTTTCGTGAACAGGCACCAGTCTGATATATTGAAGAGTTTTAAAATCACGCGCTTTCTTCTGAAGCTCTGCACACCACGTGTGTGTGTGTCCATGTAAACCACAAAGAGTGAGTAAACAGTTACATTGTTCTGAAAACACTCTTTGTGCGACAAATAAATATATATATATATATATATATATATATATATATTTCGGGATAAATCATCATCTCTGACTATAGTAGTCAGCCAAAAAGCACTCTACGTGTTACACTCAAAAACATCCATCTCGGTAGTTGGAATGAAAAATAAAAAAATAAATATCTATTATTGTGAACAGGTAATTGAGAACCATTGCAGGATAGTTGTGTGTATGCGACTGTTAACGCCAAAAGGGGTCAAGATGACAAATGACTGGTGATAAAGCCCTGCAATCTATTTCATCGAATGCTGTGAGGTGTTCACCACCCCCCCCCCCTCCCCTCCCCCGCGGTGATTCCCTCGCCTGAAGCGGACCGGAAATAGTGGCGGAGTGCTCGACGCAGACTTCTCGTGTGACGTCAGGTGGGGACTCGAGAGGCAGGAAGCCGGGCTAATTGCGTCATCGCCGTCGATCAGTCATCCCGGCGACTGTGGCTCGCCGGAAGAGAATTAAGGGTGGAGCGCACCTCTTCATCGACCCACCCCCTGAAGGTGCGCGGCATTGTCGAGGTGTCACGTGGTCGCTAATGGAACCTTGGCAGCTCGGAAAGAGCTTTTCCCGGCCGCCCGGATGTTTTATCATCCACTCAGCTCTCTCCCGTCACCCATAACCACATCCACTCCTCGCAGAGTCCTCAGGAAACTCAGGAAATAACCTCTAGAAAATAAAAATTGTCCGAACCTGAATTTTGTTCACGGTGGTAAAGTCCCACAACCACTCACAATACTGTGTTGAAAATTATCCATACCTTAAAAAATGTACGTGAAACCCCCCGCTACAGCCTTCTTGACTGTCCAGTAAATACCTACATGCTGGAGACGAAGACGATAAAATAAACTTGTATGGGCGAGTGCAATCGCTCTTAAATGATATTCGTACACTGTGAATTTTTTGTGAATGGAACAGAAATAATTATTTTAAAGTTACAGATATTTGTAAATTGGTACATTTACACGAACATAAATGTATCAGTAGAAAATAAGTGTTCGAAGTAATAACAAGTTCGCGTTCTTACCCGGGAATACATGCTTTGTGTTGTTCCAGTACCTCTGTAACCCGTTCCCCGAAAACCTTTCCAGTATTAACTAATTATTGAATACTCGAATTTCTTAGCCATGGTTCAGAGCAAAATTACGCTTGAATTAATTGTCAATTAAAACATAAAATTATGTGCAAATTTTCGAAAGAAATACTCAGTATTACCCCGAAAAAAACGTGTTTCAGATATGCAAAAATAACCATATCCATGTGTTGTAAAACGTTACAATATAGTTCTTGCAGCATTGCAAAATATTTCTTGGCAACTGGTCTCCAACCAGTTCCAATTTTTTCCCTGTGTAATCAGAGTCTTTCAGTAAATGTTGAGTGGTTTCTAGATGGCGCGTAGACATCATGGTCTCTGCGTATATAATTAATAATTCAGTGTGTCCCAGTTGTAAATTTTGATAGTATTAACTGTAAGAGTTTTGGTCCAAGGTCACAACTAAAGAGTAACTCACACAGTTTTAAATAAACGCATGCGCGAGTACTGCTTTGTTTTCTCGCCTGCAGCGCCACCTACGCAAAATGGTGATTACTGAGCGTAAAATGTTTTGTGTTCTGCAATTTTTCTAAGAGTGAATCTGTAATTACAGTTCAACGTGTGCTTCTTTTAAAGTTTAATCGTGATCCCCCGTGTGGCAAAAACATCCGCTGACAGAGCTGTTTTTCGCTGGCCTCCACGTTCACCTGACGTAACGCTTTGCGATTTCATTTCCCCCTTTGGAGCTTCATAAAAGATCGTGTCTACGTTCCGCCGCTAGAGTTGAGACACAGAACTGAAGAGGATATTGCTTCCTTTACTCCGGACGTGTTAATCAAAGTGTGGGAAGAATTGGACTCAGGCTTGAATGTGTGCCGTATAACTAAAGTTGCGCACATATCGAACAATTGTAAGACAAACTAGGTTAGTTTATCTTCCATTTGATGTACGATTTGTAGGGGCAGGCATTTTTCGCGGATAAATCTGAACGCCTACTAGACTGCAACAAGGTATACGCGCACCAGCGGGTTCTTCCTTGTGATTGGCGGCCGTCTGCTGAAAAAGTAGTTGCCTTATTTGGCTGAGCCACTCAGGACGTATTTGATGGTTCCAGGACGCATTTGATGGTTCCGCAATGAATTACCGTGATCGGTGTTTTAACAATCGACATGTACCTGAAAGAAAACTCACCCAATCACGAAACACAGACGATGCTACAGTGATTTAACTTTCAGCTAGTCTGGGAATCTTTTCGCGAAAAATATGCATGGCCCTGATGATTTGTAGTCGGTAGTCTAAATTAAACTGTTATAATATGCCACTGAAACTGGGGCGTTCTTTATGGCGTAGAGACCGGAAAAATTCGCGGATTCATTTCGCGGTAGGCTAGACTCCAAACTCGTACACCTTATATGCTGAGTTCGTGATCGGACCACCGTTTATCTGAAGGACTCTAAGCCGATGGAAAAACCTTCAACAAAAGAAGTGTCAAATCACAAGCATCACAAGCATCCCAAGTAACGCGTGTCACGAGTCGGTATCCAATGAGCAGGTGCAATTTATCCCAGTACATAGAGGATCGCGGAGTCTGTCCTAGAGGTCATTAAAGCGCGAATTTTTCCAGTCTCTAGCAACTTTGAATATATATACTGTATAGAAGTCGCCAGCCCAGGTTAAAATTTCTAATACGGTTTTGAGGTAGTTGGTTAATTCACCGCCGCAATCGCCACCATCTCTAGGACATCGACTTGTGGTGGTCCCTAGCGGACAAGTGTCGAACTTTTCAAACACCCCTTCCCCCTCACCAGTAAACGAACTTGAGCTGCAGTGAATGATAGGTGGGGGGTGCGGGGAATGACAGCGGGCGACAGTGCTGCGCTCTAACGTGTAAATAACAACTAAGACGATACAGGGCGTTACGGCAGCGCACTGCAGCGGTGAAGTTCCCAAGCTGCTCATCATACGCTTCTGAAAAACGTAGAGTAAATCCTATCCACTCGCGACTTCTATACAGTATATATATTCAAAGCTAGCAATGTGTACAACGATTAGCGGCCCACGTCTCATCTCAGTCCGCGGCCAAAGCCGTCTCTCGGGGCGAGGCGACCGCGGTGTGGGAACGAGCTACGCCAACTCCCGCCCCGCCACGACGGCGACGCTAATCCAGTTCTGCACGCCGGGCCGGGGCTGCGAGCGGGAGACATCGCGCCACGTGGCGCCTACAAAGACCTCCCATCCATCACCCCCCCCCCCCTTCTCCGGTGTTTATACGGGACCCTCACAACCCCCTCCACGCGCCCGGCGAGATCGTTATCAGCTGTTGGCATTGCTGCAAGTGCCCGCCCTCTGCTCCGCCGGAGATGGGCCCCCGGCAGACAAGCGCAGCGATGAGTCAAGAGTTTCGGGGTGGGAGGGTGGAGGGGTTAGGGGTAATTTTGCTGTTGTTCAGGCCGGTATCCTCCAAGACGTTCGGGCAAGGTAGCTCTTTGTTGCTTGATCAGGCAACACCGCCGCGGGGTAAGCTGCAACATCACAGCCAGCGCGGACCTCCGAGTGCCAGACCCGGACATCGAACCGCGGGCCCGCGAAGTGTAGTTCCAGGCCGCCCGCTGCCTCTGGTTGTGGAAATATATATATATATTAGGTTCTAACGACGATGTAAATAACGGATGTTTGGCGACCCTGAGGTGTGTATGTGTGAGTTGGGTAGTTTGGCGGTGGTTGCAGCCAGGACTCGAACCCGTGCTGTGCTGTTGAGGGCAATTTCAAGAGCACGGTGGGAGAATATGTGTGTAATTTTGGTTCGGGGTAAGGTAGCGAAATAGCACCGCCTTTCTTGTTGGGACGCGACAGCAACCTAACTCGCGGGCCGTATCATCTCAGAACGCGTCCAAACCGAATCCCAGCCGTTTTAATAAACGGTGCCTTGACGCGAGGCTAGAAATACTTGTTTCGACGCATTCTAGCGGACGTTTCGCAACCATTGAAAAAAAAAAACCTAGAGATAGCAGCACCATCGCAGAAACTAGAACGACCTTTCTAGTTTTCTCAAGTTCTTTTTAAGTTACGATTATTTCTTGTTATGAGCATTAAAGCGCTAAAAATGTATTCCAGGACAGTTTCGACATCATAAACACCAACACGCTTGGCGCGTCCCCCGAAGATCACATAAGTGACTACATATATACGAGTTAATGGCGCCAGATGCGGGTCAGTCATCTGGTCGAAATCTATGAAATAGTGAGCTCTGTGCATGCACGGACTTTGGATAATAGATCGGCAATGGATACGACACCAAAATCCGTTCCCTGAAATCAAAGGACTGGCCGTGTCCTATCGTGCATTAGGAATACGGTTAGGGTACAGGTGTAGCATATTCAACACATAAACCCTTATTTTTGTGTCTTGGAATACAGGCTTCAATCACTCGTATTGGTCTTTAAATGCAAACCTCAGAACTTGGCGTGGGTTTGTTCGTTTACTGACTTTTAACATTTTCCAATTAATTTTCAACAAGGTTCCTTTCAGATGTTCCGTTTCTGTTTTCTTTCTATTCCCCCTCCCCCCCCCCCCCCACAGAAAAATAGGAAAAAAGCTAAACGCTAAGATCAAGGGCGCATGTTAAAAAAAATGTGTGGTGGTTCTTAAAGGTCGCAGTAGGTATACGAAAAATACCAGTGATAGCATCACCGATTCACCGGGAAAATATTTTGAATCGAAAAATCTTTTTAAAACATGTTATACTTGTACTTATCTGGTTTAAAGAAGCATTTTTGACAGAGTTGTTATTTAAGCTAAGGTAATTGCATAAGCTAATCCTTTGAGAAAACCTACGGCTGTAGTTATAATGAATTTCACAGAAGACGTGGTATTAATATTCCTGATCAGTTTCTTCCAAAGTTGCGAAATAAAAATAAAAAGAACTCGTTAACATATTTCCCCCATAATTTGTTGTTTGTATGATTGTTTCTGTTTCATTTTATTTTACACATAGGAAGAATAGATGTGCCCTTGGCTAAGGTTGCATGGGGATTTTACCCAATTAATTCATGTGCAAATTAAAAATATTTTAACCGTTTTATTTTATTTATTATTTTTACATTTGCTAAGTTACTGGTAGACGTCAAGTGTATCCTGAATTATCTGTGGAAGTTAAGTTTCGTCATTACAAACTTCCCCTAAACGTGAACGCATTCAATTCAGATAGCTCCCAGGAGTCTGAATAAATTTGAACTAGCAAGTTAGAAAATTTACCATAACATTTTCTAGGCAACGATAACCGAAGTTACACTGCGTTTTAAATGGGGACCTATTTGCATGCGAAGAGACTACAAAAGGAACTTTTAAAGCAGCTTATAACGTTCATGTCTTGTGAAATTTATTCTATAATAAATAGTGGTTTTCATAAGCTTAGGATCATCAATTAAGTGGTAGTTATTGTAATTTCTATAATACTCATAAAGAACGTAGTCAATAAAATGTTAATAATAGTAAGGGTAATGTGTGATATAAGTAAGTTGTTTTATTATCTATAAAATGAATGGTAAACATTACGTATGAACCACTTAAATATAACACTGATCGCACTGAGTCTAATTTAACCTTTAAATACTTTTTTTTTTGCATATTTACTCTTTGCATCTCGTAGTCAGCGAGGTCATTAGAAACGGATTTATATAAACCATTTTTTCCTGTTAATACATGGAAATTTCGCATTACTTTCTGGCATCAAGCTTAACTATATATAAACTTTTACATAAATAAGTCGGTCTCTTCTGTAATATTGGCTGCTGAATTATGTCCGGATAGCGTATTATGAAATTGTGCTATCTTGTAATGTTGGGATTTCTTTCTTGTCCTTCAGACGTGACGAACTAACCGTGATCCAGTGAGAACTTCAGAAAGCCGCTCAAAATAATATTGGTGTGCTGTTTTTTTTAATGTGTAATATCTTAGCTCTCGGTGAATGCGGCGGGATTAAAAAATAAAACGGAAATGTGTAAAAAACACGGTGCAGCGCGAAACAAAGTTCACAAAGACAAAGGGAAACTTTGTAGTATTAAAATTTTTAATGCATTTCAACCAGATAGGCCTCATTTTAATACAATTACTTGTAGAATATCAGGTTCGAATCCAGGATTTGGAAATTTTTTTCAAATTTTTTTTTCTCTTATTTATTGTAGCCGTTTCATTATGTAGTTTCAAATGTTGGTCTGCAAATGTAATGATTTAATAGTCGACGTATCGCATCAGCTACATCGACTATTACATTTTAGCGGTGGGTGTGAATTTTCTCGTTACCGAGATCAGATGTTAACACATTTCTGGCGAGTACTGATAGACTCACACATATATATATATATTTTTTTTTCTTTGCATAGCGTGGCTTCAGATAATAACGCTAATTTTGCAGGTCACCTATAATAAAAAAATTAAAAAAATTAAAAAATTTGAGAATCAAAGGGACGAAGAGAATAAAATCCAAAATTCGCGCGACCGGAGACCTTCGCAAAACGTTGCAGACGGTGATATATCACGATGATCGGTCCGAAGAAGGGCAGGGATGGTGGGGGAGGGGTGGGGGGGTGTTTAAGCTGTTAGCCGGCGGAGCGCGACCGAGCGAGTAGAATGTGCAGGTCACGTGGCCAGCCAAACAACCTACAAGGGGGGGGGGGGGAGAGGGGTGGCATCGCTAAAGGCCCTGTCACACTGTCAAATGTTCGCTTCCAACACCTTCCAACCCGCTGTGTCAAATAAAGTTGGAGGGTTCTAACGTCACCTAAAACGTCACCAGCGCAGCCATTTTGAAGTGACAACGTCTAATAAATCGATGAACGCCGAATAGTGTCCCGTTACGCACATTGTTCCGTTGCGCTGTGTCCCGTTACGCTCATTGTACGCTTGCGCCGCATCTATCTCTCTTCCACTCGACTGTTTATAAAGTGAAGTGAAAAGTTAATGTGGTTTTCATTGCTTATTACAACAACAATTTCGGCAATAAAGGTTAATTATTCTTGCATTTTAAAAATCTGATTACTGGTATAATTTCAAGTATTTATTATTTTATTATTAAAATAAAAATGATTCAATTTTATTCATAAAGTATGCAATCTGTTCATCAATGTTTTGTTATGACGTTGCCACGTTAAACTATCGTCCATAAAACGACTTTACAGTCAACCAATTTTTTGTTTGACAAGTTTGATGACTTGAATTCCCATAAATATTTTGCAAATATATATGACGGGTTCCAAAAAATATGTTGGATGTTGAATGCGATCTGCAAATACGAATCCTGCCCAACGGAAAACGGAAAATAGCATCCGTTTCCGTCTCAACGATTCTTTTAAAATGGCCGATTAAAGAGATTATAAAAGTTAAAAAGCTAAAATCACGTCAATACAAATCCCGCGTGCGAAAACATTTTATGCGTGAAAATGAAATTATGTTTTTCTATAACTTTAAAAAAAAAATCTCCGAACATTTTAATTCATTATGTAACTAATAGCTATTATTGTGATTTAAATATTAAAAAAAATGTTCAAAGCATTAAAAAATGCACAAAGTTCAGAACTGTGAAATTCAAAATTGAGAGTAAAAAAAAAATTGAAAATTTGTGATGACTCAGACAAAAATATAACAAACGAACTTTTGTATGGTGTGACATGAACATTGAAACATATTTGAGGTTATCAATCCAAATATATTTGGAGGGAAATAGGAAGGCGTGTTCCGTCCAACTCTTGTTTGTCCGATGCACAGGAGACAAGATGTTTGACGGTGTGGAAGGGCCTTAATGCCGGCTCCCGACGTCGCCGCAGAGTCGTAGCCCATCGAGCGGCGCGGCGATGTAACTAGTGTATCGCCGGGCGCGCGGCCGGCGCCTTAATAGGTTTATGAAACGCGTGAAGAAGAAGAGAAAGAAAGGCGCAATGCAAACGCCACGTGATGAAGAAGGGGGTGGAGGAGGGGAAGGGGAGTTTCTTACAGACGATGTGGAAAATGGCGGGCACACTGGAAACAATCGCAACACGCGCGGTGGAAGGGGGGATGGGGGCAAAAGAATAATAATTATAATGAGAGCTGGAGGGTGTTTCAGCGGCAAGGAGGAAAAGGAGAAGGGGGGTTTACCCCCTCGCGCAGATAAATCAGAGCTGTTAAGGGGTACGTGGCGAGGGTGGTGGTAGTGCGGGTGGTTGTGTTGGGGGGGGGGGGGGGGGGGGAAGGTAGAGATCGCAATTTGCCGCCACGGCTGATCCCTGGAGACCCGTTAGTTTTAGTCGCTGCTCCGGGCGACAGATGGCAGGCCGGTGGTGAGGAGGGAAGGAGAGTAAAGGAGGGGGGAGGGGGGTCGCCGGCTAATGAGGCGCGCGCTGCGGCGGGGAGTCGAACTACAGTTGCAGCTGGGCTGCGGGCGAGGGCCAGGGCCTTAATTCCTCTTCCGCGACATTTCACTTCGCATCCCGTTTGTAGGGCGTAACTAGTCTAGTTTTCACCCGGGCCAAGAACTCATATTGGAACCAACCAACCTCAAATGGGCTCCACATATTAATTACACTATTTCGAATATTTTTGAAATCAAATTAAATATATTTATTTGCAGTCATTTAATTATTAATACATCGTAAGTTTGATCGCAAAAAAAATACCAGTTTTCAAATATTTGACTATATACATTTGTGTGTATCTTTCATCACATATAATTCAGTTCATCTTCCTCCAACATTTACTGCCAGTTTAGCCCCCCCCCCCCCCCCCCCCCCCCCAAATAAGGCGCCCGGGCAACAAACCCCGTCTGCCCCCATCTATTTACGCCCCTGTAGATGCGTGTTCATCCGGTAGAAAAGTGCTCTTGTGCCTTACTTTACTTACTGTAAAATGTTTCTTTCGATACTCCCTGAACGGCCCTTAACCAGAGTAAAACAATGAGAAGTAGCAGCTTGGCTTCTGGGTTGTAGCCGCGTCCTTGGCGAATAATTCACCTACTTCGTGGGAAAAATTACATCCTACACAATATAAATTGAAAGTTCCCCCTAGCATTCGCTTGGAGAGAGAGTTCGGAGAAACCATGGAAAACTGAAATCATGATGGACGTGACCGCTATTCGAAACCTGGTCACTCTTAAGAGACATGGAATTCCATTTGGGCTAGTGGGGTAGTTCTTTTTAACATTCAGCTGCTTCAGTTCAGAAATCACGCTGTTAAAATAAAACAATCACTTTAAATTTACGAAGAAATTGTCCAGGAATCTTCGTAAAGTTTTCTGATTTTTTTTTTATTTGCAAATTTATAGGAAGTGAGTTTACTCACTTTGGAGACAAACAACAATCTTCTTGTAGATTTAACAAAACCTTCAAAAACTGTTTAAGTCTAAAGTAAACACTCTTTGTAAACACTTGCTGTTTATGATTGGGACACGGAAATTAGGACGAGGTATTCTCTTCGACACGCGGAGAAGACCCAGTTTGCAGCGCTCGCCGCTTTAATGGACGAGCACCGCCATTACCTCAGTCCTCTGTTGCCAGACATATGCCACGGAGCACAGAAGAAAAATATCTAGACACAACTTTTGTAAATACAAGGTCTTTTTTTTTTTAATTCATCAAGAGTATGATCTGATAACATTAAATTTTTAATTTTTAAGGAGACGCAACTGAAAGACGCCATTTTGGATACAAAGTTTTTTTCTATTAACATTTTTTTTAAAATTATTTAACATTAAATTGTTTGGCTCTATCTGAGAATAGCACATGATTTTATGGAATGCCTCGTGGTTCATACTTAATGACTGCTACGAAGATATTTTTTTCCTCTGTGAAATAATAATTAGTGTTTTGCATTAATTAATTATTTGCGTATGACTAAAAAAAATAACAAATATGAAATTGAAAAAAAAATTGAAAATTATTATTATTAATATAAACGATAATTTGCAAATAAAAGATGTAAAGATGTATTATGTAAACAGGCCGGGTGGTAACAATCTGGCAACACTGGGGTGACATTTGCTCGGAGCTGCAGTCCACGCGTGTAGCCGGGAAGAAGTGGGGGGGGGGGGAGGGGGGGGAGGGGCCACAGAGCGGGTCGCGAGGAATCAGCCACGCGCCATTACCTTCCCTCCGCGCGGCGCTATGACGAACTGCCGCTCGCGAACCAAACTGGCCGTGAACTAAATTGTTAATCCCGGTCGGCCGGGGGCCAGGCACGATAGAATTAATTCTCGTCGGCCGCCGGTTCCCTACCCCCTAACACACACACGCGCGCACCCATAACTCCTTCCTCTAACGGCCGCGATATTATTTTACAAGCGGCGGCACCGCGGACCGTTCGTCGAAGCGGGGTCAGAGGGCGAGCGGGGTGAAGGGCGTGTTTGCTTGGTTCTCTCACAGCGACTAGCTCCCCCCCCCCCCCCCCCACAATACACCCCCTCCCCCCCTCTGAGATTCCTCGCAAATCCTTCAACCTCCCCCTGAAGTGTGAGCGCTCCCGAAGTTTTGAACGAGCGATTCCAATCACCGGCACTTCAACAACTGCCTTTCACGTATTCCCGAAATCACCCCAGGAAAATGCTCGCAATAGTTTCATTATATATGTACTATCATACATGGCAATGTGGACCACGTTATAAATAAACTTTTCTAAACAAAGCCTGCATGTGAATAGGGACTGGAAAAATTCGCGGTTTCAATGACCACTAGGATAGACTCCACACGATTCTCTATATGTACTCGGGCAACTATCACCTGGCCATTGGCTACCGACTCGGGACACCTGTTTACTGCGATTCTTATGATTCGATACTTCTTTTGTTGAGTGTTTGCCATCGGCTCAGAGTCCTTCAGGTAAATTGCAGTCCAATCACTGACGCAGCATTAAGCTAAACGAGTTTGGATTCCAGCCTGTCTCGAAAGGAATCCGCGAATTTTTCCGGTCTCTACATGTGAATGAGATACGAGAACCAACATAAACACTATAAATTGTAAACTTAACACTTACAATATTCATCATACATTATTAACTGTTTAATGCATTTAAATAAGATGGACAGTATTTAAAAAAAAAAAAAAAAAAAATCAATAGTAAGAATGGATATAAAGTATATATAAAAGCAGCGAAAAAATATTATTTTAAAGAGAGTATTTTGAATACAAAAAGTAACGTTTTATTTCATAAATTTATATTTCTGATAAATGGATATTCGAATAGTTTTTTTTTCTTTCGAAATCAGTTAAAGTGTCGGAGCGAATTCCTCCCTTCCCCCAACATAATCTCTTGCAATCTAAGAGTGAGACAGGCTATACACGAACGAGAGTATATGTGTGTATGTGTTCAAAATATCAAGAAGTAGATATCAAAATTATTTTTTTAAGGGGTGGGAATGTAGGATGGGGTAGGTTTATCATAATCATATGTAGATAGCTATTTCCTTCTTTTTTTCCGTAAGAGATGTGAACAGGAATTTATTATTTTTACTTTTTTCAGTTGGACAAAATTTCATCCAAAAGTACCAAAATTATATTTATGGGGTGGGAAAGAGTAATAAGGTGTTTTTTGCGAATTTTCGTGTAGAAAGTGATAGGTAGGTACTCCTTTATATATGTAGGATGGAACGGCAATAGTCTTATTTTGAACGTCATTTGCCCAAAATTTTACCAAGAAGTACAATCATTCCGCTTCAAGGAGAAGGAAAGTGGAATTAGGGTGGTTTTTAGAAATTTTATGTTAACGGTAAAATTGTTCTTGTTTCTAAGGTTAACTATCCAATATTTCATCAAGTTCGGAATTAAACTATAGTTTTATATTAAAAATTAAACAATCTTTTATTTATTTGTACGCCTATGTAAATGTACATACATTAATATATTCCCAATCAATCACTTCGATTCTGTATATGAGATTTATTTTTATGTAAAGATAAAAAAATTGTGCCTACCTAGTGTAAAATGCTCGAACCAACGGACTGAGATACTTATGCATTTATTATGTTAACAGTGTTTGTAAAGAACTTCATGTGATTGTCTTTGCTTTATGCACGTGACAGTTGGAACAAAAAGCTACACAGAAAGTGACTTCTTGTTAAGATTTTGAAATACAAAATAATAATTTTATTAATTTTTCTATATTTTCATTTGCCCCCCCCCCTTTCCACACACACACACACACACACACACACACACACACACACACAAAAGCCTCTCTATAACTGCCACTGTGGCAGAAGGATACGTAGATCATATGTATTACCTTTAACTTTTTCTCACCTATCCAAACCCCCAGAAAAAAAATTATTGCTTGATTAGTATTTTTTCCGTCCCCCAATCGTATTCACTCTCACGGTTACTGCCTCTGATGACTGTCGAATGTAAGGACTAGTCAGGCGACAAAGACTGCGCGTGTGTACACGCACGCTCACTGCGCATGCGCGCGACGAATCAGCCGCCGCAGCGAGTCACGTGATGTCGCCGGAGCCGATCAGCTCCTGAATGAAGTCGACGAGGATTTGATGGGCGCGCGCTGCGAGGGGCGGCCGTCGATAAAGTGTCGGAGCGAATTCCTCCCCCCTTAACCACCCCTTCCTCCCAACCCCCTCCGCACCCCGGCAAAACTTACACCCCTCTCCTCGTTTACAGCATTCTGCACACTCCCTTCCCCCCTAGCTCACACACATACTTACATACTCTCTCGCTCACGTACAGTCTCTTTGTTCCAAGCTTGGATCACAGCAATCCCCATGTTCCAATATTGATTCCACCCGGCTTGCTGACATTACAATTACTATTTAGCGTGCCATCGATAATTGTAATAAGTATTTATATATTTTTATTTTATTATTTGTTTAATTTGTTAATAGTCATTTGATAGTAGTATCACAGTCGTGTGCATTATGAAAGAAACAGATATGTATTAATTATAAACGCCGAAACAAATTTAAAAAAATTAAATTATGCTTCAAAATATTTTTTTTCTTGAAACCAAGATGGCGTCCTTCTGTAACGTTGTGTTAGAAGTAAGAATTGAATACTATCAGATGGTGCTCTTGGTGAAATACAGCAAGGTAATTAATGTATTTCAGAAAATTCTCATTGTAAAATTATCGTTGTAAAATTTGAAATATTTAAGTACATTAGGAAAATTTTTTCATAACATTGTAAAGTTGACTTGATGTAAGATTTTGGACATACTCCATTGATAAAGCGTATGTCCAAAAGCTTACACCAAGTCATGCACTCCCATTGCACAAATCTTTCAAAGATAATATTGTAAAGTCGAGTCTAAAACATTTATGTCTTTTGGGTGTATCTGGCATAGATAGATAGATAGATAGAGAGAGAGAGAGATAGAGAGAGAGTAAATTGCACGGTGCAAACTGAGGTTGAGAGACGCTGTACCACAGCGCGAAGCAGTTCCCCCTTTCGCCGCGGCGGGTCCGCAGAGCGCTGCAGTCGCCGCTTCATACACTCCCTCCTGCACCGTTCGCGCACACCCCCTCACATTCGGGCCCACAATTGGCAGCCATTTGTATTCCCGCGTCGCTGCCGGCCTCTTTCGGTCTCTCTCCTTCACCTCCCTCTCCTCCAACGAGATAACTCTCTTCCTCCCCTGCTTCTTCCTCTTCTTCTTCTTCCCATCTCCTTCGCCGGCGGGCGCGGCTCTCTCTCCCCTCCTCGCCAACCGACGTCCTTTTATTGAGTTATCTGACCTCAAAGTGGCATTAAAAGATCACGGAGACACACAATCTCTCCACCTCGCTCGCTCCTCTCCTCCTTCCTCCCACTGTCCTCTTTTTTCTTCTTCCTTTCCTTCCTCGGAGACCATTCACTTCGGGTTATGAAGAGCCCGGGGAGAGGACGGTAGAAGAAGCGGCCAACACGACTCGATGGCGAAGAAACGGGACGCTCCGACAATATGGAACATGGAATGAAATAAAAGGAGGAAACTGCCGTAAATACGAACGAGGGTAATGAAGGAGAACGCAACGACGTCCCTTCGAAGGACCAAAGTGGTGGGAAGGGGGAGGGGGGAACATGCATGCACCCTTCTTATCTCCAGAACATCCCTGTATGCCGTCACTAAATACATATTAAGTTCGTCCATGCACATCGATTCCAGGCGAGCCGGAAAGGGTACCTATGAATTTAAATTGGCTTGGTGAGCCAAAGGACGGATAACGATCAGTAGATTTACTTTCCTTTATCAATATTCCCCCCCGAGTTGAAGAAGTTCGTGTTTCAAGAAAATCGCATTATGAATGGCTATAAAAATATAGACCTCTATGCTACGCCGGGCCTTCCTATATGTAAAACCTAAATCCAACATTTACTATTTGCGCACTAGCATACTTGCGCTCTTGCAAACTTCCGCACTCGCATACTTGCTCAGTCGCATACTTTCACACATTCTTATATACCTCCATCTGTGAAGTTTCACTTCTAAAAAGCGTAACATACACGTAGCCACGAATATATATATTTTTTTGTGACTGAAAGGATAAAATATTATCATTCGTGGGTTTTTATAACTTCAGTTTCATTAAAGCTTTTGACTAATATCCTTAAGACTGGATTAAATATTTTTTTTCTATTAATGTAACTTCAAAATTAATCATAAGTATCTATAAATAAAATACTTAAATACGTAGTCCATATATTCAAAATAACAATCAATTTCAATACTTACAAAAACCTTTGCTAAATATTCCAAAAACAAAGATAAATGAATTCACGATTCCAGACCTTCGAGCATAAAATACTTGAGGTGGTTTTAACATTTAACTTAGCTAAATTAGCTCAATTAATTTAGTATTGGCTTTTGAGACTGATAATCATATACTACAGATAAGCTAAACCCGTGTTTGAATTATTCCGTTACAGTTATTTTAACGTACCTATTCCTGGAAACTAAATTGTGGCAATCCGAGATACGTGTTTATGAAAGTGTGTGTTTTTGGTATGAGCATTTGAAGGCGGTGATATTAATGGTCGCATTGTATAGTTGAGTGGCTTGCTTCTCTGGTTATTGCGCGATGGTAACTTTAGTTAGTGTAATCCACTTTCAGTAACGGCCATCTTTTGTGAAGCCTCGCTGTTTCACTACGTAGTCTTCCACCAAACGTAAACTCTGGCATGTGACATTTCGCGCGGCAAGACTCAAAGACAGACATTCTTACGTCTGGAAAAATAAATCTTTTAAAAATAAATATATACAATGACTGGATAATTAAACTGAAAATAATACATCTCTAATATGGGTAGGGTTTTCCTTTACCTGGTAGGTTTTTTTGAAGCTATATATTTAGTAGTAATATTTAATCTTAAATGACAATTTAATTACAATTTAAACATATATAAATTACTTAATATAATATTATTTATTTATTTTATATAGGTAAAATCAGAACACTACACGTATATATAAAATATACAAAAAACACTAACACACAAGCGCTTTAGTGAGTTTTATTTATTTCCTGTAAAATATAGTGTATTTCGTGTGAATTATGTAACATAACTAGAAAAAATTAATAAAGAAATAAAAAAAAATATGGCTACAGAATTAACGAACAAAGTTTACGGCTGTGAAAAATCTGCTATTATTACGGAAGTGTATTCGAATGAAGTTGGATGTTATTTTAAAATTATATAAGCCTAAAAGTCTTAAATTTAAGATATTGATATATTCCTGACACACACACATAAATACTTAATTTTACCTCCGTAAACGTTTTATGTTCAGCGTTAGTCGATGGTAGCGAGATGATGCCATATGAGAAATCAGCCTTCCCGCCATTATTACATTAAAACATGTCCTAAACATACCAAATTTGTCAGCAACATAGCTATATATGCATATAGTATCATAGAAAAGCTTACTAAAACTCATTTCAATATTTTAATAATGTTATTCGAATTAACTTATGTAGACTTTATATATTTAATACTCATTAGCAACGAAGCTATTGTAGCACACTTTTGATCCCAATTTGAACATGAAATTAAGTTTATAGTTTAAATGCTTAATGTTTTTTTACTTTTACAATAGATTCATTTGGAAACAGTTGCCAATAAATAGTTTGTAACAGTACGATAAAGTTATTGTAAATTTTTGCAACACATGGTTGCTATGGTTAAATTTTCCGTGTATGAAATACGTTTACGAAATAATACTGAGTATTTCTTACGAAAATTGAAACATAATTTTATATTTTAATTGATTTTTCATTCATGCATAATTTTTTTCAAACCACGGTAAAGATAATCGAATATTTAATAAATGGACTTATTTTGTTTTTCAGTGCTTATTAATGTGCAAAGTTAATACTGGAAAGCTATTCAGCAAAACGTTTACAATTAACTTTTAACTACTGGAGGTACTGGGAAAATAAGAATAAGTATCCTAACCCAGTATTACTGCGGAACACTATTTTGTGGTGAGACAGTTTGTTTTCATGTAAATGTACACATGTACAAATATCTGTAATTTAACATGAATATTTCTATTTCATTTACATACATAGGCTATACATACCTATCGAAAGGAAATTTTTTAGAAACTTTTCAATCAGGCCTGGTCACAATACTACTACTGCCCTAATTAATGTTATGGATAGCATCCGACATGCTATAGATATGCGGGAACTAACGATTTCATCGCAGCTTGATCTTAGTAAAGCGTTCGATTCAGTAGACCACGTCCTTTTGGTAAGAAAAATTTCAATTCTCTACAACGTCTCTCATAGTGTTTGTATTTGGTTCGAATACTATCTGAGGGTCGTTACCAACGTGTCAATCTTGACAACGGATGTCCCTCAGGGTTCAATTCTTGGTCCGCTTTTATTTGCTATATTTATTAATGACTTACCTAAATGCCTTAGAAATGGCTTATATGACTTGTATGCTAAATATGTACAGATATATCTTCATACCAAAGCAATTTATATTAAATCAGGCAATTAGTTATGTTAATTATGATCTCACTTCCATTTTGAGATGGACAAGTGTTAATAACTTCATGTTGAATACAGATAAAACACAGGCCATAATAATTGGTTCTGCTCTTACGATATCTAAAGCAATTACTTATAAACGTGATAGATTATCGCTTGGAGGTGTTCATATTCAGTTGTCAAACGTGGTGAGAAACCTGGGAGTTCTGATGAACTCAACCTTAACTTGAAACAAGTAGGTATAGAAAATTAGCAAGAAAGTCCAGTTCTTCATACATTGCTTACGATGTTAAATTTTTTTTTCTCTCCCCTAGTGTTATAAGTGTATTCCTCAATTAAATTTTCCTAAAACACTGAAAAACTTTGATTTACATGGTTCAGGAAAACCTAATTTTTATTGATTTAATGAATAATATACTAGAAAAAATCATTTGAACGAACGGTTAATCCAAAACAGCATACAACATTTATTTAATGCTTTCACCACATGCTAGAAGTGACACTTTCCTTCAAGTTCATAAAAAACATCAAATAACGACTTGTTTAGTTTTAAAAAAACTTTCATAAACAATTATGTATCGTTATATCATGGATGCATTTAAAATCATGTGCAAAAACACGACATTTTAAGAAGCGAAATGATTAAGATATTACCCACTTACGTCTCAGTCTCACACATAATTTATTTTCTCCAAAACCGATGTAGTAGCGCGATTCGAATAAACTCGGCAATGTACAGATCTTACGTTTAAGACATTCCGTGCGACCAATAGAAACCACGTATTTGGTGGTGGTGGTGGTTGCCATGTTTGTTTATGTTTTTAAATACGTTAAAAACCTATATATAGTTTTCTATCATTACTTTTTGGATTATATTATACAAAGATCATTCGTGTTAAAAAAATCATATTAGTTGGTTTGATGCCACATAGAAAACAGTGCGATGTATTTATTCAGGGACAAAATGGTAACGCCCCCGGATGGGCTCGAACCACCAACCTTTCAGTTAACAGCCGAACGCGCTATCCGATTGCGCCACGGAGGCCACGTGGTTTATATAAAAGTACATTTAAAAATAACGAGTTTCCTTGTTATCTTAGTTCAGGATAACGCACATCAAAGTGTAGACCATATCTACCGTAATAGCTGAAGACGGAATTCTAAATATTTTCTAATTAAGTAAGCACGTGCCAACACCACCACTGCACACAAATATTTTTTACAAAATAAAATACGTCTTCAGTAGCTTGGCTTCTGGGTTGTAGCTGCGCCCAAGGCGAATGTATCACCGACGTTGCGGTCGACATTGCAGTCACCATCATCAGGGTAGAGTTACCTACTGAGGTTATAACAAGTTCTTTGTGCCTTTAACACTCTCGCCTGAGAGAGGAGTGTTTCCTGATTGGTTGCAGCTGTGGGCCACTGCTCTCAGGCGAGAGTACTTAAGACAGAAGAACTTGTAATAACCTCAGTAGGCCACTACGAACTGATGATGGCGACTGCGACGTCGACCGAAACGTCGTCGGTGATATATTCGCCTCGGACGCGGCTACAATCCAGAAGCCAAGCTATTTCAGACAATGGCTGCGAAGGCAAGTTTGTTTTTAATTAAGTAATATTATTTTTCTATGATTTATTATTTTATTGTTAATGCAGATAAATGTAATTGTTTAATGTGGCTAAGTGTAAGAGAAGGCGTATCGCCTTAACTTCGCCACCAATAAAGTCGATAAATAAATATATAAATAAATAAAAATTTACAGTGTATATATGATATCGAGCTATACAGAATATTGTCTGCCAGCTCGTGGTATAAAAGGTAGTAAAATTCACGATATAAAACAGAACCTCGGGACGCTACCACTGCCAAGCGTCGCTTGGGCGGTTGTGCCGCCGACGCCCGCTCGCCTCAGTTAAGCTCCCCCCTCAACTTAACTTGAGCGATGAAAGTGAGGGATCAAGCGACGGAGGCTGCGATTGGCCCCAGCCCGCGCAAGATGACAACGCGGCTTTTTACAGCTTTAATATAATATAACAATGTGACCAACGTAACAAAGTTGAAACACTTCTTGGGGGCCCCTCCCCCCCCCCCCCCCCCGCACAAATCCCCTTCCCTTCCTTGCCTTGCTCTTCCCCGCAACCGTCGGAAGAAAGATGGCCCCTTGATGCCAACCTAATGGCATTACACGGCCCCCGCGGGTGAGGGATGCCAACTTGGCGCGGCGAATGTGGTCCCGGCTTTATTGATACACGGGTACTCGTAGTGGATGGGAAAATATTTTGAACCCACGTAATTTTCTGGCGAGTGCCTTTATTCTTACCTCAGTAACTACCGGCAGCGGTAAAAAAAAAAAAGTCATTCTTAATATTATTGCTTATTCAAAAGTTTAAACTCAAAATAAAAAAAAATGTGTTTTCCGTCGCACATACAAACAAACATGAAAAAATTAAAAATGTTTGTCATACTATACAAAACTATAACTTTTCTTTTTGCCAATTAACATTTTCATTTATCGCTCGCTTGTTTCATTTAATAAAAAAAATTGTTTATGATTTTAAATTATTATCATATGAATTTTAAAATAAATCTTACATAATGAAAGTTCAAGTTTTAAACTTAAAAAATATACATTAGGTACATTATTTTAGTTATTTATTATAATATTTTATTATGAATGTAATGCTATTTTCTGAGTTATCAAATAAAATGTTGTGTTTCAATACAAAATTGTATGAACTCTTTTGATAATTAAAAAACCACAATTGTTGTTAAATATATATACTACTTTAAGTTACACCCACGATTTAAAGGTCCAGTAAAGAAAGCGAAGAAATTGAAAATACGTCCATGAGTTAAACTTTTATTCTTGATCAATAATTAAGTGTTCAAATAAAAATGGGAGCCATCCATGAACCTTTATTGTAAATCTGGATTCACAATAACACGACGTACAATACACGGCAGGTTTGACACGCTCAGTAGCCAATGCAATACAAGGTTGCCGTGACGTCAACACCACAAAAATACACGCCCCGGCGGCCCGTAAGAAGTAGATTCTGTTTGTAATTTCGTCATGTCGTGCCGCAAGACGGAAAGCAAGACGGAAAGCAAAATGGAAACCTTACAAAAATAAACTTTGAAAATATTTACATGGTAAAAAACACGAAGAAAAAAAATTACATCTTACGTTTAAGTACACTTTCACATTTGTAGTGTGACTTAAACTGATAATTACGTTTCTTTTTTTCTTCGCATAGGTAACAGCGGAATTATTTTTTCTGTCCTTTCTGTCACTTTCTTTCTTCCTTATATTTAAAATAAACTTAATCTCACTTAGTCCCAGAGATGACTAAATGTTATACTATTGTATGCACTTAAACTATTAACAGGAAATAAAGGATTTCTATAGGGCCTACGCTCATTCTATACTGCATTTCATTAGCATGGGAACATTTGGGAACAGACATATAAGAGTTCGTCGAGTTAGTATTTAGTCGTGCTATTGTGACCCTACGCTGTTAACTCTGTCGTGCTGGAACGATGTACGACGTCTAATCGGATTTTTCATGTCGTGTACGTCGTGTCGTTGTGAATTAATGGTATGGCCCCGACTGGAATCTGAAGACTTGCTTCACTTAGCGCGTCGATTCGAGGCACAGCCTTGCGTACAATCAGCCGAGGACTGATCGGAGCTTTCACGGCGTGTGAACGAAGCATGTGACCATGCACAGACAGTGGGGAACTCCAAGACAACACATGTAGTAGGTTTAGAAACACCCGGGTATCGAGGAATACACACACACACACACACACACACACACACACACACACACATATATATATATATATATATATATATATATATAAAAGTATATACACCTACATACGTGCTTCACAACGGAAGTCTACGGTCTAACACTCTCTCACTGCTTGTTTATATCCCTACTATATAATATTATAAATGGCAACGTATGTTTGCCTGTCCTTTTTTTAATGCAGCAATGGAGCAATGGATCGACATTTTTTTTACATATAGATAATTTATGGGCCGGAGATTGACATAGACTACATATAATTATGAAATTCTATCCCTAAGGGAATGAAAAAAAAAAATGGGGTTGTTCAGATTTACAAAAGAAAATCATAGGAGGTAGGTCATATACACGCAGTAAGTTTAAGTCATTTCACTATGTCCGCCACACACCGGTCATATAGTGAGGTTTGGAAAACTTGCTATCCTTCTCCTTGGTGAAACCCATCCGCTTGAGTGAAGCTCGCGGCGTTAATAACAGTTTAGTTCAGAACTTTCGTCAATAGATGGCGTTTATTTGAATTTGTAAAGCGCCATAGTTTGGTGCGCACGAACGCAGGAACGGCGTACCGGAAGTGTACGAGAAGTGTGTGCGTGGGTGTGCCACCCTGTGCTGGGACTCATACCAGAATTCTGTTTTTTTTTTTTTTTTTTCCCCGGGATGCGCGAATTGCCAGCTCTGCGCATGCGCTGCGAACGATTGTGGAGCTGATCGTCGGAGCCGCGAAAGAGTCTGCTGCTTCCACAATGCACGGAAACGTAACAAATGGAGATCAATTTAAAAAAAAAAATGCTTCGAGATCACGGGCAGAATTTACATACGTAATAAAAATAAAAAACATAAGTAATAGTAGAATGCTAATAATCATGGCTACCACCGCAGTCAAATACTCCGTTTCTATTGGTCGCATGGGGAAACGTAAGCGGAAGAGCCCAGCATTGCCGTACGTGTCCGCCTCCGTCTGTGTGCCATTCATTGCACGGAACTCTTTTCCGTGAGATACGTTCCCGCGTCATTGTGGAACGGGCCTTACTGCTCCGACTCCCCAACTGTTTCACGGGAAGTTGGCCTTTAGGCGCTTCATGCCTCCGCCTGCTTCCCTCCGCATCTGTATTCCAGCCATTGTCAGCCCTCGAGTCTCATCAAAATGGCCGACAGAGCCCCTGGGATGGGGAGGGTCGGAGGGGAGGGGGTACCTAGTTAGTATGAGCACAGTATGGTACAAAATAATAAAGACGAATCGCACTTCCAACCGCGCGTCACCCCCCTCCTCACAGACACTCTTTCTCTCTCCCTCTCTCTCTCTCTCGCATTTTTTTTTATTTTCCCTTTACCCGGAATTAATAGGTTGGTGGTAACATTCTATCAGTATCTATAATTGGAACCCACGCCCGTAATAAAAACTAGAGCGAGACGACGATAGAGATAAAGTAGCTTCCCCTCCCTGCTCCTTTCCCCTTGCTTGTTCCATTCGCTCCCGGCTACTCCCCTGCCCCTGGCGGCCGGGAACAGAATTAAAGTAACGCCGGTAGGCGGCTCCGAGGTAGGGGACTGCCAGGTTGGCGTGTGTGTGTGTGCATCTGTGGATGCGTGCTTGTTAGAGGTATATATATACACACACATAAAAAAAACACCTTCGGCGAGGGGCAAGGAAGGTTGAATAAGCGGCAGAGCGTGGGGGTATCTACCACGAGACGAGGGCAAAACAAGAAGTTTATCAGGTTGGCACGGGAGGGATTCGCGTATTCATTCCACGTTATATCCTTGTTTTTTTTTTTAATCTCCTGAAAAAATTTTTTGTCTCCAATTTATTTCTCAGAACTTGAGCACGTTTTTAGGTTGTGTTCAGTTTTATAAGCCGGATTGTCACATGAGCCAATTTATGCGAGAAGGAACCAAGTAACAAGTAATTAATCCTTTGGCAGCGGTTCCCTTTTGTAAAAAAATAAATAAAAGCATGCGTATAATTTATGTATAAGATATCCAAATAGAAAAGAGCTGGAGGTCTTTAAACTAATGAACAGATATTTTTTTTATCAAACATAGCTAAGAACTTCATTAAACCAGCCTTTTAAAAGAAGGATTGAAATAAGCCCAGCCATTTGAGAGCTACGATGCCACAGACATACACGCAGACAAACACACACACAGAGGCTTCAAACATATAACAGCTTTTTTTTTGCTTAGGTGGCCCAAAACACGGAGATAAGAAAAACAGTGCATATGGCAGTTTGTTTCATTTCGCAAGACTTGGTCCACAAAAAAACCACAGTTTAGCCGAGAGCTAAATTAAGTTAAAGTTGAAGTTTTTTTTACTATTTGTTTCCCTTTTTCTGGTTTTATGAGCTCAGAACTAATTCTTTACTCGTTCTTTGCATCTAGCACTGCCTTACATAGACGAAGGATGCATAAGAGACGAAACGTAAATAAAAATATAATATCTAAAACACGCGACAAAAAAGTTATAGGGGTTAAGTGGTCGAATTTCGGTAAAAAGTAAGAAAAATATAAATAATAACAAAATAATTTTAATTCTTAGGTCTTTTTTTGCTCAATGTGAATTTTCTAAATAGGCCACCAAACACGCCCATTCAGTTTGTCTTACCCTCTACAAATCATCCTGTATGAACATAGAAGAATTTCCGTGTGTCTGTTTCTTATAAAAATCTACAGTTTTACTCAGATCTAGATGGAATTTTGCACACTCGACCTTCGAAACACGAGGAAAGTTACACTGGCTACATGGTATTTCGAGAAAACCAATTTTTGAAGCACAACTTCGATATTTCTTGGTGGAATTTCTCTATTGCATTGTTTAAGATCTATTCGTCTCCACGGCAACGGCTATTGCCATCGAAAAGCCTATGATGTAGATTTTGTATTGCACAGACCCGAACAAGCCCGAATATCTACCTTCGGCCAACTACGGGATAATTTTTTATTACTTTACAAAATTGTGGATGGTTGGTTATGTTAGGTTAGTATATAGCTACATTAAAAATACTGTCAAATCATTTTAATGGTTGTTTAGGAATTGGCCGAAGGTAGATATTCGGGTTTGTTCGGGTCTGTGCAATACAGAATGTATATCATATGCTTCCCATTGCCATCGGCGGAGTTAGATTCATCTCCTGACAACGGCTGCTACATTGTTCATGCTATTCATTGCAATGGCGTACCGGCGAGTAGGGACATGCATGATTTGATCAGTGCAACACTGTTCTTCCGTAGCGTAGCACAGGTACATCATCAACTACATTGAAATTCTTATAGACGTGACACGATATGTCATAACCTCAACAACGCACCGACCGCCTTCCCACAGTGGCATTTGTTTTTCGACGGTTACATTGACGAATAAGCAATTCAACGTCCTTATATATATATATATATATATATATATATATATATAATATATTCTACTGCGAAGCTGGCGTGTGCGGTACCTACACATATTTAACACGCTGAGAACACTCATTGCAATTTTCGTGCGAGCACGTCAGTCAATGCACCGAATGTTAAAATGATTGCATCCAAGTTGGGTTCCATCAGTTTTAACACCCACTAGGAAACAAATTTGCAAATGAGAACACGGAAAATTATGCGAGAAAATTAAAAAGATCACACGGAAGGGAAATGGAAAAAAAAAAAAATCGGAGCATTTCTAATAGTACTGCGACCACCTTTTACTTGGAGGTAAGCATCATTGTTTTAATTTTTGTATGTGTTTATTTAGATATATGTTGACTATAAAGAATATATTTGTAACTATATGACTGTTTTAATTTTATATGTATGAACCTGTGTCGATTTTTTTGTCTTTATAAGCTGTACTTGCATCTGTATTACTGTTTTACAACCATATGTGTACACTTGTATTTATTTTTATAGGCTCTATTTGTACCTCTGTTACGGTAGTTTTTTTTCATGTCTGTTTGTTTTGTATAATTAACATTATTAAACTTACATTTTTACGTGTTCCATACCATTTTTTTTAAAACATTTTTATGGTCAAATAGAAGAAAAATAAATAAATAAAAAATATACTAAACTAAAGACAAAAATGATTTTAAATAATACCACCCATCGATCGCTCCGAACAACTCGAGACAGTGGACCGGAGGTACGTTTGTAACTATGAAGTCGTGATTTAGTTAATTGATATTTGTAAATTTAAATGCCAGAATAAAACTGAGTAACTAAAAAATTAACTAACTCGCACATGATTTTTGTAAGTTGTTCCGTTTGAACGTTTGAACATTATGAGATTAATTTCCGTAAAATGACAAAATTAGCGCGACGTTTTTTCTGTACAAAGCTTGAAACAAAATTTTATTTATAATAACATGAACGTATACGACGTCGCACCAAAAAAAAAAGTAGTGATTCGGCTTGTATATGTTTAGCCCAGCCAAGTTGAGTAGATAAATCCGCTTTCACGCGAAAGTAATAGGCCTACCTACCTAGGAAATAAAACTTTTTAAGTTAGCTCACAGGATGACGCAAATTTTCACGTGAAAATAGTGCATTACAATTAATTTTTATGAAATTAAATTTTAAGTATTTAGTTTTACATTATTTTACAATTAAGTATAGTGTTAGCTCAAAAAACAAAATATTATTATTGTTTATTAAAAAAAATATAAATTTCCTTACATAACTATGTAGTTACGTACAAAAGAACGAGGACTTTTCAAAATTAACATGAAAGTGGATGAAAATTTTTAAAGAAACATTTTTAAGTGGTACTTAAAGTATTTCGAGGATATATTTTTTTTTGCAAGTAAGATGTTTTCCGAGACAACTTGCGTTTACAAACGAGGTCTTCGCTAATCTTCCTGTTCTCGTCCGCTTTAATGTTTTACTCCTGCCGCAGATCTCTGGAGGAGGAGTTGAAGGGGGAGGGGGAACGCAAGGGCAAGGAGATGTGTCTTCTTCTTCCCTTTCTTCTCCGACCGACGGTCGAAGGAAGGGTAAGAGAGAGACAGCGGAGGGAAGTCACTGGAGAGAAAGGAGGTGGAGGGAGAGAAGGATGGAAAGATGAGGAGGAGAAGGAGAAGAAGAAAAAAAAGCTTTTAATGAGTGTTTACGCAGGGCGACAGCAGCGCGTCCCGCGGAGGGCCGTGCAATTTATTCTGTAATTATGAGGATGGGTCTCCAGCGTGCCATCCGGGGAGGCGCAACTACCAACTTCGGGACGACGACCAATTCCCAGCAGCCGTTGGGTCGTCGCTCCGTCACACGGTCGTAATGGAAAGTAATAGAATTAGCCCGCGGCGGTAGGGTTGGTACCACTGCCCGGGCGAGCCTCGGGGAAAATTGAAACACCCCCCCCCCCCCAACCCACTCCCACCCACACCTCCTGGCAAAACCAACCCCTTTTGCACACAACCAAAAACAGAAATGGCCGAAACTTGAAAGAGACGCGGGCGCTTGCGATTCCATCGATGGAGTCGGCCAGTATCACGTTCCAAGAAAACTTGGAACGAACTTCACTTTTTAAACCCAGCAGTTCAAAAAAAAAAAGAGAACGGAGTCTGGCGACCGAATCATTTTAGGTGAAATAAAAATAAGAGAGTCACATTATTATAGGTACCACTACGTGTTATTAATTAATTTTAATTAGCAAAGAACGTTTCAATGTACATTTACAATTGCGATCACGCGAATAAACGATATTAAACTTTATTTTTAATTGATAGATACTTATTAATATAGAAAAAAAATAATGTGAGTCTTCCAGTACTCGCCTCTTCTGTTTAAACATCTAACCTTGATAACAAGCAAATTCATGTGTTTTCATTTTGCGAATAAACTTATAATACGAAACAAGACACGGAATTTAACGTAGAATTCTTTAAAAGAATGCCGAACGTGATGAATATACGAAAAAACGGTAACAAAGTGTCCCCTTTTTAAAACCTAACTATAAATATGTTTAACATAAAGATAAAATTGATTTCTGAAAAAAAAAAGGTAGTGTATTCTTAGGTAGGCCTACATACGTTAGAAGTTATAATTCTATGGCATTACTAAAATATTAACCAGAAAAAATTTAATACAGATATTATAATACTTGTGTGTATGTAGGCCTACTTATATTTGTTTTATTTTTCTTAAACGACTGAAATAAGTCTGTAAATACTTACCACAAACCTAAAATTTATTGAGCTGATTTAACAGACTGAACATCAAGCATATAGAGTTACGAATTTTATTTTTTCAGTTTTTTTTTGGATTTTGTTTTTTATGGGTGGAAAAGGGAGTTAAGTTATGTTTTGTCATAAAGAATTCATACATAAGTCCATAGCAAACTTGGATGTAAGAAACTCAGCATAAATAACGTAAATAATTAATTATGTAGAGTTCTTTCACCTTTTTTCGATTTTCGACCCTAAAGGCAATGAAACAGGGACACGTTAGTTTTTATAGTAGTAAAATATATAGCCAATAAAATTAAGATGCAGATAAAAAACAGCAAGAAAAGTGTAAAAATTATGATTTAATATTATTTTTACCTTTACTATTTTTTCTATATTCGACGTAAAAGGGGTGCAAAGGTAGTTGATTTTTTTATTGAAAATGTCGTATCTCTGAAGCTAATCAAGCGGAATGTAAATTATGTGGTATTATTTACAAATATGCAACATCTAGCCTACCTAATCTTTCTTACAACATGCTGAAGTTATACTTTTTAAAAGGTAAAATTTTTAAAATAGTGTTTTAACATTAAAAAATAACGTATTCTGATCATATCTAATTTAATTTAATAATAGGAAATGTTTAATAAACATGTCTTTACCTACCTTCGCTTATTTAACATTTTCCGAAATATCACCTCTTAAGTTGTAACACGGGTTAATGTTAGGTATAAACAAATAAAATTTTTATGGTAGCTATTAATTTACTATTAGCAAAATTAATTTTAGCTCAATATGAATGTAAGTTTATTATAAAAGTTTCGGTGTTCATATCTGCGGTTAAAAGAAAGAAAAGGGTGGGGTTTGGTTTTTGTTTAGTTGATGGATATTGGCATATCTATTTACTTATTCTTAATTTTTACATTGGCATCCTTGTGGGAAAAGTGGTGAGGGGTAAAAAGTTGGGGATTTTGTTAAAGTAATACTGAGTAAACTAAGAGACAACTAATATGTTGTATAATAATTTTGATATCTGTATTTTATATATTTAAAATAAAGATGTGATTGTATAAAATATACTTAAATAATTGGAGATAATTGTAATAAGGTAAAATTATTTAATATTTCTAAGAATATCTCTAATCATGGTAAATTAAAGTTTCGGGTTAAACGATGGCAGATGGCAAAAACTTTGTCTGATTAATTTCGGTGAGAGCTTAAGATTTTTTTTTTTTTTTTAATTGTCTACCTTATGAAATGAAAAGGAGGTAAGTGTGATTTCATCAAAGTAAAATATATCTTCGAACACTCTGAAACAGAAGTTTTAAAATCATAGATAATCTATACTAAAAAAAGGGCATATGCATAATTATTCCAAAATTATCATTCTTAAACTGTTGTGTTATGAAATAACAATTGTATGCATCTGACAATTTATTTTGTCTATTTATTCAGTAAAAATGTTTAGAATTAATCATATAAAGTTTTTTTAAATGGTAAAAATTTGCCAATACCTACTCAGAAATTGTGCGAACGAAGTCGCGGGTTACCTATTAGCTAGTTATAATATAAAGTATCAAAGGATACCTGTACTATGATTAAAGTTTTAATTTTTAATACCGATTCCGTGGTGTAAATTCTGCGATGTTAACGAAAAAAAAATAGTATGCACCGATGAATCACGCGGATCCGCCATCTTTTTGAGATTTCTACGCCATCCGCCACAGATGGCAGCACCAGTTACATACCCGCTACACGCGACTTCCGTTCCATCTGCCGTAAAAAAAAATTTACAGGATACTTTCTTGATTAAAATAAATCACAAGCGTGTAAGACCGGGATTTAACCACTGCTTCAGCAACACAAGGCTTTTTTTGATGTTGGATTGATCCTGCGGTGCAATACACTCGTTACAAATCAAACTAAAATAAGCGTTGATTTCACGCTTCTTAGTAAATTGCAGTGATTATTTAAGATAGCGGCAGAAAGTTTGCAGCTTGAACAAGCCGCGGCAAACCTTTTTGGAGGGAGGGGGGATGATTTACGGCAGTTTTTGTGCACGCGACATTTTCTATTTTTTTTTCTATTTTTTTATTTTCCTTTGTTTTAATAGCCAGCGAAATTGATTCCATTTATAAAGGTTAAAGAAACTCTTCTTTTCGATTTGTTATTCCGTTCTTTCGAAAGTGGATTAAAAGAACTCCAACGAGTTCCAGGCGGGAAAATCGCCACAGAACGCAAGGATGCGCGCGCAGGCTCGTAAAGGAAGACATAAAAAAAAAAAAAGAGCGTGGAAAAAAAAAAAAATAGAAAGAAAATCCCAAAGAGAATAAAAACGGCGCAGGAGGCAATGAGACAGAACAAATGAGGGCGCGCTGGTGCTGCGCCCGCGCGGCCGGGCGGCGGACTCTCTCGGCCATTCTTCAGCGAGAGGTGCGAGAATTAAGATGTCAGCCTTGATTTATACCGCGGGGTGGGAAAAGGAGGAGTTTTACACGAGAGGTAGGAGAAGGGGAGGGGAGGGGAGGAAGAGGTTTGCGCGCGCGCACGCACAGACACGCACGAGACAGAGACAGAGAGATCCCACACGGACAAGGGGGGGGGGGGGGGTGTAAAAGGGTAAAAAAAAAAAAAAAAATACGAAGAGAGAGAAAAGTCCATTACGAGTTGAACAAAAGCGAGAAGAGCAATTAAATTCCCCCCCCCCCCCCCTTCGGTCCGACGCGTCGGCTGTAAGGTGTTTCTAACCCCCCTTCCTTCTCGGCAGTTTACGTCTGGTTATGAGCCCGTCACTCGGAGACCCCGGGATGCTGAGGAGCGCTGACCTTTGACCTCGCCCGGGCGGGCGCGGCCGCATCGGACAAGGTGTCCGTCGTGTGGCGTATGTTCGCCTCTCACTAGCGGCTCGCGCGGGTATGAGAAAATAATATAAACCTTTAGAGCCAGTCAAAGTGATGACTCATCAGAGCGTAACGGGGGAAAAAAAAAAGAAGCGCTCAGGAGTGGGGAGCTCGATGGTGTGGAAGAGGGAATGTTGTGCACCCCTCGGGACAAGCGCTTGTGAAGCGACGCCACAGTTACGCCGCTGACTCTCCCCGAGACACACTCGTCCTGCTGACCGCCGCTCCTCGTCAACAAAACCTGCTTGGAACACGTCTCCCTGCCGAATATTGCATCGTGGAAACCTTCTTGAACGATTGCATTTCACTAGAGTGACTATTTAACAACTTAGATCATAATTCATGCTTCAGATGTTGCTAAGAACCATTTCCGTAATGTTTATTTTTTTGGGTAAAAAAAAAATAGACTTCAAATACACAAAACAACTGAAGTGGTTCTGCGAATCATACTTCTGTTAAGTGCACACGAACCGTTTTGCAAAGAATCTCACGGCTCTAGGCATTTTTGTCTCCGCGCTACATGAACGTCAAACATCAATAACACAAACTCTTTCTTTTATTATTCGTTCTCCCCTCTCCCCTTCTAAATCAAAGATCACCCCACTTCTAAACATTAGATATACTTTTATTTAACGTACATTCTGATAAGTGATTGTCTAGACCACAAAGCAAGGAAGATAAAGAGTAGAGCAAGCCGTCTTCTAACAATTATTAACTCCGTGTTTATTTCACAATTCCTACTTCGTTGTGCTAGTTTTTTTACGTTTCTCCCGAAGAGAGTTCGTCTCAAAAGCTATTAAACGAACGTGCAGCATTTTAGCCTTTAAACTTCTACGGTCTGTTTGGCTGACCAAAGTGACTTTAATTTTAGAGAGGACTCATACCCATGGCGTAATACCTCGATGGTGGATAGAGTCCATCCCAAAAGAAGTCATCGAACGCGAAATTTTTCCATTCCCTACGCAGCGTACATAAGGGAAGCCAGCCTACATTTCACAGAGGTCAGAGCGACACCCGACCAGTTCCGAAGTTCTCCGGAGTTTGCCGATAGCTCGTGAGAAAAACTTAACCGTCATGGAGTATTTTAAATAACGCTAACCTAACCTAACCAATGTTTCATTTTAGTTTCTATAACGGAACCTATCACAGACCTACCCTCCCGAAAAAAAAATCTAGTATTTATTACACTGACCGAACCTAACCAAACCTTTTACCTCGGTAAACCTCGGAATTGTTCGGGTTCTGGTTTTGGCTTTAATCCCTGTGAACTGTATAGGCCGTCCCCTACATTAGCCCGGCAGACAAAATGCGCACATGGGTTGGATATAATGTAATCATCCCTGAATACGAGAAACGCAGCCACACGGTAGGTAAAGTTTTGCTGGGGAGGGGAGTTCGGTGGGAAACGTGTGTGTTTTACGGGAAGGGTAAGTGGCGGGGGGTGGGTGGGGGGGGGGGTGAATTGCGTCGCAGGACATTCCCCTGAACACACGCGCGGCGGGTTTATCGGCGTACCGTGCAACCGTTCCTAACCAATCCCTGACCGGTCGACAGAAAAAAAAAGGATGGGTGAGGTATTGTTAGAGTGCGAACGGGAAAGGGTGAGGGGGGTGGAAGCGTAGCAGGGGGCCAAACTAAAAAAAAAAAGGGTAGTAATTTATGGCCGCTGTGGTGATCCATCTCTATTCTCGCCGCAAACAAAAACAAACTGCTGGACAAAATGGACACCTCTTTTAGCCAAACAAGGGTTTGAAGGGAAAGGGCGTTTTCGGGTTGGTGTAAAGGAGGGAGGGTTGGGGGGTGGTTGAGTAGGAAATAAAAAAAAAATTCGCATGCAGCCGAGTCAGGCAAGGATAACCAGGGGGATGCTGTTAGAGGCCATTAATCTGTATTGGATGCACGTATAGCGGGCGCGCAACGGGATGGCAAACGGGGCGATGAATGAATAATATTAATGATAAAAATCGTGGGGGCGACGCCCGCGGTTGAATAATAGACGCGGGTGGCTCCGGTGCCACCGCGCGGAACAGGCCTGTACCCCGTCAGAGGTGAGCCACCCCCTTCTGTCCCCCACTACCGCATGTGGTACACGATTGAAAGTTCCTTCTACCCCCCACCCTCCTCTTTTTCTCATATCCTACGGGTGTAAAACTTTCAAAACAATAGTTAATTCATCCGGCAACGGTGTATTTTTGACGTGACAACGTCTAATAAATATATGAACGCCGGCTGCACGCACGAAAAAGTGTCCCGTTACGTACATTGTCCCGTAACGCTCAATGTACGCTTGCGCCGGATCTATCTCTCTTCCATTCGATTGGAACAACCATCGATTTGACTTTTTCCAGGCACATTAAACTTGAAACACTCCCATTCGTTTCCTACTTTTCCTATCATCGTCCTATCCTTAACAGAATAACACAGATTGGAAGAAGTTAGATAGCAAACATGTATAAAAGTTATAGTTAAAATAATCTGTTCGTTAAAGTAATAAACATATTTGAATTAATGAGTGCAAATAAAAGTAAATTTATCAATTAAATTATAGATTTCATTTCACTCCTTCTTTGCATCCATACAAAATAGTGATAATTCAATAAAAATGATTCAATTTTATTCATAAAAGTATGCAATCAATTCATCAATGTTTTGTTATGACGTTGTCGCGTTAAACTATCGTCCGTAAACCGACTTCACAGACAACCAATTTTTTGACGTGACGTCTAATAAATCGATGAACGCCGGCTGCACGCACGAAAAAGTGTCCCGTTACGCTGTGTCCCGTTATCCTCATTGTACGCTAGCGCCGATTTCGTCAATGTTTTGTTATGACGTTGTCACGTTAAACTATCGTCCGTAAACCGACTTTACAGACAACCAATTTTTTGATGTGACAACGTCTAATAAATCGATGAACGCCGGCTGCACGCACGAAAAAGTGTCCCGTTACGCTCATTGTACGCTTGCGCCGCATCTATCTCTCATCCACTCGATCGGCCTTTGAATCTACTATTATATTAAATAGGTTAAGGCGGGCTTTTCAAGAGTAGCTTTTAAATTTAGTACTTTAACTAAACTATCATTTCATCAATGTTTTGTTATGACGTTGTCAAGTTAAACTATCGTCCGTAAACCGACTTTAAAGACAACCATTTTTTTTAAAGAACGGAACATAAAATTTAGGAATCGAAACACGGCGTATTTTCAACGAAGATTTAGTTTTTTAAAATTTCGAAGAACTCCGTTTATTTAAGTGAAATATTCTTCGTTGAGAAGTCAGTAAATTTACTGTAACGGATCTAGGCTTCCCTTCGCCTGGGATAGAAATAGTTGGATATCGCCTCCCCTCCATCAAAGCAATAAACGTAAAACGCCTAATCTGTTTTCCATCCGCGTACATTGCGTGTACGAATTTCAAAGTTAAAATTTTATTGAACGTCCGTGTACGTAACATTGTTTAAGTGTTACGTTTAATTCCGCGGTCTCTGCGCAAGAATGCCACACACACACACACAATAGAAACAGAATCGTGAGCAAAATACTAAGGCTCGCCTCTGTTAACATGATCACCGATAATGAGTAATATAAAAAAATGGTAGATAGTGTGTTGATTATTTATATTTTTTATGCGTATTTTATTTTTCATTTTTGCAGCCCAAAAAAAATGGTGACCAATTGCGCGACCCCTCTTACCCCCTCCCTTTTCAACTAAGTCTCTTGCCTTAGATCCTCCCTGTTCCCTGTTGTGCTACACTATGCGTTTCTCCCTCTGAGTCTCAAACTTCCGAGGCGTTCCTTTTCTTCTGTGTAAACATCTAAGTAATTTAGTGAATATTGAACGGAAGTCAACGAAAATAAATGTGCAGCAAAGATGGCGGACCCACGTGTAGCAACATAAACACGTATATAGTCACTTTCGTGAACATTAGGGTGGATACCAGATTTATTGGTGTGCCAAATGAAATTTTATGATCGTGAAACTACCCCATAATATATTTGGTAAACTAAAATAGTCATAGTAAAAAATAAAATCAATTTTTAAAATACTGTTCCTAAGAAAAATGACATTACAATGATGTAATACATATTTTTTCTTTGTATAACTTCAAGGGGCTTGGCAAGTCGACCTCCGTAGCGCAGTCGACAACGCGGGGGCTCTGGGTTCGAATCCCGGGTAAGACATGGATAGAATTTGTGTTGTCTTAATATACCAGCGACCAAAACTACAATTTCACAACGACTCGGGGTGACATAAAAATACAACATAAATATAATTGCTGAAAATTTTTCGACCACTTTTCTTAGTTCACAGTGCAGGCCTCCCAGGAACGCGCTAAGTGAATTCATCAAAAATTCGAACACGTAAACAGGCGATCCAGTAGAACTCGGCGAGTAGAAACATGCAACCGATCCGGCCGCAGCTCCACAAAGAACTCGCACATTAAGACTTCCTTCGCATCGCGTATTCAATTCCTGTGGATGATGAGAACGGAAAAAAAAAGGTGATTGTAGAAAAGGGGAATTGGGGGGGGGGGGGGGGGGGGGATAGACAACGGGACGAGCAAATCGCCCGACGCATTAGAATAAGAAAAAGTAGAAAAAAATAACAACAACCTCCCTCCCGCCAGCACACTTCCTTCCCTGGGCATTGTTGTTCGCTGCGAAAGGGCCATTAGCAGTTCCCCGCGCGCGCCGCCAGGGCGCACGCAGATAGAAATCTCCCCGGTAATTGTCAACGTAAATACGACTGGCAGCGCCTGACAAGTGGTGACGTCAGCAAATGGCGAACAGATGGCGACACCAGGCATCAAGATAGCCGAAGCGGCGAGGGGCCCCCATCTAAATGCTAATGACGTCGCTCCTGCAGCAGCCCCACGGGGAACAGTGGGGGAGGGGTTGGAAGGGCGCGTGTGACAACGCATGCTCTGCTGGAAGGGTGAAGGGAGCGCGAAATACCGCAACAACTCGGGCTGCGGAGCAAACATAAGCGCAGAAACCCGCACGCAAACTAAAATCGACACCGATGTAGCTGGATGCACGAAAGACGACACATTCTGGTAAAGCTTTGACGTATGTGTAGGGTTTGGGAAAACATGAGTATACCGAAAAAAAAAGAAAAAAAAAAGAACCCAACAATACCTAGCAACGTCCGCCATGTTTCGCACACAAATTCCGAATCCACAGGGAGGGAAATGAGGAATACACGAAATCATGGCAAGGGTGTATGCAACGTGTGGTTTTTACAAGAAATCAGTGAACTTATAAAATGACTAAGCGTGATGCCAACTGCCTAAATTAAGATATATATATATATATATATATATCTATATATATATATTCACATGCTTAAAACATATCCATACAAATGAAAGAAATAAAAAACACAAATCACCCAGCATGTACTTCACACAAAGTACTCGAATAACATTTTTTTGTTCAATATAAAATAAAGAGTCTTTTGAGATCATTGATGAAAACTCATCTTAGTAATTAAAAACTTTTCTGAGAGATTGGCCTACATCCGTAATAATCAAACTAAACTGAGAGCAGAAAATTATTATTATATCAATATTATATAAAGACATTCTGTAGTATAATTAGTATCAGCATTGCACCCGTGCGAAGCCGGGGCGGGTCGCTAGTTAGTTAATAACAAATATTTAGGTATTTCATTAGATTTTTATTCCTGTATTGTTTTAAGCAGTTTATATTTTTGAGTTTAATTTGGTGTTGAGCTAGGCACTGTCTCAAACCTATCAGTAGGTAGAATGGTCACATTTTAATTGTTTAAATAAATCATAAACGTAGATACATTGATTCATAAGTAATTATTATACTGTGTACTAAACGAAATAAGACAAAATTAAATAAAAAGTACTAAATTTATTGTTGTATTTTGTATTAAGTCTATTATTTTTATTATTTACATTGTCACCACATATTTACTATAATCGTCACATTTACATAATTGATACAAATAGCTGCACTGTGTGAGTCATGTTTCGATAATTCATACAAATACATACATCTTATTTTACATGAAATATTATACTCTCAAAAGTTAGCTTAGTGTTACTAGCAATTTTCGCATATTGCTGTATTGCTTAAAATCGCTTCGTAAACAAGCAAATATTTTCCCTAAAAAGTAAAGGATAAAAAATGGTTATTGAATTGTAAGCGCAAAATTAATGTGTTTATTTACGACATCACATTAGAAACCTCTAAAATTATCAGTGTTCCTCTACAATAATACGCATCTATTATACATATAAACCTTCCTCTTGAATCACTATACCTAATAAAAGAAAACAGCATCAAAATCCGATGCGTAGTTTTAAAGAACTAAGTATAGGCCTACAAAGGGACAGACAACAGCGGGAAGAGACTTTATTTTATACTATGTAGTGAAGAGCATCCTATAAATAGCTATGTGCAACAGTCAGATTATACAATTCAAACAACTACATTAAAACGCAAATAAAAATTCAATAATTCCAAGGTTAGGTTGGGTTAGGTTAGGATAGTTTAGGTTAGGTTAAGTTGGGTTGTTTGGTTCGGTTGGGTTCGGTTGGGTTAGGTTAGTCAATATCAAATCAAGTTTTTGGACAAATCATGTCTGAATCATATCCAAGTTTAAGTCCAATTTTTGTCCATGTCAAGTCCAAATCAAGTCAAAAAGTCCATATTTAGTCCAAATGGAGTCCACATTTAGTCCAAATCCAGTCCAAAACTGGTCCACATAATACCTATTATTAGTCCAAATCAAGTCCATATTTTGTTCAAAAGTAGTCCACAGTCAAAATCAAGTCCAAATTATATCCAAAATTAGTCCAAATTGAGTCCACATTTTGTCCAAAACAAGTCCATAATTAGCCCAAATCGAGTACTAATGTTGTCCATATTATGTCCAAAAATAGTCCAAATTGAATCCTAATTTTTTCCAAAACAAGTCCAAATCGAGTCCAATATATATACAAAATTAGTCCAAAATTGGTCCACATTTTATCCAAATCCAGTCTTAATTTAATCCATATTAATTCCATCATTAGTCCAAATCAAGTCTGTATTTTGTTTAAAATAAATCCAAATTTAGTCCAAATCGAGTCCAAATTATGTCCAAAATTAGTCCAAATTGAGTCCAAAACAAGTCCATACTTAGTCCATTTTATGTCTAAAAGTCCAAATTGAATTCACATTTTGTCCAAAAACAAGTCCACATTTAGTCCCATTCGAGTCCAAATTTTGTTCAAATTTGGCCAAAATAAGTCCAAATCAAGTCCTCAAGTCCATATTTAGTCCAAATGTAGTCCATATCAATCCAAATTAAGATGAAGTCCGAATTTAGTTCATGATTATGGCCAAATAAACTCAGTCAAATTCAGGTCTATGATCAAGTCCAAATCAAGGTCAAGATTTAGTTCAAAGCATTTAAGTCAATATTCAGTCCAAATCAAGATAAAGGTTTAATTAAGTTCATATCAAATCAAGTCCAAATTAAGTATATATCAAATTAAAATCCTAATCATGACCGAGTCAAATCAAGGTCAAGATAATGTCCAAATCAAGGTCATGTTTAGGTTGGGAAATTTCAAGGTCAAAATAATGTTTGGTCAGGTTGTGTTCGACTAGGTTGTGTTGTTTTAGGTTAGTTCAAGATCAGGTTAGGTTATTTTGGGTTAGTTTTTTATAGGGTGTCAGGTTAGGAATGTTGGGTTAGGTTTTTTAAAGGTCAAGGTTCTATGTCAGTTCAGGTCAGGTTAGGTTATAACGCATACAAAATTCAATCATTCGAGACGACCGTCAATGACGCCTGCCCGCTTACGACGAGACCGCCATACACTTTTCCGCTCACACGCGCGGAAAGACTTGCAATGTGGCGGTAGCGGACTTTGTCTATTGAGAGAGTTCAACTAAACACAGTGTACATTCCTATAAATTTTCAGGATATCCCTCGATTTTCATGCGATCCCTGTATCAGATTATGACTTGGTGACAACGGGACCAATTTCAAACAACAAATAAATTAAAAAGCAGTCATGAGGACTGCCGACAGAAGTGAAAACTTAAAACTATAAACAAACAGTTGTTATTTTTGGATATCCAAATTAATTGTTTGATCTGAAATTAAAACTTGTAAATCAAAAGTGTTTACATTTATCGGGTTTTGACATCTATCGGCACTCTGAGCAACAATTAAATTTATTTTCATATGGTTTATTTATCATCAAGACACATGGGCTGCGCCAGCCCAGTATTAAATATAAATACAACTTATAACCCCTCAATTACTATAAAATACGCATTGCATAGTTATTGTGGGTATTAAAAAAAAAAAAATGATGTTCTTAATTTTTAGGTTATATTACTCCGTTTTCCACACAAAATCGAGGATATAAAAAAAATATTAAAAACAGATATTTACAGAGAATAACAATATCATGCACACATTTTTTCCTAAACTTTAAATAATATAATTAATAATAATAGAAGTAACTATTATTAATATTAATAATAGAATTAAAAAACAAATATAAAATTTTATATAAGAAATGCTAACTTTGTAAAATATAATTGTGTAACATAAGAAAATATTTTTTGATAAAAATCAGAGACTTTTTCGTTATTTTTACGAAAAACATATTATCACACAACAAATTTGTTTTATCACGTTAGGAAAATAACTCCTAAATTACTATAAAATACGCATTGTAGGTATTAAAAATAAATAATGATGTTCTTCATTTTTAGGTTATATTGCTACAAAGACTCCGTTTTCTTCGTTATTCAAACTATATATCTATATGAGAATATTAATATATTGTTACGAAGGTGAGCAAGGCCGCGACACGTGCAGGTGCAGAGCTGGCTGGCGGCCGCCGCAACACGAGATGCGCCGCGCGCGCCTGGAAGATTACAAGGATTGTCGCTTTTCCCCCTCCAGCCCTTCACTCCCCGCGCGACACCCTGCATTTGACACGTAACTGACACCTGACAGATGCGGAGTCCCGCGTGTCACCTGGCAGCTGCCGACAGCACGTGTTTCGAGAGATTTCTGCCGTCGGCGTCGGGTCGGCGCGGAATGACGCGACCGGCCCCAGCCGCACTCGCGAATTCGAGAAGGCGCCTGGGCTATATATATATATATATATATATATATATATATATATATATATATATATATATGCCTGGGACACCGGCCTAGAGAGTCGGAGAGTTCAGGCGGGAGCTTTCCCGCGGCGGAGTTTCCGGGGCGATAGTGCCGCGGGTGCGGCAGAAGTCCTTGGACGAAGGTTCCAGGGCGAAGAGTTCAGTTCCGGGCGATAGTGTCGCGGGCGCGCGTCGAGTTGGGTCCTCGGCGAAGGCAAGTGCGACGGCGGCGGCGGAGTGCGGCGACGGAGTCCTGCGACGGAGGACCACGAGGGGTGCTGCGGCGAGAGTTGCGCCAGAGGTGCGGCCCAGCGAGGTGTGCGGTGTGTGAAAACGAGTGACTGGGGAAGCAACATTATTTTTTTTAAGTGCAATTGATTATTTGCCATTTTAGAAGATTAATTGTAAGTGACATAAGTAGTGGCCATCAATAAAACTGTGTAGTGTAATAAAATCTATTAATTGGGCTATCCTTTACGAACCCCGGTAAATCGTAACAATATTTTATACTCTCTTTTTACTGCACAGTAATCGTAGATTTAAAATAAAAATTGAACAAAAACACAATTTGAATACTGTATACACACATTTGATTCACATATGCACAGCACTGATGTACAGGGTCTGAAGACGCGTACTGTCTGCGCGTGCACAACTGAGTAGATATTATGAAAATGATAATCCTTCTACTCATATCTGTCAATAAAATATTTATACCTATTGACACCATGCACCCCACGCTTTTTTTACAATGAAATAATTTTTTTATTATTTAAATTATTCTTAACTCAAATTTATTAAAATTTATTTTCAATTTTTAGTTGGATTTTCTATAAAAGCGTTTTTTAGTTTTTTAAACTATTATTTATTTTTAATTTTTTAGTTGGATTTTCTATAACAGCGCGTTTTTTTTTAATTTTTTAACTATTATTTATTTTTCATTTTTGTAGTTGGTTTATCTTTATTACATCAATTTACTATTAAAGTGAGTTTGAGTAGATATTGGCTGTTTTTAAAATATATATTCGATATAGCGTGTTGAATAACTATAGTACACAATATTTTCAATACTATGAAAATCAATGATTTTCAATCAAATTGGGAAGTCAATGATGTTTATTCTAAGTCAGTAACTTATCAGAGAAAGGAGCAATTTGGGCGCCTGCTGCCTCCCTTGGATGAGATAGCAGGTTATCAGGTTCCCTCCCCTAAAATTTCATCTTATTCAAAGTCGGTAACTTATCCGAGAAATAGGCGATCGGCGCGCCTGGTAGTTTCCCTTCTTGGTCTTGGCGCAAAGACACTAGGTACCAGTTTTAGGAAAACAAAAAATCGCTAATCCTGATTATCCTAGTAAGAATTACGGGTCTAACTGTTTAAAATATTGATTTTCATCGGTCCTTGATAAGTATGCCAAATTTCGAGTTAATCCGACGTTTTGAAGGGGGTCAAAATAATGTTCAACGTTTCCGTTAGATATATACTAACATACATACGTATGAAGCTAATAAAAGCGTGTTAAAAAGGAAAGTAGTAAATAATATTGTATTTCTTAGGACGTCTGAAACAAAACAAAAAAAAAAGCTTTCAAAACTTCTTTCCTAGTTGCATGTTATGAGTTTATTGTCTCCTTACAAAAATTTCATATGAACGAGATTTTTAAACGAAAAGATTTGAAGTTTATTTTTTTGGATAAAATAGGTTAATTTAACTTAAGGAAAAAATTGCACATTTCGCAATATCTAGGAAAATCTACGTCGCACGAAAGAAAAAGGTTACCTACAAGAAATAAGTTTCCACTTTTTATTTTGCCGCTAGCATAGCCTAAAACATCAAAAGAGAATTTGAACCGTTGCCTATTTTTTTTTTATAGAATATAGGTAAGATATTAGCGAAGTTTCAACTAATTTTAAAATTTGTTTACAATATTTGTAGAACCATTCATGACAGGTAGACTCAACTACCAAATTTTAAAATCTTTATTACCAGCAAATATATTCGTAGTATCGAAGAATTTCTTACGAAAACAGTTTAGAAAATAATTTCTTAGATTTTTACAACAACTATTTTCAATATTTATTAAAACAAATTGGTACGTGAGGACCAGGAGCATTACAAGTGAAAGTAACAAACCTAAATAACCCACTAGTACGATGAAACTAAACCATTCTCAATTTTAACAAACATGACTACGATAAAACCTGCAAATATACGTTCTTTAAATGCCTGTCTGTGCCTGATGTTCCCGAAAAATTGTCGCAACTGTTTTGTCACAGGAAACCCATGGTGTTCGTCGGTGCTGTCATTGTTGTGTTGACCATAATTCCTTGTATAGTTACATCGTTGTGTTCGTATGTTTGCTGCGTCGTCCAAGTTTGCTGTCTGTCCGCATTTACAGTTCTTGTAGAAAACTGTCTTGTCGTTGTTGTGTCGTACATAATACCTGTTTACTTTCATCGTTGGGTCCATCTGTTGGACATCAGCTGATTTAGGCTTGTTTTACGTGGGTTTGTGTTTCAATATTTTATTTTTTTATTTTTCACTCTTTAATTTTTTTTCTCCGTGACAAACAGTGCAAAACAGCGTACGTTAAAAAAAAAATTGTATGAAATCAACTTGCAAAGAGTCCTAAGTTGTCCGAATCTCTAATTGATTCGTCAGTCCCCCCCCCTCCAAACAATAGCCATTCTCCATAAAGTGAACGTTGCACCTTTCGTTACGTTCTTCTGATGAGTCATCGCCCATCGTCCGTAAAGAAGATTCCGCTTAAAAAAAAAAAATAATGCTGGAAACTGAGGTATTATGTGGTTAACGATGGCTATTGGAATTCCCCAGGAATAGCGGCGTTTATTTCGGGTGGTTAACGGTCGTTGCACTTCATTCCCACTCACCTATGGCCGGGAGTGGGGGGGGGGGGAAGAGAGAGAGAGAGAGAGAGAGAGAGAGAGAGAGAGGTGGAGAAGTGAGTCACGTACAGTGTATGGGTGGTTGGTATTCCCGACGTGCACGCCTCGGCGAAATCCACAGCCATATCTCCGCGGGCCCAAACAATTATGATTGTCTCGCGGCCGCGAACAATGCCCCGGGCGCATGCGCGGAGGAAGAGAAATGTGTGTTTAGCGGCGCGCGAGGTCACACGCCTACTCGCCGCGCGTGAAGAGCTCGCGGGGGGAAGTTTTGCTCGTGTTGCGTGTTGTGTTGGCACCGCGGCACCTGCCATGGCTGACGAATCACCGCGGCCAGGGCCACAACAAAGGGATGAAGAGCGCTTTTTTTTTTATTTTTCGCTCGCTATCCGAAGTGGAACTTCTTTTCTAGGGGGGTTGAGGGGAGGGGCACGAAAAGTGAAGCTCACAAGCTGGAATCACAATGCCACGAGACAGGCCCTACACGCTCAGCTAAGTACTATGCCATGTCGACCCCAAAAAAATTTAACACGGGAAGCTTTATTGTAAGGGGGATCAAAATATTTGAAATTGCAATATGGCGTGGTATAATACCCCTCAAGTGGTGTTAGGAGCCTATAAACAATAAGTATTCGGTACTCCACCGTTGTCTGTCGGATACATAGACGGGACGCTGCATCACCGCCCCATTGCAGTTGCAAGCCGAGCGTGGTAAAGTCTACAGTAAATTCACAACCAACTAATCATCATACACGACAAAAAAATTTATATTCTCTTCCTGGCGGGGCATGACCTCCAGGGATGAACTCTTGGCAGGTGACGGAAGATGGTGATCAGATTATTCCTTCACTACGCAGTCAAACGTGAAGTTTTTGCCAACGTTTCGGTCGGCATTGCCGTCGTCATCATCAGGGTAACGTTCGCCTACTGAAGGTCTCTGGCACTCTTCTCTTTCCTACGCGGCTAAAACTTACAAGCCAGAAAAATTATAATAAACAATACTTTTCGATTATTAACGGACGAGAGCACAATTGATGTGGCCACTTCCAGAAAATCATAGAACCGAAAGTTTGCAGCCGACTTACCTAAAACTAACTTCCAGTCAATAGAGAATCTCCGAAAGTTTTTTTTTTACAGGTAACAAATGTACCGTAAGGTAAATAAGAAAAATATATTATACGTTCTTTGAATGATTCTTGCAATGAGGAAGGTTGTTTAAAATCTTTATTTTGAACACAAGCCATTGTTAGTTTGAACCGTATGCCATAGAGAAAAAAAAACCCGAAGAACGGACAAAGAAAAACACAAACACACAGAAAACAAGCCAGAACCCGCTGGTGTCGAATGTTAAATGCAAATAATCTTTCCGTGAAAAGGAAACCTTTCACAGCATGACGAACACAATGGGCTGACAACGACGAGTCAGTTGCAACAAGTGTAACAGTACACACCTACAGACAAACAACAAACAACAACCCTGGAGAGCACATTGACAGACGGAGGAACACAACGATGACAATAAACAAATGATCAGGAGACAACGCACCGAAAACACAGCGACGCACTTGCGAGTCCGGCGACGAAATTAAACACGCATTCTGACAAATACAACGATGACAGCACAAACGAACTCAGCTTCCCGTTTCGGGAACCTAGATATTTCTTTGTCCGCTCTACGAGTTTTCTTCACGGACATAAATTTCAAAACTAGCAATGGCGTGTGTCTAAAATACTGATTTGAATCAAAACATCATCATTCTTAAACTATTTTTTCCCTCCCTCTTTTCCGATACCGGCAGCAATCTCGTGTTTATAAATTTGACGACGTGCTAAAACTCCGGAGGGAAACTTTTGTCCTAGTGCCAACGACGCCGATGCTATATTAAGTCGGCTCACCAACCCCCCCCCCCCCCCCCCTGCAGCAGGCTCAAGAACTTAAAATTAGACGGATCGGACAATTTGTCAGGGTCGGCGAAACTTAGATTACTTACCCCCCACCCCCCTCCTTCCCCCTCGCCCCTTTTTTTGTTTCCTTTCCTCTTTATTCTTTGACGCGGGGGAAGAATATCAATAAATCTCGGGGCCTGCGACGCGACGTGGGTGCGAAAAAAAAAAAAAATTGCGCGCTTCGCGGGGAGTTTTTAAGCGCGGGCTTTGGGGCGTGCGGGGAGGCACTTGTTCGAAGTCCATACGAGGGCTTAGGCAGTCCATAAGAGACTCTTGCCCGGCGCTCAGTGGGGGGGGGGGGGGGGGGGGGAGGCGGCTTGAAGTGCTCCCTCACGACAAAAGCCCTGTTATTACACCCCTTGTTTATTACCACCCAGCAGTCCCGCGGATTACCACCCGGGGAAGGTCTGAATGAAGAAGGCCTACACCACTTGTTATGTTCGCGCCTCCTCCGGCCTGGCGCGGATTAGCACCAGCCGGGCGAGAGGGAGGGGGGGGGGGGGGGGGGGGGGAGGACCGCACGTTTTGATTCGGAGAAAATCGAGCGGTCGAGTAATCGGATTTGCGAGCGTGTTTAGGCTGGATTATCGTCTCTCTCCCCCCCCCCTCTCCATTCTCTTTCCAAACCCCTCGAACCCTCAGGAGGTGTTGTTCTTTCGGTCCAATCGCAGCTCGGGAACATATGTCGCCTCGCGGAATCGGTTACGGCGGCTGTAGGGAGTGAAAATGCCGTCTCCCCTCTATTCCCTCCTGCACCTTCGCTCTTCATGCATTTATTTATTTATTTATTTTCCGTTGCGTCTTCGCGGCCAGACGGGGAATTAGCGAGTTAATTTCACGCCTCTCTCTCTTCCTGGAAGTACCGCCGCAGAAGCTATTGATTGCTTTCGTCCCTCCCCCCATTTTTTTTTTTCATCACCCTTCAGAAACCAAAACCTTTCACACTCCCGTGTCGTACGAACCAAGTATGAATAACGTATTTGCAATTAATATTAAGCTCAGGGTATTTTTGTTTTACCCACGTCCTACACTGTAATTTCTTTTTGTAAATGGAACAGTAAAATTCCTGTAAAATAGAAAACATGTCCATTTTCATTTAAAACAACTGTGTCACATCAAAACAGTAATACTGGTGAACTCAAAGTAATCCTCATTTTTGCTGTACCTCTCTTCCTTGTGACTACGATCCTTTACGGTATAAATGAGTCATATTTCATTTTTTTTTAAAAGTAATCATTATTTAGGATTTTTAGTGTTGTTCGTTTGAATTTCGTGCAGTGGTGATTTGATGGCCGACATGTAAGGTGGCTGCCATGCGACATGCTGTGATTCAGCTGGAATTTGTAGTTATATCGTCAATGCGAGGCTAAAGACGCCTTGTGGATTAAGTGTGCGGGTGTGGCTTAAGCCCACCGCACACGGTACAATATTTTCTACTAGTTTGCTTACTAGAATGCTTACTGGTTTCTGTACTGTGTAGGCTACAAGCTGAAACACTAGGTGCGCTACAAGTTTCTGCTGCACACGATTCTAGCTGCCTTACTAGTTTTGTTAAGAGAATATTCTCCACAACAAATTTCCATTATGATAATTCACATTTTTTACTGCATACAAACAAGGCTCTTCTTTGTATGCATTTATTAAAACGAGGAGTTGGTCACTATTCCACTTCTTCCCGTCCATGTTTATCACGACATGCGCGCTTTAAAGTGTAAACAACCCGTCATGCTGTTTTCGTGAGTGGCCACTCCTTAAATATTGGAACACACCAAGCAACGAAAATAGGACGCAGACTATTACGCAAAACCAGTAGCCCAGCTCGTACAGCTACTAGTATCCAGTTTGAATTCGAATGAAGAAACTAGTAGTAGAGCCAGTACGACTCCTAGCTTACAATATTGTAAGGAATATTGTACCGTGTGCGGAGGGCTTTAGTTCCGGGAAACACTGGAAGTAGTCCTGCTGGGAAAAGTACGACTGGCGAGGCCAGGTATAGGGGGGAGGGGGACAGTTAAGGTATTTGGGACAGTACAGTCACACCTATAACGTGCAGCTTATCATTTACCAGACTTGCTGGAAGGTAATATTTTCTTAAGATCCTAACGTGACTGGGGCACCATCAGTGCTACGACCGTTACCATGGAGATCATCCAGGAAACGTGGAGTCAAAAATCTCTCTCTCTCTCTCTCAAAAAAAAAAAAAAAAAAGAAATAAATGTGTGTGCGTGGAATCCACCCGTGACAGAAGTGAAACTTCTTGCTTATTATATTTTAAGGTATAGGCTTAGGTCGCAGATAAAAAATATATATATACATGAGATTATTTGAGCTTTGAATTATGCTATTGCGCAAGAATGCGAATGAGCAAGTATGCTGCGTCATTTCTACTTCTTCCGTGCCGTCTCCTCCGCTACCGGTTCCCCTACCAGGTAGGTACCTAACTGTTCCCCTCATATGATCGGAATTTTCGTAAAGCTCGACAATTGTAGCCCCCTAAGCAAATAAGTTTCACTTAAAAAAAAAAAGAGAGATGTAATTAGAGGGGGGGGGGGGGAAGGTCGCTTCGAGGTGCAAACAGACCCCCCTGCCTTTCTGGACGATCCACGTGCCAAATATCACGGCTGTAGGCCTCGCGGTTTCTGCACTGCGCGAGCTACAGACACTTCTCTCTTGCATGTGTCTAGCTGCGAGGGGTCCGGGCCGGGAAGGGCGGAGAATTTTTTCCTAACCTAACTAAAACTAAGTGTATTTTGGAGGGGTCCGGGTTAGGGAGGGACCTAGGTGCGTCTCAGGCCGAAGCCTATACGCCTAGTCATGCTGGGATTAGCCATGCAGGGAGATGGTCGCATGCATCATGTGCTAGGAGGGGATTGGCCAGCCATGGCAGCGATTGGCGCCATGACTATAACTCCCCTCACTCTTAAATCTAGACTATGACTAGAGATAGGTTGGGCCCAGGTAAAACCTGCATGGACACAGGGAAAACCCTGGGCACATTCATGCGGGATGCAAATTGGCATGCATTACGTGTAGGAATTTACAGGAGACAGAGGATGATCTGGATGAAGTGTTGGACAGAGTAGAAAAGAGTCTACCATGCGGGGGTTGGACACTTGGACTCGTGGTCCGCTTTGAATTTTATTTGTATCTGGAATATTTGACCAGGGACGCAATCGCCCCTGGTGGTGAGTGGTTACACTGACCACTCACTCCGCCGCCAGTCAGCACCTAAAAAACTAAGAAACTAAGACAGTAAAAAAAAGATAAATGACAGGTCCGCGGCCCGACGAGACCCGAAGAGGCCCGACGAGACCCGACGAGGCCCGACGAGACCCGACGAGACCCGAAGAGGCCCGACGAGAACCGAGGAGGCCCGACGAGACCTGACGAGGCCCGACGAGACCCGACGAGGCCCGACGAGACCCGAAGAGGCCCGACGACACCCGACGAGGCCCGACGAGACCCGACGAGGCCCGACGAGGCCCGACGACACCCGACGAGGCCCGACGAGGCCCGACGAGGCCCGACGAGACCCGACGAGGCCCGACGAGGCCCGACGAGGCCTCCAGGTCGCGGCGCCGCGCGACGACCCCCGCCCGGTCGCGATCCACCGCTCCGTAATTACAGCGTGTTGATTATTTGACCCCGGGAGCTCGAAGGGGGATGTCGGGGACGGCACAATAGCGTCGGCGCTCCCCCTCCCCCACTCCCCCCGGGGCGACAACCCCCCCTGGGACATAGCGGGGCAGGGGCTGTGTGGGGGACGAGTGAAATTAAAAGCACCCGCGCAATCTGCCACCAGGTCCGCTCTCTCTCCCCGTTCGAACTGTTTTTCAGATAGATTGTACGCGCCGGACATTATTTTTCGGATTGCAGGTGGCGGTCCTGAGGGGGTAGAGAAGGGGGAAGAGAGAGAAAGGGAGCGGTTTGGTTATCGAGGGAGGGGGGTGGGGGGATGGTTTCGGCTTTTGATGGGCCGTGGTCAAAGCTAACGCTTCGATCCCCTGGAGGGACATTTCTCACCCCGTTCCAGGCGAAACCCTCCCCCCATCGCTCTCTCCCCCCCCCCCCCTTCCTTCGCACTGCCACTCCAGCTTGCCGGGGCCCGGGAGGGATGTCGTCCCCCCCCCCCCTTGTCGGCGTGCCGCGTCAACGTGCGCCAGTTGCCGCCGTGACGTCACTGGCTCCGTCCAGCGCGCGCAACAACTGTGCAGTGGCACACAGCATACCTAATTGCCGCTCTCATATTCTTTAAATCATGACGTGAACATTATTTTCTAATATTTAGATAGCCTCACTGACAGCCTCATTGCAACATGATAAATTACATCTATGATAAAAAAAAGGTTATTAATCCAACTTACAACTCAGAAATAGGTATATCAATTTTAATACACCTGACACAACACATCACATGGAATTATATTTGCATTGTAGTTGTGACGAAATATGTAATGTTATTGAATGGAAAAATAGATTTTTTTAAAACAAAAAATTACAGTATATAAATTTTATACTTTATTTTTGTAATGTTTACCTTTCAAGCTGCAATTTGCAGTGTATTTTTCGCGACTTACTGTCACCATCACTTTGAAATTACTTGTAAATTTAAAACAAATAGATGTACAGATCTAATAACTAATGTAGACGTTAGTAAAATTAAATAATGGCATTGGCCTATAAATGTTTAAACAAAACTGGGATGAATTCGAAGTGGCAAAATTGTTGATACTGTCTTAATAAAAACTTGATATCAATATTGAAAATTAAAAAAAAAATTGGTTGTCTGTAAAGTCGGTTTACGGACGATAGTTTAACGTGACAACGTCATAACAAAACGTTGATTAAATGATTGCATACTTTATGAATAAAATTGAATAATTTTTATTTTAATAGGTAATAAAATAATAAATACTTGAAATTATACTAGTAATCAGATTTTTAAAATGCAAGAATAATTAACCTTTATTGCCGAAATTGTTGATGTAATAAGCAATGAAAACCACATTAACTTTTTACTTCACTTTATAAACAGTCGAGTGGAAGAGATATAGATGCGGCGTAAGCGTACAATGAGCGTAACGGGACACAACGTAACGGAAAAATGTGCTTAACGGGGCACAGCCTAACCGAACAATGTGCGTAACGAGACACTTTTTCGTGCGTGCAGCTGGCGTTCATCGATTTATTAGACGTTGTCACGTCAAAAATATAAGATTTTTTGCGTTCAGGTGCGTGTATATTCTACGGCTAGCGACGACACTGAACAGCCAGCAAGCGCGCTGGCCTGTGGGAGGGGCGCGATGCAGTTAGCGCCCGCCAATCTCCTTACCGGCGTGGTTACTTCGTTTAGCGCAACGCCTCTCTACCTCCTTCGAGGGTGCGGCACGTTTCCAGAACCCCGTCTGCGTTAAGTGGCGTAACTAGGACGCCATTGTTCTGGGAGCTTCGAATGTTAAGTCAGGGATTCTGATGCTGAAGCGACACTTTGAAGGGCTGCGATACATTTCCAGAGCGGGAGGTTTATAAACGAGGGGGTGGATGACTCGCGAGAGCGTGGATGTGAAGAGGGTGAGCGAATCGTTTGTCGAGCGATAGCAGGCGACGAGCGAAGGGGTTTCGTATGCGAAGATCGGAAAATCGGGGACGGTGTCGCGGCTAGTAGCATCGGTGGGGCAACCGAGGACATATGTCTAATGCAGGCAAAAGCAAAGGTAGTAATCGGAAATTTGTCATATTTTTTTCTTCAAAATTTAAAGAATTTTTAAGTTTACAGTCAAGGTCATACATAACCCAGAGTGCTTGAATTTTCTTTACATTTTAAGGAATTAAATTTTCGCTGACCTAAATTAATCCTCAAGATTTTTATTTTTTTTTTAAGAAAAGATTTGGAAAATATTCTTTTGAAAAGGAATTTTTTCCCTCGGAATAGAGACATTTATAGTAATCATGAAGATTTTCAAGTCATTTTTGAAGACTTTTGAGAAATTATATCACAACAATAGCTGCCGTGACATCACAATCCAAGATGGCGGTCGGCTTCACGACTCCACAGCCTGAAACCTGCACCTGGATCGGCCAGTAATACTACTGATGCCATATTGTGTTGTCTTCTCTGTCATGCATTATTCATATTTTGTCATCTTTTCACTACGATCATCGATTTGAGGTCGTATCTGTTGCTTTCCTTCTTGAAAAATTGAAGACAAGGATTTATCATCCTAATCCTCCGATTCCATCGGTTTTTACGTTCTGTTTGGTCTTTTTCCGATGTCTTTATGGGTGTTGCAATTTCTTCTGATGCTTAGAACAATTTATTTCTGATTTATGCTCTCTGTTTGTATTTTGTTTGTCGGCTTGTATTGTATTTTTTATTTTCATTAATATTTGGCAGTTAAAAATGTCCATTCAAATTCAATTGATTAAGTACATAGCCTTCGCCACTTAAACTTGAAATTAAATGTAAGAGCTTCCGCATTTTCGCTTCTGTGACTGGGCTAGTACAGCCCTTTTGCTCCAACGCAGTTACTTTCGAAATTTCAGGCGCTAATTTTTCAGCGGTATCACACATAACTTACAAAGTCACAGTGGTTAAGACACTGATTTCGCATTCCAAAGCACCCGGGTTCGAGTCTCGAACCGGACAACTTGGTTTCGGTTTGCCACTGTTTTTCCCCGAAATCGCTCCAGGTCACTGAAGGTCATGTCCGATTAATTGCTCAGTGTCTCTGGGTACCCCGTGGTCGAAGAAACATGAAGCCCAAATAACATAGCTTACCTAATTAAATATAGAGGCGTGTTGATTATGTGGTTAGAACACGCGCCTCGACTAGATGTCGCTGTTCCAAAACCTTTCTCACCTCACCTCACCTCATACGTCCTACAGGCTGGCCGGAATGACAGGTCTGACCCCGCGCAGGGCAACCAACTTCTAAGACCCCGCCTCAAGCGGGAAACTACATGCAGATTTCCATATAGTAAAACCGGGTGCACTTGAACGATAAAACTAAACAATAAAGTAGACTGACTACACAATGGAGTACCACACACTGTAGGTTACACTAACTGTAAAAAAAAAAAAAAAAAAAACAACGACGACGAACGAAACCTGACGCCCAACTTTATTCGTTTTTCCCTGCTGTTGCACCTCCCGGCCATCGAGCGTCCCACTCACGGGCGTCGCATTTTCCGTTACACTCAACGGGTCATCGCCTCGTCCTACACTAACCGGCTGCGAAACAGTCACCTGGCTCTTGCGTTCGAAAGGCGAAGTATTTCACCGAAAGTTTCGGTCCAACCTTGCAGTCGCCATCTTCAAAATAACTGCTAGGTCGTCGACCGAAACGGCCTGGTGAAATGTTCGTATTTCGATTGCGACTGGATACTGGGCAAGTGCAGAAGACAATCGGCTGCTGGGCGTCTGTTGCGAAGCAGTTTCGCTCGAGGCGGGGCTAAAGGGGCCTCTGACTGGCGCACGTTGACGCGGCGCGCCACCACCGTCCTCGGAGCTGTAATTCCGCCTGTCTGCGGCGAGTGTGTAACGCGCCTCATTCATAACAGATAGCGACCCCCCCCCCCCCCGCTCCCCTGCGGGTCCTCGAGTGACGAATGTGCGGTCGGAGAGGGTCCCCGGGTTTTGATTTAACATCGTCCGGACGAATAAAAAAAAAAAAAAAGAACGAATACCCTAGCCCGGCATGTTTTCCCGATGTAAAGTTTTTTGGCAAACGCGTAAAACCCATACAACAACGCTGCCGTGTCCCACTTAAACGAGGAAGACAGATTTACGAGGGCGAAGGTAAAGTTGGAGGGGGAAAGAGAGAGAGAGAGAGAGAAATTTATAGTTTTGTCGTGCGCGCTGTGACATGTTTCTATGCGGAAAAAAAAATACCGCTTCTGATTCGTTTAGTTTTTTGTGATTTGTGCGCGTTACTGACATTTGTCGAGCGCAGTTTTTTTTATCCGAGAGATATGGCTCTTTCGCGTTACGCTTGGGATGTTTTGTTTAAAAATTAAAATAAACGCGATATTGCTTTAAATCCCAATTTCTCTGTCCTTTCAGTTTTTCGAGGCATTTCTCTGTATCCCAGTATATTACGAACCAAAAAAAAAAAAAATTCCCGTTGTAAAAAATTTACAGGGGAAAACGAGACAGGGTCAAATGTGTTTTTTTTATGGTCACACGTGAAATGTAGATATACGGCGTACATGTAAAGATTTCAAAGTCATGTACAGTGTAAGTGTTTTTTTTTTTTTATTTTAATGTCTCTCTCTCTCGCCTCCTATATAAAAAAAATAATAATTAATCGCTCGAATAACTCTGACTTGGTTCGAATTCCCATCTTTTATTTGACTTGTTGTGTGTCTACAAATTGTTTTGTTAAAAAAAAATTGGCTCTGTACAAATAAATAAATAGCTCACGATACTATGGATTGGTGATTGACTATCATTTTAAACAAATGACATTTGTGTTGGAATTATTTTTTTCTTCGTCATACAGGAAAAGCTCGCTGGTGACGACTTTGAAGCAAGTTTCAACTTCAACTACGCCTGAGTGGAGCTCTAAAAAAAAAACACGGAGTCAGCGCTGTTTAAGTCACGTACGTTGACAACTGATCACCGAGAACCTACTTAACACTTAATTTCCAGGTGGTCACAAGAGTGTTTAAGTGTTGTAGGAATAATTTTTTTTTCAAACACTAATAGGCGTCAGAGCAGTAAACAGTCACAAGAAAGAGTTAATTTCAGTGCACTGCACTCGATTCAACTCAGAGAACTGGCTGCTTCGAATGGGTGGAGGACTGATTATCTGCTGGAATTATTTGACATGTATTTAAATAAACATTTTTTTCTTACAACTATATTCTATGTTTTCAGCTGCTCTCTGTTTTCCTCAACATATTTTTATATCGATTCACAGCAAAAAAAAAAGTATTTTTAAATTCATGTTAAAACAAATTTTAAATATAAATAATCATTAACTTTTGCATTATATATGGTCCTATTTAATTTAACAGATATTCACCAAATATATAATAAAATGCGCAGAATTTTTTTCCTTCGATAATCACACAAAAACAGCTTACCTACATTGAAACGCTCACAAAAACATCCCCAGGATAGTCCGGGCAGAAAATAAATGTGAGTACCGAAAGAGACAGCTTCAATATAAATCTCATGACACGCAGTTGTTGTGGTTCATTGCAAAGGTATCTGGTCCAATACAGACAGATATTTAAAAAAAAAATTACAGATTTTAACGAAGTTTTTTTTTTTAAGGTTGGCTGTTTAACATTTGTATTCACATTAATTGTGTCGTCGTAACGCCACAAACTTTCAGGTTATCCCCAAATGAAAACGTCTCTCCCGAACAAAAAGAAGTGATTATGTCCACAAGTACACTCCGGTCCTCACAAATGTAGGCGCGCAAGCCGCTCACCCATCTACACGTGAGCTATAAGCCGCGGTTGACCACACTTTTCACTTTTACCAGGGCGATAAAACGGTTTATTTATTGCCGCTGGAACACTCCTCTCTCCCTCTCCCCCCCCCCCCCCCCATAACATCAACGCTTTTACCAAACAGCATGTCGTAAAAGTATACTTTATGGTGGGCTTCGTGATTCAGCGCCGTCACACACATACGACGGTAACTGTATAACCAAATGATATCGCGACCACACAAGGAATAAAACATTGGAGAAGGGGGGGGGGAAGTGACTGTAAATAGGTTGTTCGGATGTAATCCAGCCATGCGTGTCGCGAAGCTATTGCTGAAGGAATGTTAGCGATTTCGTCGTGGGGAAACTACAAAGTCGTCGGTGAGAGTCTGCAACAGGAGATACGCAATTTGAACGTTTGTTTGTTAGCATGGCCCGTAATATAACTCTTAACACTTCTGCAACCAAACAGTAACTTTGTGCTATTTAGCTTTTTTTTTGTTTTGTTTTTAACGTGTAAACATCTTAGCTCTCGGTACCTATACGGCATCTGGTAGGAGTAATTTCGTGAATGGAACGTTAAGTCCCATGGAACGGAAATGTGTAACCACGGTGCTGCCATCTGCGGCGGATGGCGCGAACCAAAAGTTCACAAAGCCAAAGGGAAACTTTATAGTACATATTAGCTGTTTAGTGAATATTTACAAGATGGCTGGTATTTTGATAAAATCCCTTGTCGATAATCAGCTACACAGTTGTAATTTTTATGAGTCATTTTATATATAATCGGAGCCATTTAATTGTATATAGTTTAAAAAAAGGTATAACTCAGTAGTCGAAGTAGCTGCTCCGGCAGCGAATTCTAGCGACGGGTGCGGAAACTACGTGTGATTCGCGTCGAGAAATGTAGTTGAAAAAACAAAATTTTCGTATATTTACCACATTCGGCATTATTGTAAAGAATTCTACGTTCATTTTTGTGTCAGAGTTTCGCATTAAAAGTGTATTTGAAACACGCGAACACATGAATGTGTTCATTACCGAAGATGGATGTTACACATCTCTGGCGAGTACTGAAAAACCCGTTCACATTTGTTTCTGTAACGAGAAGGGTTGGGGAGGGTGTAATTTTGTGTAAGAAATCTTTCCAGGGGAAACAATACAAGGTGAGTCTGATTTAGAGTTGACAAACTTTGGCTCCATGTGCATCGTAAACGAAATAAGTTGAAAACGCACACTAAATCTATGTATGGTCCATAGATGGTGAATGTTTTTCAAGTCAGAGCTGAGCCATATCATATTTTAACACTATTTTATTATCTTCTCTTGTAACTAACTAACTAACTAGCTAACCAACTACGTAAGCAAATCTTGGAATAAGATTTTAACCTTCTTCTAAATGTATCAATTTGAATCTTTGCAAGTATATGTAACCCGGACGACAGTACAATAATTTGATACCACCGAACTGATCTGCTGATGGAACCAGAAGGTGTATAGTGGAACTCAACTTTTTAGCGTGTAACTAATAAAAACGTGTTTTGTTTTAAAACTATAATAATTTTTTTTTATGGTTAGGGACAGACATTTTTTGCGAAAAAAATCTGAAATTGCTATTAGACTGCAAAATGGTATGCCCACGCTAACAGTTTCTTCCTTTAATGCAGGCAAATGGTATTTTCACGTTGCAAAATTATAGTAGTCGGTTTTATTATTATGCTTTACGTTTTTGGGTTGATGAATCCGAATCTGGAGTTAACCAACAAAATTTCCTGGTGCGTTTTGAGATATTAACAAAAAACAGCAAAATGTTTGTACTTTTTATTTTCTTTGGTTTATCACTTATAATTTCAATAGTATATATAGGTATATATGGTAGCGATATCATACAGTTTTTAAAAGAAGACCAGATGTACTACAATTTGAGCTCAACTGCAGCTCTATACGTCTCATAGTTCTCGAGATACAGCACCTTAAAAATTGGTAATTTTTTCCAAAAATTGAAATTCTAAGTTTTGGAAAATTGGCTTCTTCTTCTTCTTTTTTTTTTTTTTTTTTGCGAGTCCACGCGCGACAGAAGTGAAACTTCTTGCTTATTTGGTATAGAAAGAGATAAATTATTAGTATTTTTTAATTTAAAGGAGATGATAATTGAGAATAGTAAGGAGGCTGGTATGATCTCAAATTAAAAACGAAACCACTCCAATAGAACATATATTACACTAAGGACTAAGGTGTAAAGTCTATCTCACAAGTCTATAAGTACTTCTGACATTTTAAATCACAGTTTTCACACACCAAAAATAAGATATGTCTATCAGTCTTTTTACATTTTCAAAAACACTTTTCACATAAAAACGAATGATACATATTAAGTTATGCACAAATTAATAAATCTTTTCCACACAAATAAATAAAATGTAGTTACTTTAAGAAAATAAATTAAATATAGCAGCGTCAATCGTTGGCCGTTACTAAAACTGAGGAGTAGACAAACACAAGATGCGTTGCGATGATTCCGTAGCATCACTGCTGCGTCATTACTAACTCTCCCCTTGCCGTCTTCCCATTCGACCGCTAAGCGCATGCGTTGGAGTGGCGTCGCCGCTGACGCAGTCTCCTCCTCTACCGGTTCCCCCACCACGTACCTAACTATTCCCCTCGTGTGATCGGAATTAACGTAACGCTCGAAAATTGTAGCCCCCTCAGCAATGAAATTTCACTTCAAAATGTCTTCAACTCACTTTATTCGTGTTGAACATGTAGACGTGGTGTGTCGGCCGAATTCAGACTGGCCCCGTAACTTATATGCCAGCCACGACGAAATTTACAAAATAAAAATAGTGATGTGTACGACTATAATCTCGTTAACGAGAAAATACATGAGTTCTCGTGTTACAAAAAACTTACGATACTCGGGCACGAAATTTAACGTAGAATTATTTAAAATAACGCCGAGCGTGGCAAATTTACTCAAACCGTGTTTTCAAACATTTCTAGACGCTAATCACACGTAGTTTCCCCACCCGCCACTAGAATGCGCTGTAGGAGCATCTACTTCAACTATCGAATTATTCCTTTGGCCAAACAAAATTTAAAACTACATAATGAAACATCTCCGATGAAAGCGAAAAAGACTTGAGAAAATACTTAACGCAACGCCGACTTTAGGCTTGGTTTTTTTTAACAAGAGTTTCATTAAAATACTGCCCATATTGTTAAAATTCTCTAAACAGTTAATACTATAACGTTTACCTCTGTCTTTTTTGAACTTCGGTTTGCGCTATCCACCACAGAAGGCAGCAACGTGGCTACACATTTCCGTTCCCTGTGAATTCCGTTCCATTCACGTAGTTACTCTTACCAAATGCCGAACACCGAGATGTTACACATGTTACACGTCAAACATCCTGAAAAAATTCACTACGTCTTAAAAAGAAACTTACGCGCACTCATGCAGTACAGCAGAAAACAGAAGCACGTGTTACGCTCGAAAAGTGCTTAAAACTCAAAAAAATAAAGGGCTCTAATGTCTGCGGTGTTCATAAAAATGGTATTTTAAAAGTGCATAAAAAGCACATCGAGGCACATTTAACTTTTTACAACCATGCAAACCTTCGTATCTTGTAATAGACTCAATTATTGTTAACTCCCTAAAGTGTTGTGTTGCAAGTGAAATGTGCGAGCAGTAAATTTTTTTTTTCTGGAAGGGGTGTTATTTTTTTTTGCTCTCACTCGTTGCAAATTTTCTCTTTGAACCTTCGGCAGGCCCGACTTACTTTTCCAGCTCTTCAAGGCGTAGGCATAAATATTTTTGATTTTTTTTTTTTACCCCCGCTCGCAAGCAATTCCCACCGCAGCTCGACTGTGCCAAACACTGCTTTACGACGCAATCATTTAAGGAGCCGTAAAAATGTGTGGAGTTATCGCGAGCGGCTCGGGACAAAAACGGTGCAACTCTCTCGTTTTTTTGCACCACAGCGTTCCTTCTACGCGGCTTCGACAAAGAAGACAACCGAACAATCCCTATCTTGAATTTCGTTTAAACTGCCAGATTATACACTGGCAAAGAAGAAAAAGGGGGTTGTCTGTAAAGTCGGTTTACGGACGATAATTTTACGTGATAACGTCATAAGAAAACATCAATGAAATATTGCATACTTTTTAATTTTCAAATACCCATTAGTTACAGTTTTTGCACATTTAATTTAAATAATTAGTTTAAATATAATCACGAACATTTAGTTATAGAAATAGCTGAAATCAAATCAATGTCAATAAATTGCTAATTTGAAATGACGATAGGTACTAGACGAATAAACCAAATTTTTAAATTGCTGCTTTTAAAAAGCCCGCCTTAACCTGTTTGATATTATAGAAGATTTTCTCGCACGGTGGTTGGCCGGTTCTTGCACGCTCGGCTCAGGCGGAACGTGACAATGAGTCATGCTTTTTCGTGCGTGCAGCCGGCGTTCATCGATTTATAAGACGTTATCACGTAAAAAAAAAAAAAAAAAACGTGATTGAATCTTTCAGTACTGGCCACAGAGATGTGTGACATCGAAGCTCGGTAACGAGCAAATTCACGTGTTCTCATGCTGAAAATGCAGTTATGATACAAAACTTGGACACGAAATTTAACACGGAATTCTTTAAAATAATGTCGAGCGGAATAATTATACGCAAATTATATTTCCAACTACATTTCTGGAATCACCCACACGAAGTACAATTTCAATAAAACCATAAAAATCTTGCCCCTACATTATTATGTAGACCAGTGATTCAAATCTATTAGCACGGTGTAATACAGTATGATGCCAGCGGCTTTTTCTGGGTAAGGAATGGGAGTGAATTTGTATCGTTTGAAAAAGGTCAAACACACATAACTGGTAAAAAAAAAAATTGCCATAAATCAAATAAATAGTCCAATGGTTGGCTTGTCTTTAGTGAAATTCATCCGCCAGCAAAACATTAACAATTAACAACAGGCCAGATCACTTACGGACTTTACCGACGAGATACGACGGATTTTCTCGGAGTGGTCCAGTTTTCTCCACACAATCATTTCGTCACTGTTCCATTTTATTTCACCCCATCTAATTATCTTTAGTGACTCCGTTTTCGACGAGAAGTTACAGCTTTATTCATTCATTCATTGTTCGAGTATTAAAACTATTTACTTTTTTACTTGAATGAACTTTTTTTTCCCCCTGTGATGCGCGTGCGTCTTGGAGAAGAGAAATTAGTCGAGTTCAGATCTGTCACGTTTTACAGGATATTCATTAAGGGTAGTGCTACTTTGATGTCACGATATTGACCACCACAATCGTCTGAGTGCGTAACAATATGTTAACGTTGCTAGCCTGACAGGTTATGTTTTTCTTCAGACAGGCGGAAATTTATTGATATCCCCTTGAGCCTTCAAACATACATGTATGAAGTATTATCATTAATTTCATGAGTACCCAAGTTGTAAATATGCATGTTTATTCTATAGTGCGCAACTGAAGTTAATAGTTTCTGGAACGCAATAGCTTCGTGTAAATCAAAAGTCAGCTCATAGTAATAATCAAAGCACTCTGGCTTGTCGTCTTTGTCTGCTCTTCCAAGATGCAATTCCCTTTCCAGTTTAATTTATACCTTTCTCCCATTCACTTGCATTCAAAAGTTTAGTCATTAAACCATAACAAACCGGCAAGGTATGTTTCATAGCGGGATTAAAATGCAAATTAAATTTGGATGATAAGAGACGGTAGAACGTTTATAGGGCATTTTCCATTATCATTGCAGCACAAAATAAACGTCACACATTTTCCTTGACATTTAAATTGGAGTTCAAGTATTTCCTGGTAGGACTGTGTGCTGGAAACATGATATGGTTTACAACATCAGTTTTATACAGTTTGTTGCCTTCAGAAGAACAAACTCCTGTGGCTACAGCAAGACTGGCGTCAATTTTAACGCTGCAGTGCAAATTCTACTATCAGACACGTGGAAGGTTTTTCTAAAGTATTTCTTACAAATTCGAAACTTCATCGCTTCCGATGCGTAGTGAAAATTAAAAGCTGTAGTTTCTTGAACCTTTCGAGTTATTGGTGGGTCGATGACTGCTAATACTATTTGCTGTTGTGCGGCAACAAAAAAAAAACATGTTTTGCTGAGATTCATCGGGTATGACGTAGAATGATTTGGATACATTTTCTCTATCATTTGCGGATATTTTTTCGATGCACCCTCCTTAAACATTTACAAAGTTTATCACTGAAAACTATTGCTTGAACTGTTATAACTAAATGCTCACGTTTTGTTCTCTTGAACAGAAAGTCTCTTTCATTTTTTTTCTGTGCCCTCTTCTAGTTACCTGCATTCCTTACACATTTACGGTCTCTTATTGCTTCGCCCTAGGCTCCAAATGTTAACAGGTCGAATCATTTACAATTACAATTTTATAATACATATTTACCTCAAAATATTTCGTCAGCCTTCGTAGCGCAGTGGTTATGACTGTGGTTCAAAACTCGGTAAGAGAGATACTTTACATTCTTTCCAATTACAGATTATTGTATTATGCAAATTTTGCTTTAAACAAATATACCTATATGAGTACATTTTATTTGCTTATAGTATTGCTTTAATAATATTTTTACGCATATTTATATTAATATTGAATACTGAGTATTTATTTAATTAATTTTTGTTCCAATAAATTTCAAGATAGTCCAGCGTCTTCGATCAAAAAGAAATTTTAACCCGTACATAAATACAGACACTTTTTTTTTTCTTCTTTCGCTACCGAGCACCGGAAAGCGACTTAGCTCGTTGTCGTCCCAAGGCCGGCCGCCTTCGCGCCCACGCGCTCGGGGTTTACGAGTGCGGGGTTCGAGCCCCTAATGAAAGACTTCTGGCGATGTCTTCATCATCGGCCGCTGGCGCTGTCAGTTGTGTTTGGGAAGTGGCGGGGGGGGGGGGGGGGGGCTGACCCGCCCCCTTGCCTCTTCCCCCTTCCCTGCCGCACCCGTTCCCTTCTCTCCCGCAACCATCACGTGACCCGTTTATGTCCGTCAGAGGGGTAACGCCGCTTGCTGCGGACACTTGGCATGTTCTCTGCTTAAATTAGCCGTATTTTAAAATAACTTGCTAAAAGTTAGCATAGTGTATACATATATAACAATATGAATAGTCAAAGCTAGCTGATTAAAATTTTTAACCTCCTAAGTCATGCTTCATAAACCCCCCCCCCCCCCCAAATTAAAGCAAGTTTGAATTTATTATTTTAATTTTTACCTACATACTGATTGTGTAACAAAAATTTGTAGTCCCAGTATATAACAATTTAGTGCAAGGAGGTGGTTTTGAAACTTAAAAAAAAAAAAAATGGGACCGTGTTTTTATGTACGTGCATTAGAGTTAGGTATACTTAGACTTGGCGTACTAAAAAATCTAACATTAATTTTGCATTAAAATAATTAATAAAAATAAAATTATTAAATGACTGGAGTGATTTTATAAATATGTACATTCGGTTAGATACAAATCAAGTCAAATTAAATTTTAAAATAAATACTCATTATTCAATATTAATAGTATATAACCAAGGATATTATTTTTAAAACGATTTATATGATTTTTGGGATTTTTTTCCCGAATTTCTAGCTAAAAATTTACATATTTTCAAGATGGCACCCAAGACGGCCGAAAAGATGGTGGATGGCATAGTATATACTACTGCGCTCTAACGGGTAACGATTAAACTAATATGGTGACGGTACCTTCTAGCAGACGAAACAATATGTCGGATCCATGATGGCGACCTCCAGCAGACGAAAATAATATGGCCGCCATGCCGTCATACTGGATGATGTAATGTCTGCCTGGGCATTAGTGGTGGGAGGTCAGTCTGTCGATGGCTTCCGTGGAGGAAGAATCCGTCGTCATTTTTAATCGAATGACCTCGCCGGGTTCTAACTCAGTACCTTTTATAAATTTTACTATCAAAATTTGATTAAGTAATTATTTTTATTAAAGTAGGAAAAAATTACGGATTTTCAAAACGGCGGACAAATCTCAAAATTGAGGAAGTTCTTTTTATTAAAAAATTATTAATTAAATTGTTATTAATTATAAATTTTTTCCCATTAAAATGGGATATTTTTTACGGATTTTCAAGATGGCGGCCGTAACGAAAGTTGGTATTTTCGGGGATTTGGGGTGCTCGATTCCAAGATGTCGAAATTCAAAATGGGGACTGAGGTAAAAGGTCAAGGTCAAGCTCAATGTATCCAATATGGCCGCCGTGACGTCAAAGCGGTCGGTCATTGACCCCCACCTCCCACCACAGCCTGGAACCTGTTTCAGGAGGAACATTACATACTACTGATGGGTGTTAGAAGGCGGTAATTACCATTGCGTGTGCGATTTCTCACATTTAAGATATTGCACTAAGTGAATATCTCTTGAAAATATTTGTGGCAGAGGCCAAGGGGGGGGGAGTTGTAGGAAAAGTATGTATTTTATTTTGGATTTGACTACTTTTTTTTTTAATCTCTAGGGCTCTAGGGGGGGGGAGGAAACTGCCAGGGCGTCGCCAGGGGGGTAGGGGGGCAGTTCCCCCCCCCTTCCCCCCCTGGCGACGCCCTTGGGCAGAGCTACCAATACAGGGGAGACATCGAGTTAGAATTTTATGAATACCCGTTAAGAAAAGTAATGACGGAAAAAAACCGTCAAAAAAATCAACAATACGTGTCAGAGAATCCGATTCATACTTATTAACCACCGCCTGGCGTGGTAAAGAAATATTCCCGCAATTTTTTTTTCGGGTGCTGAAAGTTGGTGACGTTGGCAGTTCCTAGCTCCTCGCAGTAGAAAGAGTTGGTTGTAGTAATTCGACGCAATACCTTCGGCGATGCTGCGGCCACACCGTCGGAGTTGCGCGAATGTTCGCGTCGTCGCGCGAAGTCTGACCGAGCAGTTTGTCATATCGCGATGTGTCCGGGCGAACGCGAACGCCTGTCGCGCCGCTGCCGGCAAATTTGCGCGGATCCTTCTTCCACGGAAGCCATCGACAGACTGACCTCCCACCACAAATGCCCAGGCAGATATTACATCATCCAGTATGACGGCATGGCGGCCATGTTATTTTCGTCTGCTGGAGGTCACCATCATGGATCCGACATATTGTCTCGTCTGCTAGAGGGTACCGTCACCAAATTTGCGCGACCAAGCAAACTTCGTTTGTGCGGCCGCGCTTCGCTATTCAAGTCACAGCGCAGACTTAAGCCACGCGCGATTTGATTCGACGCCTTTGTGGAGAACATTGTCGGATGACCGAACACCCGACACGAATGTTCTTCCGACAGTGCGGCCGCAGCATAAAATATTTTTTCTTAAGCTGGAGTTACAACACTACGACAGACACGACACGACAAAACCCATTAGGCACCTACAGCGTTTCAGCACAGAGTCAATAGCACAGGGTTACAATCCCACGACGTCATAAACACGACCAACTCTAATTATGGCAAGTCGTCCCAAGCCAAATGCGTCCATAAACTGCAATATAAAATGCCCTAAAAACAGAGTAGGCCCTTTTATTACCTGTTGACATTTTAAGTGCATAACAATATACCTAACATTTAGTCGTCTATTGCATAAGGTGAAATTAAGTTTATTTTAGATTAAAGGGACAGATAATAAGTTCGCTGTTAGCTATGCTAAAAAAAATTAAAAATGAACGTTAGGCACACTACAAATGTGAAAGTGTACCCAGACGTAAAACGGAATTTTCTTTTTTTCAGCTTAAATTTTTTCCAAGTAGGTAAATATTTTTGAAGTTTATTTCCGTGAGGTTTCCGTTTTGCTATCCGCCGAAGCTATAACCACCGGGGGCGCGTGTTTCGTCGCGTTGACGTCGCGGCGACCTTGCACCTGATTGGGGGCGACTGAATTGTTGCCCATTGGAAGGGCAGCCCTTAAGGATTTTTCTGACAGTGGTTGTTTTTGAAAGGTTGTCTGAATTTTTGCCCCTTGGATGGGCAGCCCATCAGGATTTTTCTTACAGTAGTGTTTTTTAAAGGTTGTCTGAATTGTTGCCCCTTGGATGGGCAGCCCTTCAGGATTTTTCTGACAGTGGTTAGTTTGTAAAGTGACCTAACCTAACCTAACCTAAGCTAACCTAAACTAACCACTGTCAGAAAAATCCTGAAGGGCTGTCCATCCAAGGGGCAACAATTCAGCTCCCCCCCTGATTGGCTGGCGCAGAAGGAGCCCCAGGGGCGCCAACCTCGCCGGCATCCCTCCCCGCGACACACCGCGCCGACGTCTCTGATCACGCGCCGTCATAATCATCGCGAGGTCCGGCGAGGCGCAACTAATAGAAAGGTAATAGAAACGCTAGAAGGCGGAAAATTGAATGGGCACGCCGCAAAGTCAGCGGGACGCACAGGAGAATCCGAAAAGAGGGGGAGGGCGTGGCTTTGAAACGACCGGACCACGGCTCATCCGCCACTCTCCTCTCTTACAGCTTCCCCAGGGAGCGGGCCCTGCGGTCTAGATTGGTTCCGGGCCGCCGAATAAACCCCAGACCCCCTCCACCCCCTGGCAGCGCCCGCGCTCGGCGGTTGGTGATTACGGGACGCGTCTCCGTGTCTCCGGGTGCAGGGGTGAAGACTGCTGAGCTCAGCTCCACCTTCCCGCACCCAGCCCGGGCCGCAACATAAAGCAGGAGCCCTGCCCCTCCTCTCGCCGAACCTCCCAGGAGGAGAACAACGTCTGCAGGAGTGTCGGAGGAGATGGAACACAAACTGCGGGACGTTTTGTAATTGTAGAATTACAGATGTTTCTACATGAAAACTACAAAAAATAGTGTTCATGTTAGTTAAAGTTATTTGTAAACCGTTCCCTGAATAACTTCTCAGTATTAACTGCGCACATTAATAAGCATAATAAAACAAAATTAAGTCAAATTATCAAACTTTCGATTATCTTTCCCGTGGTTTAAAAATGAATGCCCGAATGAAACATAAATTAAAATGTAATAATATGCGTCAATTTTCGTAAAAAAAAAAATCTGTATTATCTCAAAACGTCTTTCATATATGCAAAATTAACCATTGTTATATATTGTACAAAGTTACAATATCTTTTCTTGTTGTTTTACAAACTATTTCTTGGCAACTGATTTCCAAAGAAATCTTTCGTAAAAGTACAAAAAAATTTTTTATGTGTGGACTGCAGAACATCGGTAGAGCTTTAATGGCTATAGTACCAAATATATCACGCACTATTCATAGCCCGTCTCGTCGGGTTATTTAGCATCGCGTCCGTCACGCCGTTGAGACTTCCAGCGTTTACGGTTGCGACTGAAGACGTTTAAGGCAGCCTCACGAGTGTTGTAAACGTTCCGGAAGTTTTTACGTTCCCGCGGCAATCAAACCCAGCGAAACAACGGACGAGTTCGAATTCTTTCCGCGGCCGCCAGACTTGGTTTGGCTTAACGACGCTAAATTACCAGCGGCTTGCAGTCTCTCACCTGTGTGTGTAAAACAGTCCACGCGGGAACGTACTCTTATCAAGTTCTCACGATTTGTCTGTGACAATAATTTAACTAGGTACATGTCCCACTACAACATGCATTATGTATTAAAAACAAACATTACAGCTTTGGCTAACGTATCAGGCAAACAGATGGTGTTGTAAAGAGCAAATTAAGTTTATTTGGGTATTCAAACGCTGAGGCTTTCGTAACGACATAATGTACGCTATGGTGTTTTAATGGCAGCTTGCCTGTAAGTGCGCATGATAATAATGCATTATTTGACGTAATCGTTGGTCGTTGGGGACCACAGCAAGTCATAATGACCGGTAATTTCTTCATAATATGACAATGACTTTGGCAAGGAATATAATATCTTCTGAAATCTTACTTTCTGTAATATGCTATCCATTTAGTCACAATTTGCTTGACCTAGCGTCCCTTCTTGTAAAGGCTGAAGCTGGATTGTGTTATTTAATGAAGCGATATACGAGAGAGTGTTTTTATTTGCTCTAAGTAATGCCCTGACAGTTCTACATGTTTCCTACAGAAATAAAAATAAGGTAACTAAAGACAAACCGAAACAATTTTTAATTTGTAAAATGTATAACATAAAATAATTTTTTGAAGCAAAACATAAACAACGTTCTTATACTCGTAGTTCCGTAACTATTCAATACATATTTTAAGTTAAACTTCCGCGTATTAATGTGAACACTATTTTGTAGTGATGTACTTAGTTGTTGTACACATTTACAAATATCTGTAATTTGACATCTATATTTCTGTAACATTGACAAAACAAATCTACAGAGTGGAAAATGCCGAGAGAAATTCAGGATATTTCATGAAGAAACGAGTAAGCTGGAAAGGGAGCTGACAGATGACAGCGGGGTATATTCTCGCGGCGGTAGGCTGTTATCAGAACGCGCGCTGACCCGGCGAGAAGTACTCCTCCCTGAGGAATATCGGAGGGAGGCGGAAGTAATTAAAAACTGTTAATTACAGGACTCCTCCAGACGCTCTTTGAGTTGGTTTCTCGTTTCCCGGAGGAAGGAAAAATTAAAATGTTTCACTCGGATCCCGTCCCTGTTGAATGAAAACGCAGCCGGCGGCGGAGCTCGCGATGGACAGATGTTTCTCACGCGAGGGCGAACACTTAGTTGGCTTTACCTTTTGTGCTGCTTCTGCCATTGGTTCACTTTTGATCTGGAGGATCGCGGGCCAATGAGATACCCTCAATCACAGGAGAATCGAATCACAGTCTACCCAGTCGAGACGACTCGCAAGTCAGCAGCCAATGAGCAGGCGGCATTCGCCAGAGTAAGTACAGGATGTCGTAGAGGCATTCAATCCGCGAATTCTTCCGGTCTCTACTTATTACCCGCGGGTACCTTACTACAGCAACGATGTTGTAACTTTGTACAAAAATGGCTGTGGGTATTTTTGCATATATGAAATAAATTTTTTTCTCTCGAAATAATAATTTTTTTCTTAAGAAAATTAGAACATAATTTTATATTTGAATTGAAGTTTCATTCAAGCATATATTTTATTTAACCATGTTAAATGTAATCCAATATTCAATAAATTAACTTTATTTTGTTGTATTATTCTTATTAATGTGAGCAGTAATCGTGGAACGGTTTACGAATAACTTTATCCATTGGAGGTACGTACCTACGTAGACCACACAAAGCATAAATGCCCGCGGGTAAGAATCCGAACCCAGTTTTACTGCGAACAATATTTTGTAGTGACATAGTTGTTTACATGTTAATGTACAAAATTTACATGTAAGTATCTGTAATTCTTCATGAATACTTCTGTTCCATTAAAAAAAAAAAAAAAAACATTGTGGGAGCATGCGCAGGATAAAAGACTCGGCCTATGTCGCCATTAGTCTACGACCGAAGAACCAATGAGAGTCGGCCAGCATGGTGGCAAGTGAAACGAAATCTGCTTTGAAGGGGAAGGGTGGAAGGGTGGAAGGGGTCGAAGGAAGATGCGCCAAGTTCTCCACTAATCCTCTCCGGCGCGGCGCGTTTATCCCATCTCTCCCCCACTTTCATTTCCCTTCTCTCTCTCTCTCTCTCTCTCTCTCTCTCTCTCTCTCTCTCTCTCTCTCTCACGAGTCCTCCGGCCAACACCACCGCGCGCGGCGTAGAAACCGCCACATCCCCAAACTGATTTTCTGGATCACAAATTACAAATCCCTCCTCCCCGGCGATCCGCTGGCCGCGGGCGCAGAGCGACTCAAGCGACAGGCTCTTCCGGCGATCGCGAGAAAGTCTGAAGGAACGACAACCTGGCTCGAGGGGGGACGCGGCAGTAGGCTGAAAATCACTATGCCGAAAGGTACTAGGCCAACAGTTATTTAGCCGAAATGCACTATACCGAAATGAACTAGGCCAATGGTCATTTAGCCGATAGGCACTAGGCCAACAGTGATTTAGCCGAAAGGCACTAGGCCGAAAGGCACTAAGCCAGAAGGCACTAAGCAACAAGGCGCTAGGCCAAAAGTCACTAGGCCGAAAGGTACCTATTAGGCCGAAAGGCACATAGGCCAGAAGGCACTAGGTCAGAAGGAACTAGGCTCAAAGGCACTAGGCCGAAAGGTACCTATTAGGCCGAAAGGCACATAAGCCAGAAGGCACTAGGCCAGAAGGAACTAGGCTCAAATGCACTAGGCCGAAAGGTACCTATTAGGCCGAAAGGCACATAAGCCAGAAGGCACTAGACCAGAAGGAACTAGGCTTAAAGGCACTAGGCCGAAAGGTACCTACTAGATCGAAAGGCACATAAGACAGAAGGCACTAGACCAGAAGGAACTAGGCTTAAAGGCACTAGGCCGACATGTACATACTAGGCCGAAAGGCACATAAGCCAGAAGGCACTAGACCAGAAGGAACTAGGCTTAAATGCACTAGGCCGAAATGTACCTACTAGGCCGAAAGGCACTAAGCCAGAAGGCACTAGGCCAGAAGGAACTAGGCTTAAAGGTACTAGGCCGAAAGCAATAGGCCGAAAGGTACCTACTAGGCCGAAAGGCACTAAGCCAGAAGGCACTATGCCGAAATACACTAGGCCGAAATGACTTTCGGCCTAGTGCCTGCTAGCCGCGCGAGACCGTCTCTGAATCAGTCTGAGCTCATCCCTGGAAGTGACTTCACAATGTCTGTCCGAGCTGGAAGTGAAGTATGCAAGCATGGAAGTAAATGAATCTGCGTCATTCGAGTTAGAGAAACTTCGCCATCCCGTTAAACATTTGTAGGATATATTTGATACAACATTTCAGCAATTTAGAGGCTTGTAAAATCATTTTTAATTATTTGTATATGAATAGCAAAAATTAATCCGTTTGACTTTTTTTTAACACGTTTATAGTGAACTTTAAACTATTACATGCACATACAGCACACTCCGATCGTCACTACGGAACAAAGGTAGAATTTTAAATAAAACCATGATCCGAAGACGCCAAGCAAGGAACACGGCCGGATTCGTCGAGTGCACCACAAGGGTTGGTGAAGTACACAAGGTCGCAAATGAACGACTGCATACTTTGATTCGGACCCAATCCTTGATCTCTCTCAAGTGTGACAGTTCTTAAAAAGTAAAACCGATGGCGTAGGCCTATAGATTTTTCATGCTCGGTATTATTTCAAATAATTGTGCGTTAAGTTTTGTCTTGATGTAATCTTTTGGACATACGCCATTGCTAAGCACTTTTTCTGTAGAAGAAAACAAAAAAAAATACCCAAAAGACAAAAAACACAAATTAAGCAAAAAATTGCTGTTGTCAACAGGATATAAACACCAGATAATATTACATAACAGGAATATGGTCAACAAACAAAGAAAAAAAGAAAAATGGACTAAGTGAACGAAAAATCCCCACAAATGATGACAGCACAAAAATATTGAACCCAAAAAAATTCAGCACAACATTTGAAACGAGACAAAAACGCGACAAAACGAAAAGACGAAACAAACACAATATTTTTTCCAAAACAGAAACAAGCGACATTTCGGGAACTGATATCAGCTCCCATCCTCAGGTAGAGACGCACATGGTACGAAAATACAGGTGCGACTGACTGTGTTTTGTGACTGTTAAGTTTTGTGTCCGAGTTTCGTGTTATAAATGTTAAACACGAGAACCCATAAATTTTCTCGTTACCGATGTTAGATGTTATAGGCTACATCTCTGGCACTGAATAAATAGCTATAATGTATATTTTGTTTTTATTTTTTTCTCTCTATATTACTTTGATTTAATATTTATATCTGAAATTGTAACTCGATAACTCCCTTGCATTCGTCATTATGACACGAATAATTTGAACAGATATTCACTTAGTGTAATATCATGGGTGTAAAATGGCGCGGAAGAGTTTGCAATTGTCGTCATTTTCACGCCTTTTACCATGATAATATATATGCATGCGTGTGTGTTGAACGTATTAGTAGCAGAGCAACGAATGCAAGGGAAGTATGAAGTTACATTTTTAGAAATGTCTCTTTAATAAAAGAAAATTGAAAAAAACAGAAAAATATCAGCTTGTATTAAACGCGCCTTATCTATACAAACATTTGGAACTCTAGCCTATATTTACACACCTCCATGAAATGAGAGCACGTTATCTCGTGGTATAATTTTGAAATAACGTGTTGAATCTAATAATTTGTAATAAATTTCTTTACTGTAAGGAAACCACTCACAAATCCCTAATATATATTTGTATATGTATATATTGCTACTATAAACATTACATCAAAACGAGTACGCACTTGCTCCTTGCTCATGTCATCGTCGGAAAATAACTTGAAATTGAAGATCAAAACACTAATAATAAACCCTTTTCGACTTAAGCCCATAGTTAAATTACGAATCCAGTTCAACATGGAAGCAAACTAATTAATGAATGAAAGAAACCAAACCTTTAAAACCAAAAACAGCACCCAAGGTCACTTGACGTTTATGGCCGGGTTCCATCCGCTGCCGGCTCGCTCCAGTGGCGCTTAGACGCTTCTTGACCCGGGCGCCGAGGCTGCCGGCTCCCCGCCCGCAGACGGCGATAATAGCGGCGGAATAAAATTAAGAGTTGTAAGCATTAATTACATCTTCTTGTACGAGCCCTTGGGCTGGAGAAGGAGGGCGGGTTTAGGAGGGGTGGGGGAAGCGCGGCCCCCCCCCCCCCCAGGGAGGACCACGAAACCAGGGCGTTAGTTAACCTGACTGCCGCCAGAGAGCGCGGTCGCAATAACTCCGCACGAATCAAAGTGGAGCAGCGAGTCACATCGTTCGATTCTTTGCATCAGCCGAGGAAACGTACATACTTACCAACCTTCTGAAAACCCAACCAGGCTCTACTTCACTCGCCAGTGATGTGTAACATCTGAACTCGGTAACGAGCAAATTCAAGTGTTTTCATGTTGCAAATACACTTGTAGTACGAAAGGCGGACAGGAGATTTAACACAGAATTAATTCTTTAAAATAATGCCGAGCGTGATTGTGTTTTCAACTACATTTCTTGACGCGAATCGCACGTAGTTTCCGCGCCCGCCGCTAGAATTCGCTGCCGGAGCAGCTACGTCGACTATTGAAACATTTGATTAGCAGACCGATATCTATACTATATAATGAAACGGCTCCGATTAAAACGAAAAAGGACTTGAAAAAATTACTCAACCCTGGCTTTGGACCTGATTTTCAACAGTTAATTTTATTAAAATACTGATCATATTTTAAAAAATAATTATACAGTTCATACTATAAAGTTTACCTTTGACTTTGTGAAATTTTGTGCCCGTCATCCGCCACAGATGGCATCAATGTGGTCACACATTTCCGTTTCATGCGACTTCCTGTTACATTCACGAAATTACTCCTACCAAAAGCCGTATACCGAGAGCTAAGATGTTACACACCAAAAATTAAATCTCAATTTCTCATACGGAATTATTCAATGTGTTTTATGGCACTGATAAGGATCCAGAACCATATTTTAATATTAGATGAAAAAACCCTGATTTTATTTATTTAATTAAATTATGGTTACTGACTTACACAACTTACTGCATCTAGATGCGATGTAATTGTATAGGGACAGATACAATATTATTTTGTGTCCTGACGGTGTACGTTTAAAAAAAACATAATAAAAAAATTATGTATGGAGAAATGTGTAAAAATTATCTATAAATGGCAGAAGGAAAAAGACCAATTCTCATTCATTTTAAATTAGTTGACATCAATAGATAAGGCGATTATAAGGTACTAGCTGCCCGACCCGGCTTCGCACGGCTATACTAATGGAAAAAAAATAAGCCTCATCTCCCATTTACAGTAATGGTAAATAAATAAAAATTCAGTGAAAATTTATTACAATGCTGTATAATGTACCGGAGAGAAAATGAATAGCGCCGATGGTTTCCCGACTCGTGCACGCAACGAACAACTGATGTACCCGTACTTCGCTACGGCAGTCTGCAGGCAGTACACTCTTGCGCCGCTCATTATACATGCCCCTCCTTGTGGGTATACGCCACTGCCGCGCGATGCCCGTTGCCATGGAGACGCAGAAGGCATGAACAATGCAAAATCCTGTTCTCACGCAGACAAAGTACCCACTGTTGCCTGGTTTTAACCACCCATGGGATCTAATTTTCGGAAAATGTCATCCTGCGTAACATAAGGAACATGACTGTGAAGTTTCCAGTCTGTAAAATATAGTATATCGTCGGTCTAATTAGCAAACCTCGTAACTCCCTGAAGACAAATTTTAAAAGAGAAGCAAAAAACTGAATAACTTTTTTGTTTGTACTAAATATGTGTTTAATTCATCACATAAAAGTTAAAACACCCTCTGACGTTTGTCAACAAACTCTGTGTCAGTTTTTAATTATTAAACCTTTTTTTAATGGAGTTACGAGGTTTTACAATCATAAATTCAAACTAAATATGGAGATACGAGGTTTGATAAGATATAAATCTTCTTATTGGCGTAAACTTAATGTTGATATTAGAACAATTTTGAGATGAATAGTTATAGCACTAAATTTATTAGTGTATTATAAAAAAGTATCTCTAACAATACAAGGGTTATTTCCGATATTGAACAGTAAGGACAGTATACAATACACAACAGCAATATTGTATAGTACATAAAATCAACATTGACTATGAATTCGTTTGAAAGAACATCAAGATAAAACTAGCTTTTAAATACTGATAACTGAGGCAATAAATATTACTCCAATAAATAGTAAAAAAAAAAAATTACCCCTCAGAAATCAATGCTTCAGTTTTTAATAGGAAGGCTATCATAAAATAAGTGATAGTCTGACTCCATAGTTGTTTTCAGGGACTGCAAATGGTCGTATTTAGTTTTCTTTATCTTCAGCCTCTCAGTGTACAGTGCTGGCAAACGATTAAATGGCTTATCAGTAATGTTCTTTTTGAGAATAGGCAAGTTCTTCCACTCTTCTGTGAAACCCAACTTGTAGGAAATAACCCCATCTGGAGTGTACTTCAAGGCTCTGATGTCGGTAACACATGGATCCCCAGTTATTCTGCCTGGTCTGATAGAGCTATACACTTGAGCATGATCAAATTTAAAAAAAAACTGTGAGTCAAATAATGAACTTCATATGGACGTGGATTTCTGTGTGCTTCCCTGAAAGTTGCAATGTAGTCAGCTGGAACATTAATCTTCTTGTTTTTCAGCTTTTTTTTTTCTTCGAGTGCATGGAGTCTGCCTCCATTTGTGTGTGTCCGACCTCCAGAAACTTTTTCTTTATCGTTACACACTTTGTCACCGATATCTGTAAGAGTGCATTGGCGATAGTCACATTTCTGTTCTGATAGCAGCAACCATCACTATACAGTATCAATTTGTCGGCATCGTTCCTCAAAGGTAGTTGCGACAAGATGAAGTTGCAAATTATTGTAGCAAACTCATTTGAACCAAGGCCCATCTCAGTCTCGTTCCACAGATAACAGAAGCCATCTTTGGCTTTCAAATCGAAAACAGTAAAAGAAAACAATGAAAGTGCCAATATCGTAAAGAATGTATGATGTTCTACAAGGAATACTCATGAGATCCATGCCGAAATCATTATTGGCTCTTGACATTCTGAAATGAAGAATGGATAGCTAAATTGTATAAAATAGTTTAGACATTACCTCCAAAAACATTTGATATTATGGCCTGTATTACAAAAGTTTGAAAAGTATAATTTATTGCAATAAGTGTTTTGCACGCATAAATAACCGATGGACAATAGTTAAAGTGTGAGATAATAATAAAATGTAGGCCTACCTGCTCCATACGTTCAAACAATATCGAAACAATTAGAATAATATTTTTAAAAAATTAATAGACAGTGCAACAATAACACTGTGTTTGTTTACTAACAAAATGGAGTTACGAGGTATGCTAATATGCAGAAAATCGACAGCTGGAGATAAGAGGTTTTCTGAAAATAGGATTGTAGCCCATAGGGATTGTTTATTGTTATGATCTTTGGAATGGTAATAGAACACATAACTGAGTATATAATAGTACCAAAAAAAATTTTTTGACAAAAAGTGGAGTTACGAGGTTTACTAATTAGACCGACGATAATACTTGAAAAAAAGGGCAATTTTTGATATTTAAAGTACCCGCAAAATTTCAACGGTGATGAGGACTGCACTAACAATGAAATAGTCATTGCCATAGAGACGAATGAAGCATCAACAAAGCAACAGCCGTTGCCATGGTGATTTCCTACCAAAAACTGGAAATTTTGATATATTACGCCCCCGAAACTCCCCTTGGGATCGGATTTCCGCAGAATCCGTTCTTAGTGAGCGTCTACATCACAAAATGAATAACTATGCTACATTTCAAGTCAATCGGGTGTATATTTTTAGAGATCTCGTGATGAGTTAGTCAGTGAGTGGTATTTCGCTTTCATCCACTATTTTATCCCCTTGGGGGTAGAATTAATCAAAATCATTTCTTAGCGGATGCCTGCGTCATAACATCTACCTGCATGCCAAATTTCAGCCCGATCCGTCCAGTGGTTTGGGCTGTGCGTTGATAGATCACTATGTCAGTCAGTCACCTTTGAGTTATATATATTTAGATTATATAAAACATTCCAAAGATAGGGTAACTCTCACTTAAACTTCTTTCTTACGCTTGGTGTTTAGGAGGGTAGTTTCCTAAATGACTTTGCTTTGGTAATTTTGTGTTTTTCCCATGATTATAATTGATTTTGTAGTGCAATCATGGCTGGTAGTAGTTTGCAGGAAAAAATTATCAAATGATTAATTTTTTTAGTGGTTTTGAGAACCAAAAATTTATATTTCAATCCCAATATCAATCGAAAGCCTGAGATAAGGTCGTTTACAAATTTTAATGAGCCTTTCGTTTGTAGCCTTTTTCAGGATATAATTCATAACTAAAAAAAAAAAATCTTTTCCTATATTCTGAAAAAAATTATTTTTTCTGAGTTTTCTGAAAATACATTTTTTTTCTCTGTTTTCGACAAAGGCTTCAAAAAACCTGTTAATTCAAAACTTTGTGTGACACCACCACACACTACCAGTTCATTCTGCTGTTGAATTATAAATTTACTTTTGAAGATTTTGATAGCTAAACAAGAACTAATTTAACTAATAAAAACCATTCATAACAACAACAAATAATTTTATATTATGAATTTAAAGTATATTATTAACAACAATAGAGAAACATATTTAGACCTAACATACCAATAAAGGAAACTACTCCTTCGAGTAAATTTTTTTAATTTTGAAATGCTTGGTTCTTTTCGAGCGAATGAGTCTCATTTACCCAGAGAGAGGCTATAGGTCTAGCCCCTCCCCGTACTGCCAGTAACGGAAAAGGCAAAGTATAACCATACGTCGCAATACTTTGCACGTAGGCTAAAGATGACAAACCCACCAACATTATAGGTACACATGACGCCCAAAATTTGGTCAATTTGTAACAAAAAAAGACTTTAAAGAAATACAGTATAAGCCAATGCGGGCAGCTCTATGCTATCAACACAGGCAAGCGAGTGACAAATAATAATCTAGCGGTATGAAGTGACACTACAACTACCGTATTTTTCATTAACTTATATTCAGATAATGTTTTTAATTATTTTGTGACAAATATGTTTTACTTCTATTGGAAAATTTGAAGCATAATATGTTTAATTTATAATAAACTTGTGTAACAATAAGAAATATTTTGGCAAAAAATATATATATATTTTTTACTTTCTTAGTTTTGGCAACGTACATTTTAAACTAATAAAAAAGTTGATAGAGCACACGGAGATGTTAGTCCATGGGGCGGGTGCCTATGCGTTCTGAAGTTGAAGTCAACAGGTTAGCAATTGGACAATAAAACACATCGTAGAGGCTAATTCTAGAATGTTGTTAAATGTTTATATTTCTATTTTTTTAAATTCAAATAGGAAAGCGGAGGTCAGGGATTGTTGTCGTTCTGAATTCAATTATTAAAATGACAAATATTGCAAACCCAATCCCCCTTACTTTGGACCTCCGTGATAGTCATCTGTCACCTGTTAGTTTGGTACCTATTTATTCCTCCTCATGCGATCGGAATTTTCGTAACGCTTAAAAATGGAAGTCCACTTAGCAAAGGAGTTTCACTTCAAAAATAGTTATGATTTTCCCCCCTTCCCCTCTTCAAGGTTATATTTTTATTTAACTCGTGCCATTCATTTAGAAAAGAACCTTTTGAAAGAATTAAGCTTATAGTATGTATTCTTGTGTGCCTAACTGAACTCACGATCACTAATCATTCTGTTTGTCAATGAGCTAAACGTCTTGTCCAGGGCTTGTAAGTTCGGCTTTAATGATGATTAAACCAGACGAAATAAATAGTACATTAAATCACGATAGCTTTCAAGCCTTTCTGTGAAAAACATCAATTAGGAGCGGTTCGATAAATAACCGTCAGATTCCGCGCGTGGTCTCAGACGTACTTGAAAAAAATAAGTTTCAAGTTTCCGTAGATTAAACCAGGGGAAACTCGTGGCGAGTACAGTCCGTATCTATAATTGCAGATCAGCGAGAGCATAATAAATCGCCCGTCGTCCAACCAATGACAGGCTTTGATCCTCTTTCCGCCCCGACCAGCATCTTCCAAACTTTGAATTAGCACATCACTCGCACCGCAATTAATTACAAATGCGTGCGTCGAAACTGCCCGGATGTACTTACAGATTTTTTTGCAAGAACATTTTTTTTCTCTTAGTTTTGTGGCTCACGTTGTTTGTTGCAAAATTCTAAATACGCGAGTAGCATCACGTTCCTGAGAATAACAAATTTAACTATTTCGATAGCTTATGCAAACTGTGAATCAGAGGAATCCACCGTGTTACGTTCTACGACCTGTCACATAGCAGTTAAGGGGAATTAGACCTCTCCTACCTATATGTTACCAGATACGAGCTTGCCTATACAGTTACGGGCATTCCTATACTATTACAGACATATCTCCATAGTAAACGAGTATAGGTACCTATACTCTATACATAAAGACCGGAACAATTCGCGGATTCATTTCGTGATAGACTAGAATCCAAAAACGTTTGCCTCTTTACTGCATCAGTGGTTGGGCCACAGTTTATCTGAATGACACTTGGCCAATGAAAAACCTTTAACAAACGAAGTATCAAATCACAGTTAACAGGTTACACGAGTCAGTAGCCAGTGAGCACATGTTATTTTCCCGCGTGCATAGAGGATCATGGAGTCTATCCTACAGGTAATTGAAATCGCGTATTTTTCCGGTCTCTACCTATACAGTTTTTATACTACAAATACTGCAACGAGCTTACATATTTTACACAAAACTCCTCGAACAGTGTGTCCAACGCGGATATCGATTCTTAAAGCATAGAACGGTTCCTCCAGAAGACTAATGTGACGGGACCCACAAGACTACAGAGAACTCCGATTCAGTGGCAGCTGGTTCGAGTCCCGCCTGGGAATAACGACAACCCTTTTTTTTAACGGTCACTGCGAGCAAGCGCCAGGCAGGCAACCATTCAAAACGCGGTTCATTCTCACTGGGGGGGGGGGGGGAGAATCAGACGCGGAGATAAAAACAACTCTGAGAGGTCTGCAATGAGTTCGGACATCGATGAGAAAGTGGTCCACACAAGTGCTCCACCTGATTGTCAGTCAACTTCACAAAGTTTCAACTGAGTATAAATTGACTGAAAAGCCCATGGTAAACAGTGTAACAAAGAAGCATTATTTATTAAACTGCTAACCTGTGTATACACTGTTGCAGTTAAGTAACATAGCATGTAGTATACCTACCAGCTTTACAGTACACGTTAAAAAAAGATAAGTTAAATTAATTACGTCCGGTCTGAGATAAAATATAAAAACTTTTACGAAGGTAAACCCATTACTTGCTGTCTGTGTGTTTAACATTCCACATCGGCTGATTATGTCATGTTTTCTGTGTGTTTGTGTATTCAGTTTTCGTGTTAATTCTTGTTGTTTCCCTATGACATACAGTGAAAAGTATCAATTGGATACGTTCTTGAATTTTTTTTAATCGATCTTCCCCAAAGCAAGAATCATTCACATAATGTGATTCGTACCTTATACCTACATTTCTTTATATGCCAGGGAAAGAGGCGATACATAATGTCCATAAAAAAACTGTCCCAGTTTCAATGGTATATTATAACCGTTTAATTCAGACTAGTTAGAACAAATCATACATAAAATTAAAGGTAAACTAACCTTGTTTTTTTAATGTTCAATATGTGCACCTTTAGTTATACGGCACACATCCCACCAAAAGTTAAATTCTTCCCACACTTTGATTAACACGTCTAGAGTAATTAAAGCAATAGCCTCTTCAATTCTATTTATCAATTCTAGCAAACCATTAGGTAGTGGTGGAAGTAGACACGATAATTTATAAAACCTCAGAGGAAAATATCGCCTGGCATTATGTTTGGTGAACATAGAGGCTGGCGAAAAAAAGAGCTCTGTCTCGACCAATACGACAAATCCAACGGTTAGGGTATTCGAAGTTCAACCACTCTCGTAAAAAGAGATTACAATGGGGAGGAGCTTCATCCTGTTGCCAAACAAAGTTTACAAGTTCACCCTCTATTGACTGGGTAAAGAGCCATTCTTTCGCGCTGCAAGCGAGAAAAAAAAACAAAGTAGTTTTCGCGCATGCGCTTATCTAAAACTGTTTGAGTTACTTTTTAATTGTGACTGAACCAACGCTCTAAAACGCTTACAGTTGATATTATTAAATTTTAAAACCGGGATATACTTCTATGGACATACTGCATTTTTATAGAAATTATCTATAGGCTCAATTCCAAACTCTTTTAAAATGGTTTCTCTGCTGTGAACGGGAATCGTCTTCCAGCTGAAGATGCTCTCAAGTTGGCAGCGCGCGGAGTACCGGCTGCGGCTCGGAAAGCCAATAAGACTTTTTAACGACGCCATGCCTGTATAAGGGTTGTTAGGGGAACTGGAAAAGGGGGGTGGGGAGGGGAGTGGGAAACAACCCCTGCAGCAGAAGAAGAGGGCGCAAACTATTAACCGAGATGGTTAGTGGTTCGCGCGCGCGACTGCAGTAGTCATCCGTCTCCGACGCGCCCTTGCGCGGAAGAACCGCAGTTGTGCCAACATCCCGCCGAGAAAACAACCCCTTCCATCTCTCGCTCCTGCCTGCGTGTTGCATCGCCTTTCTTATCGTCCCTTCCCGAGGTTGTTCAGACAATTTGGACCAATTGTTAGTGGAGACATGTGACATGGAGTCGGGAATTGTCGGGAGACGGCATGCTGTAATGTAGTTGAAGTCACTGTATAATTCGCCACCATCATATTCTCACCCCCAAAAAATCGTGGAAAAAGTTCTTGGAAACGTCTGATGATGGTTAATAAACATAGTAATTTTCATTTAAAAAAAAAAGTATTTTATAATTGTTCCCACAATACAAACACACCAGCCAAATGTTTTGGGCATCTAACCACATAGCGCAGATCATTTTTGGAAGGAAAAAAAAAAGTTTTACCAGGTTACCATGTAATCATGCAGGCATAACCAACCTTTGGATAGCAAGTTCCAGGGGAAAAAAAATTGTTACTCATTGCTGAACTTCAAAACTCTTGGGACGCATTATTTTCATCTCTCCTTATTTTATTTACAACAGTCGGCGAGGGAATACTGCCCTACACTTTACTGAACCACTATTAATAATTCTGCTGCACCATGATATTATTTCGCGGTGTATTTTTTCACGTCTGGCTAGACTCGACCGCGCTGTACGATAAAGTAAGTTATTTGTGATCTTCAGCCTGAGACGCACTTAGAGTCTTCCCTAACCCATGCCTAGGGTCAGGCATTTTTCGTGAATAAATTTGAACGCCTATTAGACTGCAACAAGGTATATCCGCACCAGCGGTTTCTTCCTTGTGACTGGCGGCCGTCTGCGAGAGAAGTCGTTGCCTTACCTGACCGAGCCACTCAGGACGCGTTTGCTTCCGCACTAGATTACTGTGATTGGTGTTGTAACAGTCGACATGTAGCTGGAAGAAATTCAACAAATCACGAAACACAGACGATTCTACAGTGTTTGAACTCATTAACTATTCTCGGAATCTTTTCGCGAAATATGCATGGCCTTACCCATGCCCCTCCCAAGCTCACTGGAAAAAAAAAAATATAGTCACCCTAGTGCGCACGCACAAATGTATCGTTGAGCCTCTGCAGATGGCGTAGAGAACGAGTCATGTGCTCTACCGCACTCGCTCGGCCTCTACGTGAAGCACAAGGCAGGAGCGATCAGTGAGATATCGTGGGCTAAGAACCAAAAAAGCCGCTAAACGATATAAGTAGAATTTGAATTTTGTCCCATCGTGAAATGGATTCATTTCGCGACAGCGAAAACTCAGATTCATATGCCTTTCAGCTGTTTTATTGGTCTCTCTGCTTTCTTGGAGGGCTCTGGGCCAATGAGAAACCCTCAACTAAAACGTATATAATCACGGACAACCCAGTCGAGACTAGTCTCACGTCAGCCACCAACGAACTGGCGTTATTTGCCCAAACATCAAGAGGATTGTCTAGTCTACGCTGGAGGCCACTGAACCCGTGATTTTTTTCCAGTCACAAACAATCGAGCTGCGCCAACTCGCTCGCATTCTGGAGTCGATTCTCAACCGACTAAATCAAATCTGCGAGGTAATCTATTTATTGTCACTCCCCTCGAAATTGAAAGAAGAAAATGATGAAACGTTCGTTCGGACGTTCGACAAAAGAGAGAAGAAAAAAATGTTCGAGCAACTGGAAATGTTAAAGAGTTTGAAAAATGATCCTTCAGAAATTCCTCCTTGGAAGGGTGTTTGGGATTTATTCAAATGCCCCCGGATCTAATTTAAGGGATAAGAAAAAAAAAACATTTTTTCCAATAGTTTTTTTTTTGTGTGTGTTTCTTTTCTGCGCGAGGCACAAGACGAATCGAAACTTCCACCCGAAACGTTCCGAAACTTTAATTTTTTTTTTCTTCCGAAGTGTTAAGATGGAGCGTCCTGGCTTTTATTTACCCTCTCGCCTCGTTTCCTCCGACCAACCCGCCGCATTCTCGGACGATAATTAATTCCCGCTCTAAACATGCCGTCGTCGGGGCCGGTAATTAAATTACCAGTCGGCGGCAGAGGGTCCGCGCCGCGGCAGCTTCGTCGCCATCGGAAATCAATTTGACGCCTCGTTACGTCAGAGGGTCCGGGGTGCTACAGGGTGTCCGACGCGAGTCCTCGGGCCAAGTAGGCATCGCGCTGCCGAACCTTGCAACCGAGCTCGACGCTGACTCACTGAAGGGGTAGCAACCTAACAGCCACGGCCGGATTTAGAGGTCTGGAGGCCTCGGGGCAACAGAGGAGCGGAGGCCCCCTGGCCCCAAATTATTTTCCAAATAAAATGAACAATTTTTTTTCAGTCGAGTTTTCCAATAAATAGTTTATTATGAAATCAAGTAGATTCTCTTAGTATTTAAAAAACATAAATAAATATAATCGGATACAAGAATTATATGAAATTTAATTTTAGTGTTAATGGATATTTATGTTAATATTTAACATAAATATAATCATCTATGTACAAAGTACTGTAGGTAAAGGTAGAATTGCGAAAAAAGAATATCAAAGGAAAATATGTTTACTAGTGTTTACTTGTCGGAATTTGAAAGATTTTTTTTTCTGAAGTCTCTATTGTGGGGGCCCTCCATTTGTGGAGGCCCCGGGGCTTTCGCCCCGGTTGCCCTCCCCTAAATCCGGCCCTGCTAACAACAATTGCGAACGAGTCCCTCAGTGATGTGTAAACATCTAACCTTCGTGACGAGCGAATTAACGTGCTCTCGTGTGGCAAATGAACTTACAAGACGAAACTATGACATGACATCTAAAGTAGATTTATTTAAAAAATAATCCGCGCTTGATAAATATCTTACTCAAATTGTGTTTCCAACTACATTACTGGCCGCGAATCACACGAAGTTTCCGCATCCGCCGCTAGAATACGCTGCCAAAGCAGCTACGTCGACTCTCAGATCATCCCGTTTGCAGAGAGAATTTTTCAAAAATATAATGAGACGACTCCGATAAAAGCGAAAAAGACTGAAATAATAATAATCCCCGCTTTAGACCTGATTTTCAACAAATTTTTAAAAATTAAAATACTGTCCCTCTTGTTAAAATATATTTAAAAGTTAATACTATGTAGTTACCATTTTACCTTTGTGAACTTTGGTGGGCATTACGAACTTCTTATATGAATTGACTTGCAGATGGTATACAGAACGTTAGCGAATTGCGTGGCATGAATTTAGTGAGTGGTCGTGAATGCCGAAACACTGCTAGGGAACACATGTCCGGTGGCGAACACCCTGCAAAGTTACAGAGGCTGGGACAGTAGCGCGCCAAATTTGAATTTGGCGGGCTTCAGAGGGACTACTCTGCTGGCTGAGAGGATGCATGACGGCACGTCAGTGAAGTTGAAATGGTCCTCGGGAAGAAGACGTACTAGCAACCAGCTGTCTGGTGCACAGCAAAGCGGGTGGTTGGATTTTGGCATGTTTAGGTGTTTTGGTTCGGGCAATCATGGTCCGGTCAAAATAGACATAAATAATAGTGATCAAATAACAAAAATTCCGACAGAGCTGAATTTTGGTAGAGACCTTGGTTACACCACTTAAGTGCCAAAAGTCCCCATAGATCCCATGTGTGCTAAAAAGGTTATTCAAGGTCAAAGGTCAAAGTTTTCGGTTTGTTTTTTTTTTTGGATTTTTCTCAAAAACGGTAAATTTTATCAAAAATATATCCCCGACAACAATTGTACATTATAAAATTATCTACACAAATGGCCCTTATACTTTTTTTTTTTCCTAAGAATCACTATTCCTAAGATATCGCCAATCTAAAAGTTGAATGAGTTAGATTCTACATTCTACAGCTCCACAGTGTTTCGTTTCCTCAACAAAAAATACATTTTTTTTTGCATTCTTTGCTGCCTTTTTAAATATATTCCCTGTAATTTACGAATGATAGGTGTGTATGGATGTACATTAGAAGTGAAACTTCGCGAAAATTTAAAAAAATGTTTACGAGTGTGTGAGTTTACAAGCGTGCAAGCGAGTGTACGCAGGTAGGTATGCGAGCGTATAAGAATGTATGCAAGTGTCCGAGAGCGAAAGTATGCGAGTGAGCGAGTAAGCGAGTAGAAAAGTATGCTAGTGAAAAGGTATGCACGTGCGCAAGTTCAAAGTTCACAAAAAAAAAAATCCCCTGTATGTTTCTTAAACTGTTACAAAAACAATTGTTATCGCATTCCTACTAGATGATCTCTCGTAGGCAGTAGGGTAAAAATACATGTTATTTGTGGATCTACAAAACATTTACTTAATATTCAGCACATTTTGACAGCTGTGCACAGGAACCTGTTGTTCAGAAGTGACATCGAAGGTCGTCACGTGGAGTAGCTTCCTTCTGCGGAGTGACATCGAAGGTCGTCACGTGGAGTAACTCCCTCGCCGTAGGTCAGACAGGGGAATGCAGACATAAAAGAGAGAGGTAAAAAAAAAAAATAGAAAGAGAGAGAAATAGGGTGTTTGTGTGTGAAGGGGCGGATTTTGCTGGGGAGGGGGGGGGAGAGATGATTTTCCGAGGGCGATTCCCGGTGTTTCCACCTGCTCCCATCTCATTATCCGCGGCCCCCGTAATCACGGCTTCATTAATCACCGTCCACTTCGTGAAGTTGACCCCCCCGACCCCCCTCACCCGCGAGACGTTAAGGTCCACATCGCCGCGCGGCTAGGGTGCGCCGCTGGACCTTGTGAGAGCGCGTCGTGGCTTCTCGCGGCTTTGACAAATTACTCCGATAATGAATCGAGGAGCTCCGAAGCTTAATTTAATCTCCGTTGCACCTCTTTTCTCTGCCTGCCGCTGCTTGCCCGCGAAGAAACAAGAGAAAAACAAAGCGAAACGAGACACAGTGTGTTAAATGTGTTCATGCACTCACCCTGAAAAAGCCTTACCTTACCCATACCATTACTGCTGCTACATACACACATACACACAAACGCACCTCCATACACACACATTAGATCCATGAACTATCAATCAGAACCTCTGGTTAAAGCTTGGTCTAGATGCCAAGTTGAATTTTCCACTTTCTCATCAATGCTGTTATATAAGGGGCCCGCTTATAGTCAAGGGTTATAATTGTGTCAGAGAGACTGGATGCGTGGAATGGTAAGTACGATGCTCGCTGGTGCTTCTTGCGCGATATCGCCTCTAAGCGCAAGGCTGTGGACTGGCGCACAGCCTTCTAGCCATGCTATTTGAGCGGCAGTCATTACACTGTATGGAGGAAAAACGAAGTAAAAGGTGTACCTAATAAAGGTATCTTGAGGGCTTTCAAGAATCTGTACTGATGTCACATCTAATAAATTTTCTCTTGAAAACATGCGTTTTAGCCATTTTCGCTCTCCTAAAAACAAAATACAGAAACAGATATACCCATCAGCTTTCAACGTATTCTTAATTTATTTTCTCACCACTCTGATATCGTTAGCATTTTTTCAAATAACGTGATTTTTTCTGAAGAGCTGCACACATTATGTGCGCCCAGGTAGGCGGAGCCCTTAACGGCTAAATCTGAAATTTCAACATGATACCTACCTCGAATTTGTTGTTTTCTCACCAGTATTTTCAACAGATATTCACTAAGTGTTAATATCATGGGTGTAAAATGTTCTGCAAGTGTTCGTAATCATTATCACTTGGACGACATTTTAAACCCATTTTTTTTACACTTAGGGAATGAATAATAGTAATGACAAGAAAATTAAATAAAAATAAACCTCGGTTGTTACACCGAGCCTTAAATATTTAAAAGAGGCCGCCTCTATAATGGTATCAATCGCTTGAATTTTTAAAGCAGCGTTAAAGTTCTGTAGAATACTACCCTGTCGTAAAGAACAGAAAGCTAGAATTGAGCAGGGTTACTCGTATTTTGGTTCTTGATACGAGATAAAGAAATAAATTATGTAGAGACTACTAATTCATTCTGACTCGTTCTAATGAAATCTGAAAATCCATTTAGATCTGGGACATAACGCCTTATCTCGGAAAACACAAATTAATCTCAGCGTAATACATCTCGCACTTACGAAGGAGGAATATTTGTTTGACCTTTTTTTTATTTTCCTTCTGAGCGATGATTTAGATGTTAAAGCCCTCGTGTGACCACGCCGGTTGAGAGAGAGAGAGAGAGAGAGAGAGAGAGACGAGAACAGTTGAGGGGGAAGAGTTATCGCGGTCGCACAATAGCAACCTCTTGGGCGTGGATGGTTTTTTGGAGGCGAGGTGTGTTGGAGGTTGTTGCGGTGGGTGGTAAGGTGTACCCGGGGGGTTTAATCATGGGAGCGCGGGTCCATTGCGGCGGCAACAGCCCTGGTCCAAGGCTGTTGACTTAGCTCCAAGCTCAGGACAAACACGGGTGTCTCTCTCTCAATATCTCTCTCTCTCTCTCTCTCTCGCATCGCATTATTTCTAGGTTTTTTTTCTTCCTTTCGCAGCATTCAACCTCGGCCGACGATGCGACACAAATACAGAAATATGGCCCGAAGAGGAAGAGAGGAAATGGGAAGGACGGAGGTTGGTGGAAGAGTTAAGGCACCAGATGAAGACGTGAAACCCACCAGTAAAAAATAAAAAAATAAATAAATAAACAACGACGCGGGAATTATGTGTTAAGAAAGTTCTCCGTTCCTCCGATTTCATCCATGAAATACTGAGCTTGAAGTTCTTCACAATCCCCCCCCCCCTTCCACCCCCGACGACGCTCAGGAGAGGAACGTTGGTACGTTACCACTGCAAAGTCGCGTCGGGATAAAAAGGATTTACGAAGCAGGTCTTGCGGTCATTTTAAATTACACGTATTCCCCAGAATATTTCTTTGTAGCGTGAAAGTTTTGTTACTTAAATTTTAAAGTTAACTGCTTGTGTACGTCTACTCGTATAGCTTACAATGAGACACTGCTTTTTTTTTTTTTGAAATGTGTTTGAACGGCTGGCGCGTGTGTTTACGAACAAAAACATCAGGAAATAAAATACTGCTGGTTCTTTTTTATTTTTTATTTTATATTTATGATAAGTAGTCGACGGTTGCTGGCTAGATTTCAAAGCTATCTCATGTATTGAACCTCATTAAATGTTTTTAATACATACATTTCTCGCCAGTCTTTTCCGTTTATTAAAGTTTAATGCCTAAAGTTCGGACAATAAAAACGCTGAAAACAAATTGTACAGCTAAATGTTAAAATTTAAATTAGAAGTATCGTAAAGTTGAATTGACCTTAAAATTTTAAACACTATCATTTAGTAAATATTTACATTCTTTATATATATTCATATAATACATAGAACCAGTAATATGGATGTTAAATAGTCAAACAATATGACGCTACAAAATTGAAACAAACATGTTCTCTCTCTTTATTCTCAATTTTATAATTAATCGTTAAGATTCGTTAAGTTCTTTAGAAACATAAATGAATCTTATGCTTGGTGAAATGACAATATTGGTTCTTTAACAAAAATGGTTTACTGCAATAGGTAAAACTTTTTTTTCTTCAAAAATATTATATTACCATACACAACAATGTGTTATTACTGCCAAGGCGCCGTAAATAATTTTTCATTTGTGTAGCAAAATATTTTTTAGCTATCCTAATTGTTCAGCTATAATAAAAACAACACTAAATACATCATTTTAAAAGATTCACTGCATGCACCTGCGAAATTATGGTAAAATGACAAAAAATTAGGATATTTTATGTTATAAAATGACATTGTATAGGCAGCATAGAAAAATTTTGATATACGATGTACTTATGTGTTTGGTCAACTATCTCTTACTATCTTTTAAAAATCTTCCAATAAATTGTAGTGATTTAATTTTTCTTGATCGACTTTATTAAAACACACCATCTAAGTTTAAAGCTTTTACCTCTATATCACCCCTCCCCCATAAAAAGTCAACATTTTATAGCGGTTGTAATTATAAGTTATTTCAGTCATATATACATAAAATATTTGAATGGATATAATTTTTTTCATTAAAACAATCAAAAAATTACTTTCGAGATTAATTAATTACGTGTACAAAGCACGGAACCTCATATTTAAGATAATCACTTAAAATAATTTTCTTATTAGCTCCATTTGTTATAGAGTTGTTAAATAAAGAAAACTTTCAGACAGTCAGAAATTATTTTTGTTCAATATGTGGTTATACTTAGCTTTGATTATAGACCTGCTTACCGTAGCGAATTTGGGATTAAAAAAATAAAATAAAAAAAGCAGAGAAAATGTTTGTCACAACTTTTTGTAAAGCCTGTCTCTTTTTCATTCCTACCGTTTGTACATATGCTTAATATAAGTTTCTGGCATTAATGTTGTGAAGTGTTATTGCGTTCCGTTTTTCAGGGTTTTTTTGGTGTCAGTCTAAAATTCACATTCATGTGTATTCTCAGCCCACATTTTCTTTCCTATTGGCTGATTTATTACAGAAAAATTTCTTCTTTCTAGTGGATCGTCATGATTTTGTCACTGCACTGCTAGCTGTAAGTTAACTGGCTCAAAGTCTTTAAGGGCGAGTGTTGAAAGCATTGCGGAAAAAAAAAATCAACCAAAAATCTCTACCGAAAACCAACTCCATGCAACGGATGTACAAAATAAGAGGGACGGACAATGGAGCAGGAAGGAGTGTGTGTGTATGTGTGTGCGTATGTATATATGTATATATATAAGTTCAGTTGAAAAAAGAAAACATGTGATCGAATCTTTCAATACTCGCCAGAGATGTGTAATACCTAACCTCGGTAAAAAGAAAAAGAAAATTCGCGTGTTCTCACTTTACAAATACAATTTTATGAATCTCGGACACGAAATTTAACGTTGAATTCTTTGAAATAATGCTTAGCGTGATAAATATGTACGCAAATTGTGTTTTCAGCTACATATCTTTACGCGATTCACACATAGTTATCCGCACGCGCCGCCTAAAATTCGTTGCTTGAGCATCTATGTTAACTATTGAGTCATTCGACTAGCAAACAAAATTATTTAACTTTATAAAAAAACAGATCCGATAAAAGCGAAAAATAATTGGGGAAAAAAAATACTGAACCCCGATTTTGGAGCTGATAAGCAATTTTATTAAAATACTGCCCATCTCGTTTAACGTTCCTCAAACAGTTAATAATATAACGTTTCTCTTTGTCTCTGTTAACTTTAGTCCGCGCCATTCGCCACAGATGGCAGCACTGTGGTTATACATTTCCGTTCTGTGCGAATTCCATCCATTCACGAAATTACTTCTACCAAACGCCGTATACCAGGAGGTAAGATGTAAAACTTAAAAAAAAAAAAAAAAAAATGGCGGTGAAGATGTTCTAGAACTTGGCGTCTTCCACTACTAGCAGAGCGGTTGCCATGGCTACTGGCGACGCTAGGTCCGGCCGGAGGAAGAAAAAAAAACACGCCTAGAGGCTGTTGCGCCTCGTGAGAGCTCAGGGTAAAAAGTCCATTCGACTCTCCCGCGAGCCATCAGTGCAGAGAATAAAACGAATTAGGTTTATTGGACGAGGCATTAGCGACGGTGATAATTGGATGTGTGAAGGAATCTCCTCACGCGGGGCGAAAACGATTCAAGGATTTGTGTAAGGCACGTGATGAGGGAAGGGAGGAAGGGGAAAAGGGAGAGAGGAGAGACAAGAAAAGTGGAGAACCTTCGAAAAGAAGGTAAAAGCCCTGAGGATTCTCGGAGATCGACAATAGTTTTCACCAAGGTCTGCCCGCCACGTTGAAACCCTATTGAAACTCTTTCCGACACTACAGAAATAGCTCGGTGAAAGAATACTGCACTATTACCTGAAAATGAGAAAGAAAGAAAAAACCAAAAGGTGCAGATGACAAATGGTTTTTCCTCACGAATCCAATCATTTGTGCTCTACAAACTGACACTAAAATTCACGTTTTTGATGATAAATTAGACAATTTTTTTCAACGGTACAAATTAAATTACAAAAATATGCGTTTGATCAACAGTGCTCCCAAAGGCTTGATGCATCATTTATCACTACTGATATGACAATAGATTAAATATCGAGAGCCACATTGAAATTTTACATTGTTTTGGGATATGAGCTTGCGATTATCCTCACGTCTTCCACTGTCGTGTAAAAAGATAAAGTAAAAGAAAAGAAATACTTTAACTAACTTAAATAAAAAACACATAAGGTGCGGCCTAAAGCAGTAACAAGAATTCGCGGAACAGCATATATTTAAACGTTCTTTATATTTTGAGCGTGCAACGCTGATAAAACGAATCCGAAGTAAAGCTCCAAAGAATTTTGTAAATTGTTCCTTACTGCTTATCCAGTTTAGGCCTATATTCAATATTATAATTCATATTTTAAAAATATAATTTGTTTTGGTTATGGTAAAATTTTGCATCACAAAAACATTTAACTGCGTACTTTATTTTAATATTTTACGTTAAAATACAATTGGATACGTTTCATGGAACAATTGCTCTGGGGTATAATGTTCATTTTCGTGTATACAGTTTATATCACAGCTTTATAATTTAAAATTAATTTAAAAATCAAATTTTTTTCGTAATTTACACAGTTTCAAATCACAAACACATTCAACTGCATACTTTATGATACTATTTTACGTAAAAATACAATTGGGTACGTTATACAGAACAATTGTTCGCAAGAACAATGTTCGTCAAAGTTTTATAAGTATTTTCCAAATCAAGTATAGGCCTACTTTGGTCCTTCCACAGATTTGCATCACATAGACAACAAATTCTGTTCTTTAATTTAATAATACGCGCGTTTGAAGTAATATATTTATTTGGCATGATTACACACATGCATATAGTTGACATAAAAATGAACAGATGGCGTGGCGTTCGTCAAATTAGAGAAAACAAAAAATAATAATATAATCGAACCTATGTTTATTCTAACACGATTTATCGGCTGCTAAATTGTAAGTAAATCCGAAGAAAACCAAATTGCGGAAACTTTTCGCTAGTTTCATCAAGGCAAAAAAAAAAACTAACTTGTAGTTGAAGCTATGCGCACCGGACTTGAATCCTGTTAAATTTTCCGTTGCACTGTGCTATATATACACACACATATACATATACATATAACACCCTCAACGCGCACCTAAAGACGAATTTAGCTTAAAATCTAACTACTCTGTACATTACTAGCGGAAATGACAGAATGACAGCTACATTGTAATTTTTGTTTTGTAAAGGGAACAGAAATATTCATGTAAAATTACAGATATTTGAAAATTTGTACATTTATGTGAAAACAACTTTATCAAAAAAATTGTTCTCAGTAATATTAGTTTCCGATTATTACCCGGGAATTTATGTTTTGTGTTGTCCCAGTACCTACAATAGTTTAAAGTTACGTGTAAACCGGACACTGAAAAGATTTCCAGTATTATAAGCGTAATGAAGACAAAATAAACTCCAACTATTGAATACGCGATTATCTTTTCCATGGTTTGAAAAAAAAATTATGCTCGAATGAAACATCAATTAAAATATAGAATTATTCGGCAATTTTCGTAAGAAATACTCTGGAAAAAACGTATTACATACATGCAAAAAAATAATGATAGCTGTGTGTTGTACAAAGTTACAAAAAAATCGTACAGATATTTCTCTTCTTCTGTATAGGTATGGCATTTCGGTAAATAGATGCCGGTCTTCATCACATCGGCTCCTGTCCGTAGCTGGCGGGTCATTTTCCTTTGGAGACAAAAAAAAAAACAAATTTGGGTTCTATTTCCCTGCGTTGCTTACCCCTCGGCCCACTTGTCACTCCCGCTGGCATTACCCCAGTAGGTTCGGCTCTGCGTATCGGATCGCAACCCGGGTCTCGGCCGGACAATGCCTCTACGCGACAGCCTCGTTACGCCGCGGCCGAAAAAAAAAAAAAAAAGAAAAGAATAACCCGTGGACGGGATTAATTTGACGTGAAGTTTCCCTCGTGACGTCTCAATCCCCCCCAATCCCTCCTCACCCCCTCGACCATCGAACCCCCCCCCCCCCCCTCTTCATCGTTGGCTGGAGCACCCCGTCGCGGACGCTGATTCGTCGCGTCCACAGCCAGGCGCAGGTTTAGGGGAGGGCGGATGGAGAAGGGGGAAGGGGAATCGGACGAGTATGTCAAACAAACAGGCGTAAAATTACGTTCCGCGGCAGCACGAGATGCGGTTCGTTGCTCGGTCCAGCGCCTTTTCGGTTTGAGGGGAGGGGGGGAGGGGGGGGAGGAGAAGGAGGCGAGAGATCGAAGATGATGACGATGATGATGCTGCTGGAAAACTGATTCGTGGTCAGAGAATTAAGGCTCGCGGCTTCGCTCGCCACGACGGGACTTTACATTTTTCACGAGGATTTTTTTTTTGTCATCATCCTGGTGTTTCACTACATACGTCCAAGCCATCATGGGATACACATTAGTTTATTCAGAAGTTTGGATTCCAAAGAGGTGTTGCGTTGCGAACGGCGGGGTATTTTTTGGCATTCCTATATATTTGTACCAGTATGAAATAAAA